>NW_003307570.1:1163569-1173480 GCF_000143455.1 Volvox carteri f. nagariensis | reverse complement strand
ATCAACCGGGCCGACAGCAGAGTGGGCGGGGCGCCAGCGGCGGCGGCCGCCGCAGCCGCCGCAACAGCGGCAGCAGGGGCTGGACCTGGCGTCGCGATCGCTGCGCCGGCTTTGAGTCCCGAGCCAGCGGCCGCGACGGCGACGGCCGGCGGCGCAGCCAGCTGCGGCGTAGCTGCTGGCGTAAATGCCCGGTCGTCATCTTCCTCATCCTCTTCTGGCGGCCCATCGGCTGTAGCTGCGGCCTTGGGAAGCAGTTGCTCTGACGGGACGTCCCCGTCGGCCTGCGACAAGACCCTCCCTGCAACATCGCCGCTGCCACAGTTTCCAAGGTCCAAGAATTGCTCGACGGGGGTGCTACAGCCCGCGCCGCCGCTGCCTCCGGGTTGCGGTGTCCTTGGCGCGGAGGGCCCCGGAGAAGAGGTCAAGGGCGATGTGGCAGCGGCGTCGCTGTCAACCCATGTCAGGGATGAGCCGCCGCCGGCGGCGGCGGCGGCGGATGGGCCCGCCACGCCACCAAGCCGCGTCGACTCCACCGTCGCCACCGCGGCTATCGCGGAGGCGCCAACGGCGGCAGCCACCGTAGCCGACGCCATGGCACTAATCGGCAACGCCGCTGCCGCCGCCGCCGCCGCTGCCAGGCCACCGCCTCCGTCGGCCGCCGCGGAGGCCGGTGCAGCAGCCGCCGCCACTGGCGACAAGTCCGCCTCCGCCTCCGCGTCTATGTCCATGCCACCGCCAGCCAGCGCGTACACGTCACACACCGCCGCCAGTACGGATGTCACGTCCTGAAGCCAGTCTAGGCAGGGGGGCAGCGGGTAGACCGCGGGGCTCCGGGGACAGCTGGGGGTGCCTCCGTCGCTGCTGCTGTCGTCGCTGTCATCGCCGCCGCCGCCGCCGCCGCCGCCGCTGGCTGCGGTACACCATTGCAGGGCGGTTCGGAAACAGTTAGCTCAGACAGCGGACAGCGGCACACGGAAACGGGGACACAAGCTGGGTCAAGAAGTTTAGGAGGAGCCAATATCGGCCCGGCCCCCGCTCGCGCGACAGATCCTCCTCGAGCTTCACCCCGGGGGGGTGGGGGAGAGCACGACAACAACAATGACGACGACGACAACGAGCTCTTTGTTGTCGACAAAACGCTGCGCTCTCTTGACGTGTTGCGTGTATTGCGTGGTACGTATGTACGTATGCACGTATGTACGTATGTATGTACGTATGCACGTATGTATGTATGTATGTATGTATGTATGGGACAGGGGGTCATATCTTCACCCTGCGGCCGCTACCCGGCGAAACCCTGCCTTCCCCGGTATTTCGGGGCACACCCTCATCCAGTCACCCTAGCCAACTTCTCAGTGGATCGCTCAGGTTCCGCACCCACCACCAGCATCCAACGGAATCTGCCGGATCGACAGCGGCCCAACTCCATTCCTGGTCGGCTCGCAGGTTAACTTTATCCCAGGTCACCACCGTCCATCGACTAGGGACACTTGTACCTTCCACCATCGGAAGGGTTTTCGACCCTGACAGGTCTCGATCCCGGAACCTCCGGGACCCCCGGGGGCGCCGGTATGTGCTTTACCAGTAGTGCCTGACCTAGGCATATCTCTATGCCTGTCCCTCTCTCTCAATCTATCTGTATGTAAGTATGTTTGTGCACTCAGATCCCCAGAGCGCCCTTCCACAACCTATTTTCGAAACTCCTTCCCCATAAACCGGGTTTATACTCAAGTTGTTTGTTTGTACTGCAAAACAGACATGGATCACGCTGCCAAGAGAAACCACCGTGCGTGGATGCACCCCACCCCCCCCACCCCACCCCCGGGGACCGCGGCGTTGCCTCCACACCCACCTCCTCCCGACCTGTTGCCACCACCTCCGCCGCCGCCGCCGCCGCCACCGCACTGGGAGTGCGCCTGCACGTGCAGCTGCAGCAACGCATCCAGCATGCTGGCGACTAGCGGCAACTCCAGGGTGGGGGTGGGGCCGCCGCCGCCGCCGCCGCCAGGCGTCCCCGGCCACCCGTGGCTCGGCAGCAAGCCTTCCTCCGCACCGCCGCCGCCGCCGCCGCTGCTGCTGCTTCCAGCCGCGGCCCACTCCGGGGGGCCAATTCGGACACCTGCCTGTGCGGCCAGATCCAGGACTGCGTGGAAGAGGCTGCGGTGGCAGTCCCAGCCGGCCGGCAGGGTGCCGGTAGGGAGCAGCGGCGGAGGCGCGCCGGTGGGGTAACCCGCCACTGCCATGCGCCCGAAAGCCTCCTACAGTTTTGCATAACCGGGTTTTGGGGGGAAGGGCGGAGGGGGAAAAGACGAACCACGAACGAGTGAAGCTGCTGCGGAGGGGGGTAGTGCCGCAAACCAATTGCAGAACATGCATATGCTGAGTATGCCAGTACTGCATATGCTGAGTATGCCAGTACTGCCGGCAGTGCGGTGTTTGGCCACACAGTTTGCAGCTGTTGTTGTTTCCCTACGGCGGTACCTCCTCCGCTGGCGGGTCTGGGTGTGTGTAGGAGGAGGAGGTACCGAAATACATCAATATCAGCAACAAAGACAACAACACGGAAGAGCCGATTTGCTGTCTAAAGACGGCGGCGGAGCCCTCTGACGCAGGGCCGCTTGCCAGCCAGCCAGCCAGCCAGCCAGCCAGCCAGCCAGCCAGCCAGCCAGAGAAACCAAATTCCCAATTAAAGCCTCGAGATGAGGGAAACCCACACCGCAACACCCGTAAAAGCGTCCTTTTGGAGCCTCCCCCCCTCCCTACCCCTACCCCGCTTCAATGCCCCGAAAGGACTCCTCAAGGCCCTGGAAAGGTGAAGCCCCCTTTTCCCCTTGCCACACACCCACCAACAGCTGCATGGCAGCATACGGCTCCAGCAGCTCTGCGACCTGCAGTCGCAGGTCCCGACCACCACCACAGGGCGCTGCCGCAGCGCCGCAGGGCCCCCCAGACACCCGAGCAGCTGCCGCACCGCCCCCGCCCCCGCCGCCGCCGCCGCTGACCCCACCGCCGGAAGCACCGGGGGCCCCCGGCAGCAGTAGCGGCTCCACTGGCACCGGCGGCGGGAGGTAGCTATCCAGTATGCTGCTGAGCTCGCTTCCGAAGTAACTCAGCTGCTCCAGAACCATACCCACATGCACAGCGGCCTTGTCTAACAGTTGCTTCATCGCCTCCAGGGCGCTCTCAAGCTGACGAGCCTCCCGGGTCCTATTGTTGATGCTTTTGACACCGCCGCCGCTGCCGCCGCCGCCGCCGCCACCGTTATTGATGCTGCTGCTGGTGCTGGTGCTGCTGGTGCAGCCGCCACACAGCGTCGCGCGGCTGCCCCAGCTGCTGCTGCTAACCGCCGCGCCACCCCTTCTGGAGCTCGATCGGCAGCTAGACGCCTCGCGCGCCCCCTGACGCCCCCCTGATCGTGGTGCTGTTTCGGGGGGGGTCGGGGGGCCGGCGGTGGATGTTGACACGGGCCCGGGTGCGGCGGACGCGGTCGGTGCCGGAACCCCCGTCGCTCCGAGCCCAGCTGCCTTCAGCTCGTTGGCCGCCTGCAGCAGATTGACGTGTAGCTGCAGGGTGCAGAGGCCCCGGTACAGGCTGCCGCACGGCGCGAAGTCGGAGGGCAAGTCAAGCAGGTCGGAGCAGGCCTGCATGAGGGAGCTGGCGGCGCTGGGCCTGTCCGGTAGCAGCGTTCGGAACAGCAGGACGGCCACCTGTGCGCGGGGGAGGAGATATTGCATGGGAAGGGGATATCGCCCATATTTATGCGGGCGATATTGCATGGGAATGGGATATGCGCCCATACATATATGTATATATACATATATATATACATATATACACATACATATATCTAGGTACAGGGTGGGAGCAGCCGGTGATTCGGCCTACGTGGGCAGGCGGCTGCTGTATCCTGCCAGCGCCACCGGTGGGTGGGACAAAACACAGCGTCCTGCCGGCGGCCGGCGTCAGGATGCCGTGGAGCTTTGGTAGCTGACACGGATCGGCAGGGCGCTGTCGATCCGGGGAGGGGTAAAACACGTCGGGCGCCCCAGCCCATTCTTCCCCCACCCTTAACCCCACCTTCAACTCGTTCATGGTTCGTCTTCCCCACCCAACCCCCCGTCGCGCCCCCTCCCCATCGCGCCCCCTCCCCGTCGCGCCAGTGGTGGTGGTCAACGCCGATGAATCGAGTTGCCGGTATACCGCAAAGGTCGCGTCCAGTCCGATCCAGTTGAGGTGAGAGACGAAAGGAAACCCTCACAGACCCCCAGGGTCCTCGGGAAAATCCACCCATACCCATACACACGGTTATGCACAGTCGCGGCTTGGCTAATACGCAGTGCTCCTGCGCCTTTTTTTTTACCTTCATCAGGCTGTGGTCCCAGGCTTCCGTCCAGTTGGTAAAGGTGTAAGGCAGCAGACTCATCTCAGCCGCAGCGCTGACGATGCTTTGCAGCCGCGTCGGACCCGCTGACGTGGCCATAGCTGCGACAGCGCGCCCGGCGACTTGGCGCACGGTGTGCCGCGGAGGGCCGCGGGCATCCAACTTGGCGCGAGCCTTGCCCGGTGCGTGCCTGACAGGCCACCACCAGGGGATGGATACACGGCGATTTGGAAGGTGCTTGTGTTTAGTTGGGAGAAGGAGGTGCAGGAACGCCGGCGGGCGGGCCGGAGGGCACTTGCGGAGATGTTGGTCAGCGGGAAGAGGTGCAGGAACGCTGCCAAGCCGGGTGGATGTGGATGTGGCGTCAGCATTTCGTTGAAGAGTGAGCGGCTGCCCCTTAGGATGTGTACGATACACGTGGAGCACTTACCTGTGAACTAGGGCCTTGAGACGCACGACATCGTGCGCACCGACAGGTCGGTGCCATCGGGTCACAACCGCTCCAAACCTGCTTGTTGGTGGGAGAAGGTACCGGTCCAGGTGCAGCTCCACGGCGTCAGGATCCATATCCAGTCCACAGTTTGATAGAAACCTCTGGATAAGGCCTCTGACAGGGAGTTCCGGCCAAGCAACTGCGTCCCAACCGCATGCCGACGTGAGGACTCGAGCGCAGCAGCGATAATCCAAAGAGTTGACATACCTATACTTGCATGGCTGGCACCTAGCTGTATGGAACATGGCAGAAGCTGAGTCGGGGCCTGAGACAGCATTGCTCCACGTAACTCAGGCCTGCCGAGGTCCCTGGCAAACCACCCTAGTATGCGGAAAAGGCCCCTTTGAGGCGTTTCATTAAGTTGGCTGGCTTACAAGCCTCCTAGTGATAGAATCGAAATGCAGCTCGCAGACGAGAGTAGGCTATCGTTGAAGCACAAGACCTCTGCCTTACTAAAATATCGATTGGAAAATAAAATGCAGAATATAACACGTAAGATATGTCGAGGCTCTGATGCAATTTGTGTCTGTGAGAAAAGAGGGTTTGTTCTTGGCGGTGGAACCGAAACCAAGACTCCTTTTTACAGAATATCACGTATGATTCCGCAACATTATCTTTAGTAATTCAGAAGAGCGTTAGTTTAAGCTGCTTCGCATGATGAGATGCATGCTTAACGCAGACATGTTGGCAATTGCATCAGCTTCCCAAATGCCACGTACAAGATTGAATACTTCGCGGCCTACTGCTTATCCACGACATGCGCTATGATCCTCACAGGGCCACAGGACGATTTCGACGTTTCGTCTTCCCTGGTACAAGTAGCCAACCGAGAACTAAAAATCTGCTACCAAACATATCTACGTTGTGTGGTGTGCAAGATAAATGTTTACATTGTTCATGACACATGCTGAGGTGTTACGCTCAACTGGTCAAGTGGGGACCACTAGAGCGGAGGGCTGGGCCACTGATCGGTTGCCGTGACCTTGTGCTCCTTTGTGCACTTCGGTTTTGATTGTGATATATGATTACATTATGTATCAAATTTGTTATTGGTAGGAGGGCTCATCCTTTGCCATATCCCCGTGCTGAGGTGAAGCCGACGTTCTGGAGCACCCGCGGCCGCGGCGCATCACCAAAATGGAGTCATAATATCTAACATCATATTAAAAGACGGGCTGCAATTGCTGACAGGCTTTCACTTCTCACGGTGGGCGACATTTACGGAACAGCTTGGCCAGTCCAGTCACATGGAGCCATTTTGAGGCCAGCAACTGCCTTACTGCACTAGGTTAAAGTAATTTCGGAACTTGGGCCGCATTATCCTGTCGGGTTTTTCCGGGTGAATGGCCTTTTCCAAGGATGGCAGTTTCGGTTGTCGGTTAGTGAGCGACACAGTGCGCCCGGAGGTCCCTCGCCCGTGCCCGTACGCCAGTGGATCAGCGTCTCCAAGAATCCAAACACTGGATCGCAGTGGATCACGAATAACAATACACGCTCCGTGTGAGAAATTAGCAGTGCCACTTGATTGCAGTGCCACTTGATTGCTCGTGACAGGATTCCCATGACTATCGTAACTGCACACACACCTCCTCTCCACTTCAACTCCGTGTTGCAATTAACACAACCGCACATCGCCACCCGATACAATGCTGCTTGCACATCCGCCAGTGTGTGCACGTGGTCGAAATGGCACGTGACCTCCAGGCACTCTCCCTTGAAGCACCCCCCCTACACACACCGTGATGCAGCTCTTCCTACAGCCCCTTGCTTCAAACATGCCAGGTTCACTCCAAACCTTCGATCCTGGGGGATGAATCTGAACCTCTTTCGACCTGAGTGAAGGGTTGGAGCAGTTGCGGGAGGTGCTGGAGAACTCTCCTTTAAGATAGATGATTCGGGTGCAGCTGGAGGACCTAAGCGCAACCAACCTGCGCGAACATGTTCATTACTCCCGACGCTGTTGGATTCTTATTCCACATCGCATCTCATACACCGTACAATCATACACCGTGCAATGACTTCTAGAGTTCTGGCCGATAAGCAACGCTTTATCGAAGTAGAATGATACAATTACATAAAGGATATATATCAGTTGGTAATATTATTGTGGCAAAAGGAGCAAAACACCCACTGGAGTGTGGTCGTACACTCCGATGTACGGCGGGATGGATCAGTGGCCCTCAGCTCTCAGCTCTGGGGACCGCAGGGGCCATCCGTAGCCATCGCCCCTAAGCACATGGTGACACAGGGCATCCGCAGCACCGGCTTTGCCACAAAGCTTCCCACACAGCGGGATATCCAATATCGATACATGCTCCCTATTCCATGGCCCCCCCGGCTTTTACGGACACACCCGCACTTGTGTGCAGAACTTGTAACTTGTATTGGTGACGCATCCAAGCCGCTCTGTTGCACTCCTTCCAGTACATGATCACAACAGACCATGAAACTCTTTGCCGTGATACCGCCCGCTGCTCATTCTTTACTCCCCCCCCCCAACCCATATTTCGCCAATAAACCCGCCGTACAAGCACGCAAGCTATCACTGCACCCATGAACTGAGAAGATCACCACCATCACCGCCGCCGGCATCTCCTCAACATGAAGTCAACGGCAAGTCTAGCCTCAGGAGCTGCACATCAATACACACCGGCTCGCACACAACCGAACGATGCTCCGTGACTTCCAGACGCGGACGCATCCCCCCTCCCTCTTCCTCCCTCTCCTCCCCCCATCTATCCCCCCTCCTCCGTCCACTCCCCTTCCAGCCCTTTCGGATACCCCGCCCCGGCGAAGCACAGACCGACCGCAGGCGCCCCCATAGCGGTGGCCTCCCGCCCCTCCAACAGACACTCCAACAGAGCTGTCTCGCGGCCCGAGCAGCGCCCAGCTCCAGGGGTGGCTTCCCGCAGCGCCGTACTCACTAAAACCCTGACCATACGGCGCAGGAAGCGGTTGCCAACCAGCTCAATGCACACGGCCCGAACGGGGTCGCGGATGCTGCTGCTGGTGGCGGCGGCGGCGGTGGCGGCGGCGGCGGCTCCCAACCCCCCCCGTGGCTCCGGATTTTGTTGCTCCGCCATCGCCGCCGGCGTGGCCGCGGCCTGCAGCAGCTGGTGCTGCTGGTGCTCTTGTTGCGCTTGTTGTGGTTCGGAAGACGCGGCAGGCGAGCGCATGGATGCGGAGGGGGAGGTCTGATTGGCGGCGGCGGGGTAGAGGGCAGGCTGCAGGTACGGCAGCTCCACCACTGCACACCGGCACAGGTACAATGTGCAAGTACCGTCCTTGCCTGGGAGCAGGAAAGGGGTTGGGGGGTAACGTGGGGGGTGCTGGTGTCAGGGTTGGGATGGAATGGGGGGACACAACGGGAACAAAGAAGAAATGTCTCGACGGCATCCAAAGCCAGGTCCGTCGTCCGGCAGCGGGGGAGGCGGGGAGCGGGGACTAGGAGGAGATTGTGGGGGGGAGCCTGTCTGAGGGGTACAGAAGTCCAACCACCAACTGCCCCATGAGTCCAAAGCAAGTTCACGGTGGATGCGGCGGCGGCGGCGAGATGATGGCGTGAGTGGTGGGTGGGAGTGTCCTCCTCCTCCTCCTGACTAACGGGACATGATCGGACAGATCGGAGGGGGCAATAAACACACGGTGTGTGTTTGGACCCACCAGCAACATCGGAAAGCGCGCCGGGGGAGTCGTTCGTTTGCGTGCCCGAGGAAATGCCTTCCTCCACTCCCGCCCCACCTCACCCCACCCTAACCCCCACCTCAACCACCCCCCTCACTCATACACATGTACCTGGAGGCGTGTCTCGTGCACATGCCATAAAGTCCATTGGTCTCCCCTGGAGTCGTGACAGCATAAGGCCCAGCAGTTCAGGGTCCGGTTCACCGGAATACACCTCGGGGCGCAGCACTGGGGCGTCCGGGTGCTGCTGGCCGGGGGATGAAGGTGTGGGGTTGGGGTTTTCCCCTCCCCCTCCCCCTCCCCCGACCGGTTGAGTATCGCCCTCATGGCGGTTGGCGGAGGCGGTTGCAGAGTCGATAGGTAGGGAGGTGGTGGGGGCAGTAGCGGCAGTGGCGGGGGCAGTAGCAAAGCTGCATTTGCGTGTTGTCGTACCCGGCGGGGGTGTAGTAGGGCGCAGGGGGAATAGGTACACGTACCTGAACGGGCAGGGAGGGGCAGGCAGCTTCAAGCACTGGGACCCGCCAAACCCGCCAAAGGCCCGCACCCTGCCTCTTTTTGAAGAGAGGATGTTGAGTCTCTCGGGCTCACCTTGCTCACCTGCGATCCTATGTCCATTGTTTCATATCTGGTGGAATGGTGGTTCCCTCGGCACCCTGGGCGTCTGCGGGCAGACCGGCGTCCCAGCGCCAGTGCTGTAAAAGGGGTTATATCGAGCCTTGCGACTGCCTTTAAGCAGCTGGGCCGGGAAGGGGACTATGACGCCTCTCAATGTCGCGGGAATCCCTGCGACAGCTCATTGGTGCGAGGCTATGTCAAGGGCTACGGACGGGACCTGAGTGACGCCGGTTATGTGGAGTGAAGCGCCATCCCCTTGACCGTGGAGAAGTTTCGTCGCCTGGCCTGCCATCTGTGGATTGCCTCCGGCGACGAAGAGCATTTGTTTGCTCGCAGTTTGGTGCTTCGGGACTTGTCACTCTTTGCTTTAATGTGGCGGACTTATCAGCGAGGTCATGATGTCGGCAAGCTGTTGTTAAGTGATTTCAGGGATATGGTGCATGGTCGTCGTACCGAGTACCAGCGCTGGCCGTTACCCCTACCAGCGCCCGATGGGAGTGTTTCTCCCGACACTGTACTACGCATTGAAGAGTTAAATACCAAGACGTACAAGGGTCAGCGTGCTCCTGCGATGATGCTGCGTCCAGATCGTGATCCCCTCACCTGCACGCTACAAGTTCTCGCAGTGTACATGAACACTTGCATGGGGGCAGGTGCCCCTATCACCCAATACCTTTTCCGTCTGGCAGAGCGCAGTGGCCACGCATATCAGGAGGCGCCGATGACGACCGAGGCCCT
>NW_003307570.1:1156382-1158727 GCF_000143455.1 Volvox carteri f. nagariensis | reverse complement strand
CCCCCGGCCCCCCCCCCGCCTTCCCCCCATTCCGCCCCTAGGCGACACATTCAGCTCCCTCGTGAATCCCAACGGGCGCGGCCGCCCCGTCCAGATGGACCCACGGGTCACTTCCCTCACCGGCATCACCCCCGACATGCTCCTCCACGCGCCTGGCGAGCCCTGGGTGGCACTCGCCTTCTTGTGCTGGCTGTATCAGCGCTGCCGCGCCGGCGGCGGCGTCCGCCCCGCCCTCGTGGGACATAACTTGCGAGTGTACGACAGTCCTTTCTTGGCGCGGATGTTGGCGAGGCAAGGCTGCTTGGTACCGTACAGCTGGTGTATGGTGGATAGCTTAAGGCTTGCCAGGAGGTGGAAGTTGTGGTCGAGTCGGGGTGGAGGGGATTTCAAGCTGCAGGTGAGACCGTGTGTGTGTGTGTATGGGGGTTGGGGCCGCCGTGTGTGGGGGCGTGTGTCTGTCAAAATGAAAATAAACTTCGACAGTCGTAAGTCGTACTTGCTTAAGGATGGCAGTACGACAAAACGCCCCTGGAGCCCTGGCCTAACTTAACTTCCTACACAACTAATTAACGAACTAAATAACGAATAGCTGCTTACCAACCCTTTTTTCGCCGCTTTTGAATAATCATCTGAACTAATTTTTCTAAGTCCCTGCGGGAGCTGTACAACATACCTCGTCGGGACGAGCATCGGGCGCTGCCGGACGCGCTGGTGACGGTGGATGTATTGGCAGCCATGGTACGACATCGGGTTAATGGGTCGCCGTTGCCGTACTCGCCATCTCCCCTGGAGCCGATGGAGGTCGTACAGCAGGTGAGCGGAGCTTGTTTCTGTGTGTATGCATGTATGTATGTGTGTGTATATATGTATATTAAAGATGTGTTCGGGGGCCGAAGGATTGACTTGCCAAAGAGAATTTGAATTTGAATTGATTGCCTGTTTTTTATGTTTTTCCTCAAGCTCCTTGTGCCCTTGGGAAGGCCGGCGAGACGGCGCTGCGCTTTGGAAAATGGTGGTACATATAAACATTGTTTTTGTTGAGTAGACCTGCCGTACCGCTTAGTGGTCGTCCAGACGGAGAGGTACCTGCGGCCAGGGGAAAGAGAGCGCACCCACCTCTGCAACCCTAACCACGCATCTTATGTGCGACCCCTTGCTTCCGTGGGAGAGGGGAGTTGAGCCCGGTTACCGAAGCGACTCTGCTGCTGTACGCTGAAGGCTATAGGCGGTCAGAAGCCGCAGCAGCGGCAACCTGGCGCAGTGCTCTCTGACGCTACACTACGAACTCACAAGTTTACTCTTTCCGTCGCACTACTCCTGCGACTTACACTAGCCCTGTACGGTCCAGCCGTACGCACCAACGACATTCAACGACCGAGTACGCTCTCGGCAAATACACACAGAAAACCTCCTGGCGAAAGAAAATTTCGCTTCACTCAGTGAATCTACAGTTATATCTATAACGATTATACAGTGGATAGCTCGTTACGGCAGAGTCAAGCCTCTGTAGCCTTTGCGAATTTCCCGTAGGCGTGGGAAAAAAAGAGGTACCCGCGGTCGCTCAACGTAACGATGTAACGATGTAACATCCAACCAGCTCACAAATTCGGGACTTCCGTACACTACAGGGGTTCCTGTTGTGGGAATCCTAATCCACGTGTTAACCATCTCTTATCGGTATTTGTGGTGTGTTGGCTGATGTGTTTTTCCCCTTAGTTGTGATGTGATGGTGTGGTGATAAACCCCCCTTCAGTTATATTTAGTAAAGAAGTTATCACTTGTGCACTTGTGCACTTGTTGTACGTAAAAGCCGACTACCTGTGGCATTTATATATGGCTTGGATCCTCTCACTCCTCCGCGTTCTCCGTTTTTGTAACGCACTTCAACTGACAACTGCTTAACCGTCACAAACCATTGCCGCTGACCGCCGCTGTCGTACAGGCTCTGAATGATGGCACCTTCGCCTGGTTTGATCAGAGCCCAGAAGAGACCATCTCTGTCGGCGGCGGCGGCGGCGGCGGCGGCGGCGGGTCGTCCCGCCCCCACCGGGAGAACCCGGTACCCGACCGCGGAGATATTTTGCAGCTCCTTCCCTGGAAGAAGGTACGGCAGCTGCTGGTGCATCTAGGCGCCTCCGTGGCGGAGGCGGCGACGGCGGAACCGGAAGCGACGGCGGCCGCAGCGGCGACTGCTGCTGCTGCTGCAGGACAGGCGGTAGCGCCGCAGGTGGCGATGACGACGACTACGGCAGTGTCGGCAGTGCTCAATAGTACGTACGGCAGGACCGCCGTCACCGTCGCTGCCGCTGCCGCCGGTACGAGTATTTCGACGAGTGCCGTTGGCG
>NW_003307570.1:1151710-1154722 GCF_000143455.1 Volvox carteri f. nagariensis | reverse complement strand
GCCGCGGCGTCAGCGTCAGCGACAGCAACAGACGGGGCGGTCGTAACGGATCCATGCGGCGGCGCCGCTAGTGATGCCGCTAGCGCCTCGGCGGCAGCGGCGCCGCTGCCAGTCAGCGCAACCGACGTGAAGCGCAAAACCAGAAAGAAGTCTTCCGCCGCCACCGACGCTGTCGCCGCCGCCGCCGCCGCCATCGACGGCTGGGCAGCATTGGCGGCACCGTTCTCCGCGGAGCCCTTCCGGACCGACCCATGGGACCGTGTGCTGCCGCGGCGGCGGCCGCCGTTGCTGACCAAGCTGGAAGAGGCCGCGGCGGCTGGCCGCTTGGCCACGCCCCATGCGCTGCTGCTGGCGGTGCCACGGGCCGTCGTACTGCACCGTACGACACTATCTGTTGCGGAGTTGGCGGCAGCGCTGGCAGCCAAGAATGCCATACGGTCGCGGGTGGGCAGCTGGCGTGAGGTCCGGGACGAGCTGAGGGACACTCCCGGGATTCCCGTGGCGCTGCATGCGCGGTTCGGGTGGGTGCCGTACCAGGGACGTCGGGGAACTCGCGGTGCCCCAGAGGGGGAGGAGGAGGGGGAGGGGAGGAGTGCCGGATAGGACGGTAGGTTATCCAGCAACTTGACCATTTATGTGTCTGTCTGTGTGTCTGTCTGTGTGTCTGTCTGTGTGTCTGTCTGTGTGTTTGTCTGTGTGTTAGTCTGTGTGTTTGTCTGTGTGTATGTCTGTGTGTATGTCTGTGTGTCTGTCTGTGTGTCTGTCTGTGTATGTCTGTGTGTCTGTCTGTGTGTCTGTCTGTGTATGTCTGTGTGTCTGTCTGTGTGTCTGTCTGTGTATGTCTGTGTGTATGTCTGTGTGTATGTCTGTGTGTTTGTCTGTGTGTCTGTCTGTGTGTCTATCGGTGTGCTCACCATCGCCTGTGTCAGGGGAGGCGGGACGGGAGGGGCGGGAAGGGCAGCTTCAATACCCTACATCATAATGCCCCTACCCCCACCCCCCAACATCGGCAGTTAATCAACCCCCAACCGCAAACAGCCAACCCGAACCCAGATAGACCTCGTAACGGTGGCATCCTTTGCGCCCGGTGACATAGACGCGGGCGTGTGTGTGTGTATGTCGTGTCCCGCAGCGACATCAAGGTTGTACGACTACATCCCCGTGGCTGGGGCATGACGGGGGTCTTGCAGCTACTGCCGGGCCAGATATTGCCGGGGGGGGAGGAGGGGGAGGGAGTGGAGGTTGGTAACGGGCAAGCTGGCGGCAGTAGCAGTAGCAGTACCGCCTTGGGAAGCAGTCGTACTGGCGATGGGAGCTGTGCTTTACCGGGCTGGAGGGAGTCACATCGCATGGAGCGACAGCAACAGCAACAGCAGGAATTGGCGGGCTTGGAAATTGAGGTGAGGAAGTTGGGTAGTGGTTGGTAGTTGGCAGTTGGGATTCCACGGAGGGGGAGGTACTTGAGGTCCGCAGACAGAGCTGGGGGGAGAGAGAAAGGGGGTGGGAGAAGGAAATGATGCCCGCCCGCGACGCACATACACACATATACACATATACAAACAAATACACATACATACACACATTCAGTGCATCTCCTCAGGCCAGCTGGTTCGACTTTGCCAACCCCCGGGCGGACAAGGGCCTGCGCCAGCTGCGGGATTCGTACATAGAGCCGGGGAGCGAGTGGGTGGTGCGGGGAGTCATGAGACCCAAACCCGTGTCAGGTGGGTGCACGTGTCAGCGCGCACGTATGTATGTATGTATGTATGTATGTATGTATGTATGTATGTATGTATGTATGTATGTATGTGTGTGTAGGGGGGTGTTGCTTGTGGTGGGCCCACGTGACTTCATGGCAGGTATGCACATACGTGCTTGTGTTCGTCGGTATGTTTGTATGTATGTGCCAACCTGTTTGCGAAAGCGAGCCCTGGCATCCGCACAGGCCCGGAAGGAGCTGCGGTGCACACACACACACCCGGAGCCCCCAAGAGGAGCCTCCGAAACCACCTGAGGTGGACCTCCGTTTACCCTCCTCCGCCTCCACCTCCGCATTCCGGCTCTAACGCACACAAGCCCCCTGCAATTGCACACCCCCATACCGCCTACACACACACCCTACACACACAAACACACAAACACACGCACAACCCCCTCAGGCCCCCGTTTCGAGGTGGTGGGCCCGGATGTGCTCCCCGCGGCCTCCTTCGAGCCGTCCAGGGACCTCGTCACCACCACATACAAAGCCGCGACACCGCTAACCGCGGGGGAGGTGGCGGAGGTGGCGGAGGGGGTGCTTGGGGCACTGAAGGGCGGGGAGATAGGTGCGCGCTGCCGTGTCTTTGTGTGTATGTATGTCTTTGTGTGTATGTATGTCTTTGTGTGCATATGTATGTATGTCTTTGTGTGTATGTATGTTTTGTGGATAAGCAGGACGTGTGCGTGTATGTATGTGTATGTGTATGTGTGTGTATGTGTGTGTATGTGTGTGTATGCGCGACGTGCGTGTGCGTTCAAAAAAAACCTTCCGCTCCCCCCCTCCACCCTGGCCACAGACCTGCCCGAGCCGCTCCCCCCCACTGCCCGTACGGAGCTACACCGCCTGCTTACGTCAGGAAGTACGGATGGCTACTGTAGCAGCACCAAGACGAGCGGCAGTAGCAACAGCCGTATCAACAAGAATGTCAGTCGGGCTGAAGGCAGCAGTAGCAGTACCACTACACTCTCCTCGTCATCAGCACTACCATCAAAAGCGCTGTCATTATCGACAGCTCCAGAGCCAGCAGAGGCAGCTCTCAAAGCGGCGGTGGCGGCGGCGCAAGACCTCCTGCCGAAAATATCCGTACCTACCCTCCGGGAGTCGTACGACATCTTGCATCGCCCCTTCCTGGAGCATCTGCAACCGTGCAGGGTGATCGAGGGGTATCAAGGCGCGGCCGCCTCCGAGGGTGCGGCTACTGGCTGCCAGAGCGGCCGAGGGTTTGCTTCTGGTGGTGGTGGGTGGTGGTGGTG
>NW_003307570.1:1149450-1151548 GCF_000143455.1 Volvox carteri f. nagariensis | reverse complement strand
GTGCGTGTATGTATGTAGGTTTGCATGTATGTACGCATGCATGTATGTATGTATGTGTGCGTGTGTTTTGATGGTGTTTTGTGCGTTCTTTATTCCAGGTCGGGGGTGTTGTCGTACTCTCTAGAAGGAGACGGCGGCGGCGGAGGCTCGGCGGGATGTGGGAAGTTGTTGGGAATTTAACCGCTCTTTCTGTTCGGGTTATTTTTAGCAAGCCCCCTTTCCCCAGCACTCGTACTCTTCCGTACGTTCCGTACGGCGTCCCAACCGGAGGCTAGCGCCGGCATTGACACTGACGTGGGAGTTAGCAGTGGCAGCGGCAGTAGCACTATCGACACGTGCGCCTGGGCCAAGAGCAGGCCTTAGCACATGCTAGCAGTAGCAAAACACACACACACACACACACACACCGGTGGGCCCCCCTCCACCCGCCCCCCGCCCCCCCGGGCAGAGGCCCCAACTGGGCCCCCGTGTCCGCGGACCCTCTGGTGGCGGCTGCCGTACAGGCCCTTGGATTCGAGCTCACAGGCGCTCAACGGCGGGCGGTTGGGGAGGTGTTGGGGGACATGCGGCCGGAGCGGGGCAGCACTATGTACCGGTAAGGGGTGTATGTATGTATGTATGTATGTATGTATGTATGTATGTATGTATGTATGTATGTATGTATGTATGTATGTATGTATGTATGTATGTATGTATGTATGTGTATCTGTATGTATATTATGTGCATGTTTACGTCTGTGTGTGTATATGTCTGGAGGGGGTCTTCGTTCCGCCGGAGAGAGGTAGGGGGCGTATTCCCCCCTTTGGAAGGGGAGAAGGGGGGAAGGGTATCAAACGGGGTTTTCCCTGCCAGATGGACCACCATCCTCAACACCGCCACCATCCCCGTCCCCCCTCTGCTTAACTCGTTCATGGTTCGTCTTTCCTCCTCCCCCCTCGCTCCCCCGCGGGTAGATTGCTCCAAGGTGATGTGGGCAGCGGCAAGACGGTGGTGGCGCTGCTGGCCATGTTAGCCGCCGCCTCCTGCGGCCTGCAGAGCCTGCTGGTGGTGCCCACTACAGTGCTGGCGCAGCAGCACCACCGCAATCTGGGGGCCTTGATGGACAGGCTGCCGAAGCGTGTACGGCGGAAGGCGGGGCTGGAGGGGGAGCCGCTGCTGCTGACGGGGGAAGCCAAGGTACGCGTGTGTGTTTGGCCTTGCGCGCGCGTGTGTATGTATGTATGTTTGTATGTGTGCGACACCCTCCCCCCCCGACCCCCGCTTTGCACAGGCGAAAGAGAAGCGCCTAGCCGCCCAGGGCCTTGCCGACGGCTCCATCCTCCTGGCCGTTGGGACTCACGGCCTTCTGAACTTGACCGAGTTTCATAACTTGGGTTTGCTGGTGTTGGATGAGTCGCACAAGTTCGGTGTCGTACAGATGGAACGGCTGAGTAGTCTCATCGCCCAGCGGCCTCCGCATCTGCTGAATATGTCGGCCACACCCATCCCCCGTACATTAGCCGCCGCAATGTACGGCCATATGGATGTCTCACGATTGGACGAGCTGCCGCCGGGCCGTACACCCGTGCTCACCAAGCTCGTCCAGGACGATTCGGACATGCCGTACCGGGATCCGGATGCCGTTCGAGAGATGGACGCGATGTGGGAGGAGGTGCTGCGTGAGGTGACGACCGGTACGACAAGAGTGGATCCGGGGGGTCGGGAGAGAAAGAGGGGGAGGAGGGCGGGAAACAATCCGTGATGACTCATTGAGACGTTAGCGGAGGGTTTGTTTCATTCACTCAAATGTCTGTGGCACTGAGCTAGTGGGAGAGGATTTCTGCTCTTCGCGTTCAGATGAATGAATAGACAGACAGATAGACAGACAGACAGACACGTCTTTAAGCCTGGTTTTTAAGTACTTCTTGGGTCACTTGACGTTCCGTACGACTGCAGCACCCCGGCAGGCTTTCCCCCCACCCACATCTTTCCCCCTCTCCCCCCGCTCCCCCCTCTCCCCCCGCTCCTCCCTCTCCTCCCGCTCCCCCCTCTCCCCCCTCTCCCCCCCGGCG
This sequence comes from Volvox carteri f. nagariensis, assembly GCF_000143455.1. NCBI lineage: Eukaryota > Viridiplantae > Chlorophyta > Chlorophyceae > Chlamydomonadales > Volvocaceae > Volvox > Volvox carteri. The sequence goes on along the minus strand of NW_003307570.1, from coordinate 1,149,496 downwards.
CCCCCCCCTAGTTCAACTGCGTCGCATCAACATGTCAATCATCATC
>NW_003307570.1:1133774-1148982 GCF_000143455.1 Volvox carteri f. nagariensis | reverse complement strand
CCAGGTAACCCCCCGGGGCGTGCCTTTGTGGTTTATCCACTGCGTACGGCATCCTCTGCCGCCGCCGCCGCCGAGGAGCTCAAGAACGCTGTGGACCAGGCGACTGTGCTGGCAGCCAGGTTCGAGCCCCTCGGGGTACCGACTCGGCTGCTGCACGGGCGGATGAAGGCGGAGGAGAAGAACGCGGCGCTGGAGGTGAGGCGGAGGGGGAGGGGGAGGGGGAGGGGGAAGGGGGGAATTACGTGCAAGGAAAACAGAGGTGAATGTACTGCCGGAAGGGGTCCAAAGGTATAAGAAACTGCCCCCAGTGAGTGAGTGAGCCCTAAGTGGTGGTGAAGTCTCATCGACCCGTGGTACCATCAGGAAGTAAAGCCCAATATTACGTGACCGACGTTTTTTGTGTTGTAGTCGTCGTGTCTGGTCTCGTAAGATCGTCATTGACATCCAGCATCCGGCGCAGACTTCTTCTTCTTCAATCCCTCTCTTCCCCCTCCTCTCCCTCTTCCCTCCGCATTCCCTCCTCCCCCTCCCTCCTATCCCTCACTCGCTCTTTGTACACGTCTATGTACAACTACCGGGCCCCCCAAAAAAGCACTTCCCCCCGCCCCAAACAGGCCTTTCGAGGAGGTGATGTTCGTCTGCTTGTATGCACCACGGTGGTTGAGGTGGGGGTGGACGTACCGGAGGCGACCGTGGTGGTGGTGGAGCACGCGGAGCGGTTCGGCCTGGCGCAGCTGCACCAGCTCCGGGGGCGAGTGGGGAGAGGAGGCCGACGCGGCATGTGTTTTTTGTGCGTGCCATTCGGAGATCGGGCCGCACGAGAGCGGCTGGGGATCATGGAGCACACGAATGACGGTGAGGATGGGGGGAAGGGGGGAGTATATGTGTCTGTATGTATGTGGGGAAGGGGGGAGTATATGTGTCTGTATGTATGTGGGGAAGGGGGGAGTATATGTGTCTGTATGTATGTGGGGAAGGGGGGAAGTGGAGTGTATGTATTCATTACACAAACCTTGCCGGACCTGGCGATGCTGGCCAGCGGGGCTTCTGGAACAAGACCGCCGACAAGCACTCCCCCCCCAGGGGAAAGGGGAGGGTCGTATATGTATGTATGTATGTATGTATGTATGTATGTATGTATGTATGTATGTATGTATGTATGTATGTATGTATGTATGTATGTGTGTGGGAGGAGGGGAGGGAAGCGTTGGGGGAGGTGGCGGAGGTGACTGGTGAGTTTGGTTTCGGAGGCGATTTTGGGGGGCCCGGAGAGATGGCGTGTGGCTGGCGAGTTTTCTGTTGAGCCCCGCTTCCCCCAACCCATCGAGGAGGTTCGAGCTTTGTCGGTATGTATCGCGTTGCGTCGGTCGGCGAGCCGGGCTAGGATAGTTGGTTCGGTCGGGTCGGTCGCGCGATTCTTGGGAGGGTTGGGGGAGCACTTGCATATCACCAGCAGCTTGTTACCAGCTTATCCGCCAGTTTTACTCCAGCCTCTTCAATGCCGCCGCCAGGCCGGCGGCCTACTTGTTTACAGCTCATGTCACCCCTTTCCTCTTCTCACGCCAATTTTTATTGCTTCTTCGCCGCCTTTACACCAACCTTTGCTATTTTAAGGCTTCGCTCTACTTCGTTCTACTACTATTCTTCCGCTCTTATTTTAGTCTTGGCGGCTAGGTAGGTAGTTTTCCGATTTCGATCACCACATCATCCCGAGGACTGCTTCTTCACTGCCGCCGACTGGTCAGTTCTATTTCCTGTACATCTGCCGCAGCACTCTTTCCTCTTTCCTTAACAGCAGCTTCACTCGCTCGTGATTCGACTTTCCCCCCCTCATCCCCCGCCTCGGGATGGGGGGGAAGAGGGAGAGGGAGAGGGAGAGGGGGGAATGAAGATGCTTTCATTTAGGGGCATTCGTATTGGACGTGCACTAATTAATTAATTCGCGGTTACATTGGTTACAGACTGTCGTCCTCGTGGACCTCCTGTCCTTCTTCCTTTCCGTACTTTCCGTACTAAATCTTCTGCCTTCCCTTACCCCCCAAACCCCAAACCCCCCCTGGCTCCCGCGCGGCCAGGTTTTGAGGTGGCCGAGTGGGATTTGGAGCAGCGGGGTATGGGGCACCTATTCGGCTCCGGAACCAGGCAGCACGGCAGGATGGATGTGTCTGGGGTCACTGCGGCGGTGATTGAGGAGGTGGGGGCGCCGGCGGCGGGGGTGGCGCTTGTGGAGGCGGCGAGGCGGGCGGCGGCGGCGGTGGCCCGGGAGTGGGAGGAGGAGGGGGAGGAGGTCGGGGTGTCGGAGGGGAGGGAGATGGCGTTGAAGGCGATGGCGGTGTTTCGGCCGGAGCCGTTGACGGCGGCGGAGGCCTTGGCGGTGTGAGAGGCCTGGGCTGGAGCAGGGAGGGTAGTGACTTGGGCTTTTTTGTTGTTATTTTGTTATGATGTTATTGTTTCTGTTCTTATTATTGTTGATGCCTTCCGGAAAAGGCATTTATCTTGAGGAGGGCTTGAAAGCTGAGAATTAGCACTTACTACGCTTCAATGATTGGAGAAGCAGTGGAAAGAGGGCAAAGGTAGTTTACTTTTGATAATTGAATAAAGATGATAGGTAGTTCAATAGCCAAGCGCTGTGGTTGTTTGCTGCCAGGTATAGCGTACGGCCCAGCGGTAACCGACAGCAAGCGTGCAGCAGCACAATACAATCACGTCTTGCATGCGCCATTGTTGAGCTACGTTTCAGTATGCTGACATAGTTGGCGTTGGCACTCGTGTGAACGTCTGTGTAACAGGAAACAGCATCGGTCTGCTGCTGCGGCACGAAGCAGGCTTGCTGCTCTTTAAAGTATGACTTAGCCAAGGATATTGTTAACGATGAGTAATGTCCGATTATCCTGGCCTGCTTAGATTGGCTGCAGCTGAGGTTTTTGCCTGTGAAAACCGCAAGCGGTTATAGGCTTAAAGCGCAAAAATGCATGGCCAGCGAGTAGCCTACGAAAGCACACATCAGGCTACCTTTTGCAATCCTTATAATATAGGTGTGAACGCCATATTCCTTGTGTTGATCCCTTACACACTGGTCACCGCGCTGCATGACACGCACCTGGAGGTTTCGCTTATCCTCGGCACTGCATTTAGCGGCGCCAATCTACTCATTGGTATTATTGCTCGAATAGCTGGCGGTTACAGGGTAGGTGCTAAATAGACAGCGTCCAAAGTTTTGGGATCCCGGACGCTCGCAAATCCCAAAGTTTTTACTGTCTTGTCTCGCAAGTTGCTGAATATCATGCAATCCAAAAACAATTACACATTCTATTTGCACCTCTAGACATGGCCTTACGCGCTGGAGCTCTTCATGCTAGCGGTCAACGCGGTGCTGCTAGGAGTGTCGTACCCAGCGCCGGACAACGTGACCAAGTACTTGCCTTTCATCGCAAATTCATTCTACGCAGCATTCTCTCTGGTGCGCCAAAACAGGATGACCAAACTCGGATCGTGAGGATGCATGTTCGGTATCCCTGTCCCAAAGCAGCCCATAAACCTGAACAGCATGGATATATCGAACCCTCGGCTGTATCTAATGATGTCTGACTGTCTAAAATGTGAACGCGGATTATAAAGCAGGATGGACGACCCAAGAGCCATGAGTGCATCCTCACGGGGCTGTAGCCCATCAATCAATTACGCGTGTTCACTTTCTCCTTCCGCCTTCGTACCACCTATCAGCCAGATATCGCCCTCTCCATCATCATTATCATCATCATCATCATCACTCCCAGGTCCCCCAATCCCCAACTCTCGCTCCCCTCCCCTCCCTCTCCTTCCCCCTTTCCAGGCCTCCATCATCTTGACCACACCCTTCACGTTACAGTACGCAAGGGAATTCGTACCTGCCTCGGCAGCCATGCACGACCGATTGGTTCGTGCCGCCTACGTCACAGCCGCCGTGTGGAGCCTTACTTTCGTCACCAACACCCTCGTCTTCTTGGTGAGCTCGTATCTAACCGGAATTCCCAGCTAAGTATGTATGTCGGTGGAGGTGTGGTGGTTTTACTTAGCAGAGGGCGGGAAGGTCCCAGTTGATCGGTCATGGGACCGGGGATGGGAGCTGCAAGGGAGCAGATTGCTGCCGCAGTTCATTTCTGAGTTTCTCGCATCATACGATGATCCCCCCTCCCCCCCTCCCCCCTTCCGCCCGCCCGCCCGCCATGTCCTCAACCGCCGTCCGTCTCAATTCCTCGGGTTTGTCTGTATGTACCTGCGCGTGTGTGTATGTACGCGTGTATGTGTGTACACGCATGCACATGTGTGTATGTATGTGATGCTACGGGATCTGGTTGGCTTGACCAGGTGCCTATCTGCCGGGGTCGCGATGCCGACCACGGTGACGTCCTCAACCTGGTGTTCCGCATCATCTTGCCGACCTTCCTGGGGCTCTTCGCCGCCCTCTTTACCCGGCTGTGGCCGCTGAGGGTGATGCGGCACCTCGCGAAGTCAGTGGGGTTCGACGGCGCATACCAGAAGGTGCTGGTCAACCCGCTGGCGTTGATGGGCGTGGGAATGCCGCCGCCGCCGCCACCGCCGCTGCCGCCGCCGGCCCCGGGGCCTTATGTGGGGGGGCTCCCACCACAGCCGCTACGGATGTAGGCTGATGTGCGATCTGGGGTTGGGGCCGGTGGCAGCGAGAGGGGAGGAAGGGGCGGGAAGGGGGGGAAAGATGAACCACGAGCGAGTGAAGCTGATGCCGGAGGAAGGTGGGGAAGGGGAGAGCTTCCGGTAGTGCGGTGCGGGGTGGTTGGGCAGTGGTGGTGGAGGGGGGTGGGGGAGCAGTTTGAACTGCCGTATTTGCTGCACCACCACTGCGGCGGGAGGGAGGAGAGGAGCAGGAGGCGCAACAGGGGGAGCGGGAGGACGGGGCGACGGGCAAAAAGGAGCCGAGCTGCAGCGGCAGCGGGGGCAGGAGCAGCAGAGGAGGAACCAGCGGCGAAGCGAGCAGGTGAAATACTCTGCTGCCCGCAAACGTCGTGGCAAGTACCGGACCCCCCTCCCCGCCGCTGCCGGAGCCGCCGCCGCCACAGCGGCAGCGGCAGCACTGGCAACACACCGCTGTTGTGTGGCGCCTAAGGGTTAAACGTCACGATGAGGGGGGACTATTGAGTTCATACCGATACATCAACAGAGGAACGGGCCCCAGTCTCTTACCTTGTTTGTGGGAACCTGAACACAATGGGATGGTGGGTGGGTGGAGACCTCCACCCACGCGCCCACCAGCATAAGGAGTGACACACACACATACACACACACATACACACACACACACACAGACAGTGCCCCGGGGGGGAGTTGTTCCTCGGAGGCGGGAGAAGCATCTCATCGTTGCAACCGAGGGGGCTTATACTGCCGTACAGCACCCGCGTGCAGTACTATATTTGAGTCCGATGTGTGTATATACGCATGTATATATGTATGTATATATACATTTGTACGTAGGTGCGTGTGTGCGCATGCGTGGCCTTGGCTCCAGGCACCCAGCTGCGGCGCCGGATGGCGTGGAAAGGGAGTGAGCAGCCTAGGCATTCATCATGGCACGGCACGGCACGACACGGCACGGCACGGCAGGGATGTTTATGCTGGCTGGTGAGGTACCTGTGGCGCTATGCACTGTGTATGTATTGGGTAACGGTTACCGGTGGAGTAAGTTGCGTAGCGGGCGGACTGGCCCTGGAAAAAGGGCCTTACAGTAAGGGAGGTGAAGAGGGCGGGAGGGTACCTTGGGGTGCTGCGGACGTCACGCACATTTTTGAGCGTGGGCGCCATGAGGCCCATCATCACCCTGTCGTTATTGTTTTAGGAGGAGAAGACCTGGGTCTCATGTATGCGGGGGTGGGTGTATGAGCGCGGATGTTGGCGCGATTGTGGATGAATGGTAGGGGCCTTTTCAGATCCTTCTTCCTTATAATTCCCGCTGTAACACGCGGAACTTGTGTGTGTGTGTATATGTGTGTGTATATGTGTGTGTATGTGTGCTTTATCTGAGCTGCGAAAAGTACATACAGGCCCACATGAATCACATGCAGAACTTTACCGAAGGCAAGTAGTCCAATAATGAAGTAGTTGGAACAGCTGGAATATTTTGAAGATGTTAATAGGGTGTGTGTATCATCCGCGGGAGCGTGCTTTGGTGGAAACAGTGGCGGACTGCTTAAATGGGCAACTTTGATCGATGTTTTCCGGTGTCCATAAGTGGGACGGGTGGGAGTCGGGTTTGGAAAGATTGTGACGTGGCCTCCCACGGCGAATGGGTTTCTACCAATCCCGGTAGCTCGGACAAATGGAAGTGGAATGTGATGTGAGGGGTTGGTTAGCGTGTTGACCCTTCAGCTGGAAGACGCCTTGCGCAACAATCTCAGGAGAAGACTTCCGGTCAACTCATGCTCGAGGAATACAGCCTGCACGACGCATGGTAAACGTGGACGAAGCAGTTTGGGCTTTTATGTCAACACAGTGCAAAGAGGCTCAAGGGTACTCCTAGGTACCTTCCGGCGGAAGGCTCAAATTTCCCGCGACGGCTTAGCATGCCGTTAGGCCTACCTTTAATTACAAAATACAGAGCGTATTGGAGATGCCAAGCGTGTAATGAAATCGAATGGAAAATGGATTCTACGAAAAAGGTTGGTCTCGGAGCAGAGTTCGGCATGAAGTCGTTTGTTTTGTTGTTATAACGCCATGCCGGCATTCTGTGGGCCTGTGTACAGAGGATAGTCCCAGGGTTTTCGCCATCGTAAGCTTAACAATCTCTTCGAGAACTTACCCTTTCTTCTTTAGGTTCTATCCACGGAAAGTGCTTATTATCAGATTGATTACCTTCTGCATTTGTTTTATCTTGGACTATACTGGTCATAAGTCTTGCAACACGAGCAACAGAAGAAGATACCCTGAGGAACATGCCTGAGGGTCAGGAGGACCACGGCGTGGACGTCGTGCGAACACGACAAGTAAGATCAAAAGCAAGCGCCAAAGGACGGGTGATATCTTTGGTAGCTGAAAGCTTGCTACTCCACCTGCACTTTCCGCGTTGTCAGCAACCTGGAGCTGGAACAAGCAGAGCATCGTCAGGTAACTAGGACAGGCGTCTCCACACGTGCTTGCTTAGCGTAATATCGACGCTATCATGCTCAGCACGCCACCTTCGGCTTAACGCAGTCAGGGGTAACGCAGCGACGCAGGTGAGGCGACGTATGGCTGCAAGGAAGTCTGTTCAACGGCAGCCACCGCCAGCGCCTCAGCGACAGGTAATCAATGACGACACGTTAACCCACCTGGGTCTTTTCCGGGCACCTCAAGAGTCCCGACTTCCGCCACGGTTTACAGGATGTCATCGACTTGACAGACGACCGTCAGGAAGATGATGATGACCTTGTACAGATCACTCATGTTAAGATCAACAAACGCCCCAGGTTACGGGCTCCTACACCCGGGGGGCCGGAAGCTGTGGCCCAGGTTCTAGTGGCCGGTGCAGTCCCACCACAGCCCGGGCTGGCCGCCGCGCCGGGCCTGCCTATGCTGCAGCAGTTGGAAAGCCCCGCCCTGCAGCAGTTGCTAGCGAATCCGCAGCTGCTGGCTGCTGCTGCCGCTGCTGCTGCTGCCGCTGCCCCGCCGGTGGCAGCCGCCCCACCAGCCCCTCCCCCGGCCCCGCCGAGCCCTAAGGGCTACAAATGCACCATCTGCCTGGAGCGCATGGAGGCTGACCTCGCCACCACGACCTGCGGGTAGGCGAATAACCTCTCCGGATTTGACGCACCGACACCAGCAGCACCAACAGCTTATGGGATCTTGATTTCCTGGCTATCCCTCTACCCTTGGTAGCGTATGATGGTAATTGCGGACGAAATTTGTACTCAGCTGCTTCTTGCTCTGGTTGGATTGCCTTCCTGCATCTTGCTGTTGCTATTGAGAAACGATGAAGCCGCATATGCTGGACCGACGGATGGACGGACGGACGGACGGACGGACGTGACCGGGTCGCCCTCTTGACGACTCTTGCCCTCTGCGCTGTGCTGTGGTGTGCTGTGCTGTGCTGCAGGCACATGTTCTGCTTCAAGTGCATCAGCTCCTGGGTCCAGAAGAGCGGCAACGTAAGGGCAAAGCTTGGAGAAGGGCTTTCTGGCTTTCCGGGGGGCGATCTGAAGGGGATTTCTGTGCTGCGGCGGGTGTATGTTCCTGTCGGTAGGAGCATAAAAACTACAGACTGACACTCAGACTTCTTGGGGGCCGTTTTTTATAAATGAGGAATCGATGCCCCTGCACACATGCGCCTGCACACAAGTCCTCGGCGGCAACCCCCTTTTTTTCGGACAGCAAGTAATTGGCACATGCGTGCATTGCATTGCGCGGGGATCGTTCCTTCGAAAGATGGCGCCAGAGTAAGACTGCGCTGTGTGCTTGTATTGCTTGCTTTCTCGGGAAATTTCCACAAGGAAATGCATATGGATTAATTTGGCCTAAACTTTATAAACGCGGTAAGAGAGAGTAACTGCTTGTTTGGTCCCCTCGCTCTCTCTCTCGTCTGTGCTTTCACAGTGCCCTCAGTGTCGCTCTAAGCTGACCAGGACAAAAATCATCCGCATCTACCCGCCATCGTAAGGCTGCGACCAACGCTTGGTCAAGCTCATCCCTGCCGTTGCTGCTGCTGCTGCTGTTACTGCGGCACCGGCGGCTTGTGGACTGCGTATCGCTGGTGGAGGCGTGCGCCTGGGGGTTCTTCAACGTGTGTGCCAGCAGAGAGGGGCAGAGAGGGGCTCGGTAGCTGTTGTTTCTGAGTCCCCACCAACACCACCACCACCACCACGTCTTCCCGCTGGCGCTCTCTCGGTCGGCAGTTGCGACTATGTTATAGACTCTGGCGCAGCAACTGGTGCCGGCGTGGCTCTGCTGCTGCTGCTGCTGCCGGCCGAAAGTGCTGAAAGGAAAGCGAGGGCCGCGACTCTTTCTCTAGGGCGGGGATATGAAGGGCGGGGCCCTCTCGCAGTCGCGGACAGCAGCGCTGCCAGCCTGTCACGCATTTGCGAGGGTGTATTAGCTCTCGAGGCTTAATGCAAGGAGTATAGAAGGAGTGCCTGCTGGTTCTGTTTATGAGCTGAGGGCCGGAGGGGGGACATGGAACCAATGGGGGCAAGCGTACTGGCTGACGGACTGTGACCGACTGTGACCGACTGACCGACTGCCTATCACCGACCCCTCCACAGTGGGGTAGGTGCACCCAGGGGGGATTCCGAGGGGTTTGTCCGACTGTTGTGCATCCATCCGGGGGTAACGAACGGTTTGTGTAAACTAAGCATAGTATCAAGAACTGGAATGCCACACTTCGAAATGCACAATGTTTCCGTCCGTTTGAAGGACGGGGACAGGGACAGCATCAGCCCTGTGTCATTGCTGCGGCCTCCCGCCAGCCGGTCGAGCGCCAGGATGGGGCGGAGGGAGGGTGTGTAAGTCTGGTTTGTATAGGGGGAGTTGTATGGGGCCGGCGGCCCCGGAAGTGCTCGGGGCTCGAGCCGTCGCATTCGTTTTTCCACCACCCGCACGAGCAGGGCCGTTTCAAGTGCTGGGGGGGAAGCGGGGCAGGTGCTCGGACTGATGTATGTAAGGGATTGGTTGGCTGCAGCACAGCCACGTGCAGTTCATTGAGGTGATTTTGGGTTGTGCGCTCCAGATGTTGACTGCAAAAGGCCCTTTCTACTAATGCAGGCGGGCCTGGTAGGTTTGGTGGGCGCCTGGGAATTGGCGTCATATGAAGGCGTCTAGGCGTAGCAGTAATAGACAGCAATCGAAAAGTGGCCCCAAGTGCGGGTCGCGAAAAGCTGCGATGTATGTCTTGTGTATTGTGCGCGAAGAGGCATATTCGCCTTGCTGCCGTGTCTGGAGACAGCGTGTACATCTATATGCAAAGCCATTGTATATCCATATCCATATACATCTGTTGGAAAATAGCGTTATAAGAGGCGCACCGGATTGCCTGCTCTGGTCGTTCGTTAGGGTGGTTGTATCCTGGTACGTCACCAGGATCAGCCATGAGCGCCTCATCATAGTTCTGAGGGCTGAAGTAAGTTCTCTGTCTCTCTCTCCTTCTCTTGTGTGCGATTTGCATGAATGGTTTGTTCTACTGGAAGAATCATTATATCTCTTAACAACAATATTCATACATACGATTATTGAAAGGTTCAGCAGCCTGCCACAGCCCCGTATTTGCCTCACATTGCTCAGGTCTATCTACCTATCTATTTGTCTACCTGGCCAACCGGATGAATGCAGGAGCCGGCGGACTGAGGTGGGGTCCGTGCCGAAAAAAAACATATTGTGAACGTTCATAGTGTGAACACCACCCACTACACCGCGCGTTCAATCAATACTTCCCCCCGTGCTTCCCTCCCACAACGCGGGGGGAAACGCATCCCGCTCCCCAGCACCGCACTGCAGAGCTTCCTCCTCTTAGACGGTATATCAAACGAACACCAAGCACGTATCAGTATATGGCTATACACACGAAGGGAGAGGGCAACATGCGGCCAAAAGCTCCACCCCTCAACATTATGAAACCGGGGCCCCAGGCGCGGGGGACCACCCGTGCAGAGACGCAGCGCACTTGGCTCGTGCCCCCGAAGGCAACCAAAGGATACCTGGACACCGTCCTCCACCCAACATAGAGCCGGAGCCTGAGCCAGAGGCCGATGATACCTCCTGGAAGGGCACCCGGTCATGCCAGGAACATTGCGGTGGCGGTGGAGGCGCCCGTTGCAGTGGCGCTGCAGAGGGTGGTGCATAATATTGAAGTGCTTTACGAGAGCGCTCCCGCCGCACAGCTGCACAGCCAACGCACCGTTGCGATAGGGCTGAGGTGAGGTGGACAGGAGCCCGAGCAGCGCCGAAGGACTCTATCCCGGTTGCACAGGACTTAGTCTCGTCCCGACCGGACCCGACCCAATCCAATCCAAATCGACGAAAAGCACAAAAAACACAGACGAGGTCAGAAACCGGAGATTAGAATACTTAGCGAGCTGAACGCATATCCGCCTTTTCCTTCCATCATTTCGTCTCTCCCAACCCGCGTCCCGGCGAGAATGGAAAAAAGCTGGAGACGGCCGTCCAGCGCCACATACACACACACTCGCAGCACCTGCGACAAACGTCTGCTCTGCTAACGCTAAAGCACGATATCCACTACGCTACCGCTAATCGCTAACTGTCAGGAATCATCCACCGGCCATTTTGCGCTGCGGTTCCAGGCTGTGGCCCATTTTCGACCTCTGTGAATATTCGCACCACCACCCTAAAACCAACAACCGGACGCTTGCAGCGCCCATCATGCTTCGGAACCAGCACCGATTGCGGCTATGGGAGCGACCAAAGAACAACAAACACTCTACACACCACCTCGCCGCATGTTACAGGGTATGTATGTGATGATGGTGAAGATGCTGGGGAGGCTGGACCCCGACTCCCGACCGGACGGAAAGGAAGCGGCGGCGGGAAGGGGTTAAATCGGTTAAATCACTGTACAGGCAAACCAAAAGAGAGCTTTTGTGCTCCATTACTTGCGATTCACCATCATGATGCGCAACAACGCGCGCGACATGGGGGTCTCAGAAGCCCCACATGGTGGCTGGTGTGCTCTCACGGGGGGGGGGGGGGAGGAGGGGAGGGGGGGCGACTCAGGACGAAGCGATGGATGCTATGCGGCAGCAATCCTAAAAGTCCCCACCGGGGGCGTCATCGCTGCAGAGCATGCAAAGCGGTTTCCTTGGCCTCAGCCTCACTCTGCCTGGTACTGCCCGCACCGAGTGAGCAGTGAGCCAGATCCCTCCTGGCACATGACAGGCCAGGCCACATATCGCCACATATCGCTAACCTCCTCTCGGTAAGATTAGACACATTGTACAGTAGACCGTAGTGCACCCCTTTGCGGGGGCCTAGGATATCCTCACAGCAACATCACAAGATCCCATGTTACCCAGGGGTAACCAGTCCTCCTCGGAGTCCTCCTCGTTGTTCCCGCAAACTCCAGCATCGCGCCGCCGCACCCCAAGTCCCAAACCCCCTGCACACGACTTGCCTGTAACGGCAATCCCTGATCCCCTCCCGTACATTGGCGAACGAGCCGAAGGTCTACGAACGAAAGCCCCGAGCGCGCGGAGGCCCCCGCGATAACGACCCGAGAATGGAATGGGCATCTAATCCCATATACATACATACATACATGCAACAAAGTTAATTCCATCCAGTGCTGAAGCTGAGAATGCGACTCGCGACGACTAAATCCTTCACCTTTCTCGACGTCCACCGTTTCCCCCTTCCTCCATCCCCCGCCCCCTCTCCCCCCCCCCCAACCCGCCCCGGGGAGCAAGCGGAACCTGAACGCGGGACGCAAACACTCCCTCCTCGGTTACTTGTTGCCGCAACCCGGAGTGCTCTGCCCGCCGCGGACTGCTGCCACGTTACTCCCACGACACCCTCAACAGCGGCGCAGCGATACCGACCTGCCCCGAGTGCACAGCACCTGCCAGCCGAGCACACGTCGTATGGAGGAACACCTAAACACCTTCCATCTTGCTCTCTTCGCCCACCTAATTTTCGTGGCGATTTTTTTATCAAGCACCCTTCACATCCTTCGCGCCGAAATCACTGTCGTCGTTCAGCTGTGCGGCCCTCCTCCTTTCCGGATGGAGCTGGAGCTGGACCGCACGTCCAGAATACACAGAGCCCGGGCCGCCTCACAGGAACACACCTCCACACACCACCAGTAGCAGCCATCCGCTCGCTCGCCAGCTCAAGAAGGATACACACAACCTTCCATCTGGTCGCTATGACTGCCATTGTCATCCGCGGGCATCCGAGCCACAGAGCCGCAGCCTTCTCACGGGCGCGCGCGTACGGGTGTGCGTGTGCGTGTGTGAACTCCTCTGACTATGTGTGTGTATGGGGGGGAGAAGGTTCAAGGCGGGGAAACAAGGCGCAAACCCCGCATGGCGGTCGCGGTGACAAGGTCATGAGGATGCTACTGGTGATACGACTGTGCGCCGGTAGTCGGGGAATGATCAGGCGACATGCAGCTTTGGGGCGGCGAGCAGGACCGCACTCGCACCCGCACCCGCACTCTCTTCGGTGATGCGGTGTGGCGCCACGCAGCAGCTAATGCGGCTACACTGGCCCCTGCAGGTCGTCATCTTCATCGTCGCCACCCTCCAGGTCGTCATCACCCTCCTCAGAGGAAGACCCGCTCACCACCACATCCATCATCACGTCAGAGAAAGGGCCGCCTCCCCGCTGCCGCCGCGAGCCGGCCGGGGGCGGCGGGAAGTCGTCGTGCTCGAGCAGCGTGGACAGCGGCGGGGGCTTCTGCCTCGAGGGCGGCCGGGCCGAGGCACCTGTCCTGTCCTCGCCCACGGGACCTGTGGAAACGGCGCCCGATGTCATGGAAGTCAGGAAGTCAGGAAAGGCCGCAGCCCAGTTAGTGGTCGCATGTGTTGCAATGTCAGCCATGTCCGTGAAGGAGGGGGTCTTACTCTACTTATTAACCTTACACAGGTGGCTCCACCGTTAAAAGAGAGCTCGAGAACCCTATAAATTACTAAAACCGAGTGACACACATACATACATGCACACATAAGAGAGCTGCTGCTAGGGAAGCTGCTGCCATGGAAAGGAGAACAACGGCGGAAGAGAGGAATCTCTCCGGACCCCACACAGTGCGCAGGAGTATAGGGCGGCCAAGGGGCGAAGGGCACACACTGCTGTTGTTGCCAATCCGCCGTCGTCCCATCCCATCCCATCCCATCCACCCGATGCCGGCCGGCTTGTCGCACCAGAAGCTCCCCCCCCCCACCTCCCCTTCCACCTAACCTTGCGCCTTGACGCTGGGCCCCGATATGGGCCGTGTGCCGCGATACGTGGTGGGCGCTGCACTTTGCGGTCGGGCCCCCAGAGGCCGCCCGCCGCCGCCCGGCCGCCCCATCAGCCCCGCCCCCGACGCCAACATGCCCATCTGCTGCTCCGGAGTCCACAGGTGCAGCGCTTCTGGCGGCGGCTTTTGGCGGCTAGGCGGCCGCTGCAGCTGCATGGCGATGTTGGCTTGCCACACCGAGGGGTCCAGCTCGATTTCCCCGCGGCACCCCGGCGGCCGGGCGCTCTGCACCTGGCGAGTGGGGGGCCGCGCCAGGCCCTGGGCTTCGGCGGCCAGAAGACGGGCCTCGGGCGGCAGGGCCATCGCCAGTAGCGGGGCTCCGGAACCACAGCCGCCGCTGCCGCCGCCGCTGCCGCTGCTGCTGCTGCCGGCAGCGTGTGCGGCTGCTTCCGACTGTTTGGCAGTTAGGGAGTGGCAGGAAACCGATAAGCGATAAGTGGTCGCAGGACGGGGTGGTGGTGGTGGTGGTGCTGGGGGCTCTTCTGTGCAGGAGGGGCCTTGGAAGACCGACCAGGCAGGGGTTCCCCGAGTTGTACGGCCCTCTGGAGCGCTACCACTTGAATGCGCCAAGCATGAGGACCGCCCCGCTGCGGTGCAGGCACATGTGTATGTACGTATATATATACACACATACGTATACGTATACACACCCCTCACTTTCTCTTTCAGCCACCGCCACCACCACTGCCCTCACCACCGGAATTACAAAACTACCAGCTTTCCTAGTCATTCATACCTTGACGTGCTGATGTGGTTTGGCCCACTTAACACCCGATGCTGGCCGGCCCGCCACTGCCCCTGCCGCGGCGGCGGCGGCGCCAGTCGCCCCCGGGCTGACGATGCCGCCGTCTCCGCCAGCTCCGTTGCCTCCCGCCGCCGCCACCGCAGCCGCAATCGCACCCGGGCGCCCCCGGCTACTCAGCGGCCTCGCCGCCAGGGCCTGTAGGCTACTCGACCCGGTCGCGGCGTCCCCCGCCTGGCCGCCTCCAAAGGCGCCCTCCCTGGCGCTGATCCCCCACGGCGGCGGAATCGCTGACATGGACGTCTTCGGAGAGATCATCACAACCTTCTGAAACCCGCCGCCGCCGCCGCCGCCGCTGCCGCTGCCTGGGCTCGGGAGTGCCGTGGAGATGTACGGGTGGTCGCCGCTGGATGGGCCCGTGGCGCGAAGGAGGGAGGTGACGGCAGTGGCGGCACCGCCGCCGCCGCCGCTGGCGGCCGCTGCAGCGGCTGCCGCCGCCGCCGCCATGCGGCGGT
>NW_003307570.1:1133168-1133724 GCF_000143455.1 Volvox carteri f. nagariensis | reverse complement strand
CGTGACGCATGACGTCGCGTGTTACCGCCGCCGCCGCCGCCGCTGCCGCTGTCGCTGCCCCCGGATTGGCCCGTTGTTTAGTCGTTCCAGGACACAGATGATAATTCCTTGCTGCCGGGGCGGAGCCAGCCTTCGGGCTGGACGTACAACAGTACGGTATCGGCACTGCCGCCGACGCTGCCGCCGCCACCGCCGTCCGTTGACGCGAATGCGAAGAGTACGACAACGGCGGTGCCTTGGGAGAGCCTCCGACAGGGGTTGCGTAGCGCCGCCGCCGCCGGCCCCCCCCAAGTGTTATCGCCGACAGCCGTCGATGGCGCCGCCGCCGCCGCCACCACCGACTCCGCGAATCAAGACGCCAGCGGCGGCATTGACGTGCCCTTGCGGGCAGGCCATTGTACGATAGCAACGACGGCGGCGCACCAAGCGTCTGCTCAAGCTGAGGGGTCGGTCGCCGATCCCGCCGGGCTGGGCCGCCAGCAGCCGCAGCATCAGCAGCGGTCCTTTGCCACCTACCCCGCTGCCGCCGCCGCCGCCGCCAGCGCTGGTCCTGAAG
>NW_003307570.1:1118400-1127971 GCF_000143455.1 Volvox carteri f. nagariensis | reverse complement strand
ACGTGTGGGCTGCGAGCTTAATACAGTGACAAGGCTGGGGGGGATACTGGGCCGTATGAGGGATCAGCAGGCGGTGGCGGTGCTGCATGCAGGCAGGCACGCGTATACAAGCACCAAGCCTCTTTTTCAGCACCAATCGACAGCGAGTCGTTTGTGCAGTAGTGAGCTGCGTACCACTAGTACATCGTGACACGTATGCGACGGGTGCAAAGATGCGAACTTGCATAGCACCAAGAACATGGTAATAATGACATGGGGTTGGGCCGTCGGTAAACCCTGGTAGCAGGTGGTGTGGTCTGCATCGTCAACTTGAGCGGAGTTGCATGCCCCGCTGCTGCTGAGAGGCGGGCTGAGTGCCCGATGAGATGGCCCCTGTACGCGGCAAGCTTGCTTGTGACTTGCCGTGCACGGTGGTGGGGCTGGGCGGTACCAGCAGCGGTGCATATGATGCGCGGTTAAGTTCTGGCACAGTTGAATGATCCCTGACGGATCATTGTAAATAATCAAGGGGCTGGCGTGCACCTGGGCTTGGGCCGTCGGTAAACCCTGGTAGGGGCGGAAAGCAGGTCATCAACAGCCGACTTGCGGGCAGCTCACGGTCTAACCTCACGTTTGGCACCCGCGGCCTTGAGCTCGTGGCGCATGGCCGCGTCGTAGCACAGCGAGGTTGCCGCGAGCGGCGCCACGCGAGGCGCCTGCTGTGCCATATTTTTTATTCGTTTGGTTGCGCCTGTTAACACCATCGTGCCGCAGACCCGCTTGCTCAACTTGCCCATGCTGGAGCACGCACAGTAATTGCTCACTCGGGCAAAAGCAGCAGCCAGCTGCAGGTCCGCATCCTGGAGCGAGCTGCTCGCGGTCATGCGTGGTAGTGCTTGCCGTAAACCACTGCCAGGCGCCCACACCCCTTCTCAGCCTCTCCTCTTCAATGGCAGCACCCACTCGCCTCGCCGGTTCACTGCCAAGTATTGCCTTCCCAGCCTTCCCAGCCCCAGCCCGTGCACATGACCCTCCTGGACTCTTGCTCGTTCTCCACCACGTTGCGCACTGCCACTGTCACGAGGTGCAAGCGCAGGCACTACAGACGTACATTGGTTCCTTCTCTGGCGGCACTACTACTATCTGCTGCGCCCAACTGGATGGACCGCTGGTTCTTGCTCGATACCTCAATTGAGATCGAACTGCTGGGTGCATACTAAAGCTCCACGCATGCTATGCAACACCCAGTCGACCACAGCACAACAATACTTGATCCTAGCATGGTGATAGTGGCCCCTCATCCCACTGAGCGACACTGCTCTGCGTCACGAACTACCCAACCGGCCCGGTGCGTGATGGCCCTGCTCTGCGGCCTGTCCCCTTAAACTGCACGCCGATCCTCACCATGCTCACCAGCAGCAGCCTGCAGCAGCGAGCCTGCAGCAGGGGAGGCACAACGGATCCCAGTGCGAATGCAGTGTCAAGGTCGCGGGCAAACGACTACCCCAATGTGCGTTGGATTGTCCCGTGCAGCTGCTGCGTGTACAGGGTCACAGGTGGATCCCACAGCGGGGTGGGGTGGGGTTTAGGAGGGAGGGCGAAAGGAGGTACGGTGTGTGTGTGTGTGTGTGTGTGTTTGTGTGTGTGTGTAGAATTGTTTACATATCCCACTGGACCCTAAGGCCGGGGGATGCTACCCATCCCCATGGGTGAGACCGCCGAAGCACTCCGTCGTTGGAGCCGTTGGGCCCGAGCGACGTTACTTGCAATTTGCGATATGAAAACTCAAACCCCGTCCAAAAACAACGCCCAACGTGCCGTGCCACTGCCTGCTAGCCACGTCCTACAGCGGTCTTAACGTGAAAACAGAACTAATGCTTTTTGGTTATTTATGTTGTATTTTATCCCTGAACTTAATAACTACTTATTTCGCAATGGATATCCGCAGGAAAGCCGGCGTAGGGATCCCGCTGAAAATCCCTTTACGCCGGAAACGTAGGTCATCAAGTCAACCATCAAGTCAGGTCCACCTGCAAAAGTGTAAAAGGTTTTTGTGGGAATTCCAGACACGGCCGGCAGTTGCTCGCAAGCGATGTATAGCGGTTTAATTGTTAGTGATGACGGTGTTATGACATTACTACTTGTTACTGTTGATAGGCAGCTGCCTCCATAGGTCCCCTCCCTCCCCACCCATCGCACCATCCGCGCCCTGGGGAGTCAGGTGCAACCCTGGCTAACCTCCGTCCGCAGGCCATGCATACTTCCAAAACATAGGCACAACCTCCTCCTTAAAGGGGAGAGGGCCGGCCATCGCTCTTGACCGGCTTAATCGCCGTTTTCTTCTTCTTCTTCTTCTTCGTATTGTAGGAAGGCCACCACCAGAATTCAGACAGCGCGCACATCACACTGTATAAATCTGTTTATTGAATTTTTAGATTAAGCAGGAACCTAGCAGCGCAGAGCAGATCCACTAAACAGCATCACCGTCTGTTATTGCGTGTAATCGCGGACGCCGCTCCAGGACGCCGCAAAAAAAGCTCCAGCAATGCGACGGCCCCAAGCACCCCCACCCCATTTCGCACCACCACCTACGACGGTTCTGTATCGTACCAACAGTCCTGTTATTCCATCATAGCGCGACACGAAAAGCTGCCGTAAAAAAACCACTCAACCCCTCCTCCTTAGCGCGAGCAAGCACCGGCATCCTCTTGCCAGGACACCACCCCATCTGCACCACCCGGAGTGCCTTTTCGGCGCGACACAGCTAGCTCGGCCACAATACGACAACGCCTACGCAGTACGACACCCGACATAGCTCAGCCGTGAGCGCAGAACAACAAATGCGTCGCAGCGCTCTCCGGCTCTGACCGGCATGCGCGCACACACGCACACATGCACACTATACCAAAAGCTCACTCATCATCCCCCACGCAGCAGGAAGGTCGCGTGATTTCCCTCTCCCTTCTCCTCCACGGCACAGATCAGCGCGGCGGCAATGTAACAACACCCGAGCAAAGAGTTTGGCTGATGATGAATCTGCGACGCGACGAAAAATGCATACATACAGATGCACACATGCACCGACCCCCGCCATCCATCCATCCACCTTCCCGTCGGAATCCATGCCACGATCCAAATCCTGCACAGTCAAAAATCCAACCCGCAGAGTTTTCATATCCTGCTTAAAAATCCTGCAAACCTTTTCAAAGCCGACAGCACACTTCCACCACAGGGTTTGTGGTGACGACATTGACCAGTGCCACACAATGGAAGTCACCGGCCCCAAGACGCATCACCAAACACCCCCCAGAGCTGCTGTACGGCCCTGTACGGAAGGCAATCCCGGAGAACGCCGCCAGGTTCCCCAATCAAATCCCCCTTCAAAACACCAATGTACGACACACAGAAAACATCGAGTCCGTTTTCGCCGTTCGTAACCACATACCTACATAGCTACCTACCCACATACATACATACATACATACATACATACATACATACATACATACATACATACATACATACATACATACGCACGCGTGTACTTACAACACGTGCAACCAGTGCGGCTCCGTGGCGCATGATACCCCTGTGGCGTGTCCCCAGCCCCAGTCCCAGTCACGGTGCGGTGCCGTTACCTTACCCATGCAGACATACGTACGTTCAGACAAACTGTGAAGTACGACGCCAATACTGTACATACACACCTACATACACACAGGACGGTAAGGACGCTTCCAGAGATTTGGATTGCACACGAGCCCCGGTTCCATCAGGTTGCAGCAGGATGGGGTGCTGCTCGGGGCCCCGCGGTTCGGCTGCCTCGGGGGGGGGGGGAAAGACGAACCACACACACACACACCCTCGGGGGGGGAGGGGGGGGGAAGGCTCTGATAGAGCTCGCAGTGGGAGGGTCACAGACAGACAGACAGACACACACGCTAAAGGTGGCGATGCCCCACGGTGATCACCCGAACAGGTTGATGCTGGTCTTCCCCCCGGGGGGCTGCAGCACAACCTTTCCGCAAAACGCGCCTTTAGCCGGGGAAAAGTCGGCCTTGGGGCTCATGTGGACGCCACCGCCACCACCGCCACCGCCGCCGCCGCCGCCGTCTCCGTACCCTCCCCCGTAGCCCCCACCGGCCGGGGCCCCGTACCCTGCCCCGCCGTACCGACCGGCCTGACCGTAGTTCCCTGCCCCGTAACTGGCACCAGCACCACCATATGCGCTACCGCCGTACGCATTGCTGCCGTACGCATTACTGCCGTAGCCGCCATTTCCGTACGATCCGGCAGCAGACCCGGCCCCTCCACCCCCAGCATAACTGCTGCCGAACGCGCCGGCGCCAGGGGAGCCGGGGTTACCATAAGACGACGACACACCGTAGGCGCTACTGCCGCCCGCTGCTGGCGTACCGCCGTACGACGACCCTGCGCCGTACGCGCTGTACGGGGGAGTATAGCTACTGCTCGGTGTGGCTGCATACGCGCCACCTCCGCCTCCGTAGCCGGCCCCGTAGCCGTTACCGGCGCCAGGAGTTGCATAGGCGCTGCTACCCCCATAGCCGCCTGCGGCAGTGTACGGCGATGCTGCTGCGGCATTGTACGAAGAGTACGACGAGGGCATTGCTGCGGGTTGTGACACGGCGCGTCGTCCACCTGAAGGCGGTCGCCGCTGGTTGATCGGTGGCAGGTTCAGCTGCGCTGAGAGATCGGCCGCTCCGGATCCGCCGTACCCGCCGTACGCGCCGTACCCCGCCTGTAAGACCAATGGCACAGGAAGCGAAAATAAAACAAAGGTCCAACAAACTCCTCAACGGCTCACAGGTTGTGTCATAAATCAATAACTCTATTAATAACCTTATCTCAACCATATCAATGCCTTTTTATCAATGCAAACCCGGTTGAGGTTCATTTTTTAAGGATAATCTTACTACTATCGAAAAGCTACCCCAGGGGGGAATTTGACCCAAAAATCTTCTGTTTTAGGGAACGGAGGGTTACTAAAGCGACATCACCACTACCAGCCCCCCCCAACTGAAACGCCCAACGGGGCCAATGGATGGATGCGCGGAATACCCTCGGCGGCCCCTCAGCGGCCCGCGGCGCTGTGCTGCCTCGTCGCATCGTGGCGGTGGTCCTTGAAGTAGGCGAGGTAAGAGCTGCGCCACCGCACGCAGTGTACCGGTGGGGGTACCTTATCTTATCATAACGCGCCCACAGCCGTCCTCAGTAGACAGACAGACAGACAGACAGGCAGATGGGGAGCTGCGGAGGAGAGCCTCCGTAAAGGCCCCCCCTTCCTAGGGGCCCATCCTCTGCACTTCCCGCTCCTCATGTGTTTCGGTCAGCGAAGATGTACAACATTAGATGATAAGCTCTGAATTCCGGCCAGGAGAGGTCAACCCCTCAGGAGGCTGATTGTGGGCTGTGGTCCTCACACCTACACCTGCCATGTTGTTGCCACCGGCGGCAATACCCACACCGGCACTATACCCGCAGCTCGCCTGGGCAGAGTATTGTTGGTTGCTGTATGAGGAGGCCCCGTAGCCCGCTGAGGAGTCACCGCCACCGCCGCCGAAGCTGATGGAAGACACTCCGCCCGGGGGCTGCATGGCACGGCGTCCCGCGAAGGAGCCCGCTGCATCGACAAAGGGCATTTAAAAAGTCTTAGGTAAATTAGATTGTCATACACATATACACGTTGTACGCTGATGAGCACAATGACAGTTTGCCCAAGCTCACATCCCGCAAGCCCCAAACGAACTTACGCGTGCCATAAACAGCTGGTTGCATTTTTGCCCGCTGAGCGACTTCAGACCCTTGCTGTCTGCCGTCTTGCCTTGAGGCCCAGACGTGGTATGAGGCGTAGTGAGTGTTACGGTGGGCGCTGAGGAAATCGTCCTCGCCCGGCATACACTCAATGGATTATCGGAGACATTTCTTATCTTTTTTTAAGTATAGCAGCAATCCCAATCCACTCTTTGTTAAAGATTTAGTGCACAGCCAGCTCGTGGGTCTGACATTTGCTTCACCATGCTAGGAGTCTCCATGGCTCTTGCGTCCTTGAATGACCTTGACATGTGCGCAAAAGCTACAGGCAAGGACATGGCAATAAGGTGAAGTCGGTAGGGCCTTAGATATCCCTGAGGATGAGAATGGCGCAAAATCTCAGCGTGCATGTCATGTTCCGTGAGGCGTGCAATCCATAATTTATATCATCAGCCCTATGTAAGTCGCGATAAAAAAGTTGCATTACTGGTCTGCCACGACGACGAAATCGGGCAATCCCGTACCTGAATTTGTGTGGAAACGTATAGCAGGCATCGTCTTACTGACTTACCACAATGGGATAGCCCATCACAGATAGCCAGGACTAGGGGGAGTAGAGCCGTGTCATAGGGAGATGAAGCGGCGCCACTAGATACCAGCTTTAGCTTGCGAGGCAAAAAAATTGTGTTCGGCCGCCTGGGCTTGATTGAGTCTGGATCGAACTGTCCTACAATATTAACTCTGTCAATTTTAAAGGGCCGACAAGCTAACAGATATTGAATGCTACCCATTCACCTGCGTACTGTGTGCCGGTATGCGGTTCACTTTTCCCTGGTAAACCAACAAACCCGCGTCCGAAGCGCTCCGAAAGCCAGACCCGGCTCAGTCACCTTTTTACAGAGCGCTAATTTAAGACATACCACGAAACATGCGGTGAATCAAGCAGGCGGATATGTGCAGCAAAAAGCCTGCGCGAGCTCAAACCGTCACACGCTTTTTGCACTCCTATGCCGTACGACACGCTGACGACGCACTTTCCAGACGCCAGCAACTCCACATAACTCAACAAACACCTGAGTGGCCCCTGAGAGGTTTGGCGTTTTGGATTCGCCTGCCCATCATTGACGTGGGTAGCTTAATTAATGGCCAGCTGACTGTACAGCCAACCTTGCGAAGTTAAAATTAGAGCACAAGAGGATCAATCTAGGTCCTGACCTGTCCTGTCCTGTCCTCAAGAAGGATGCATCTGCCGGGATGGGCCCCAGCAGGTCGCAGCGCACCCGAGAGACACCGACCTCTGATTGCTTGGAAGCAGAAAGGGGAACGGAAAAAAGGGTTCCTGAAAGGCGGGCAGTACAGGGAGGGACCCGACCTGCACCCAGGAGCCGGTTCAGCCTGAGGGGAAAAGGGGGAAAGGGGGGAAGGGAGAGGGGGAGCAGCAGATTAGAACGAGCGGGCGGAGAGGCGGATTATGCAGTGAGAGGGGGAAGCGGGCGCGCAAAATGGGAGAGGCTGCGACGCGGAGGGGTCAGGGAGACA
Source organism: Volvox carteri f. nagariensis (assembly GCF_000143455.1). Classification (NCBI taxonomy): domain Eukaryota; kingdom Viridiplantae; phylum Chlorophyta; class Chlorophyceae; order Chlamydomonadales; family Volvocaceae; genus Volvox; species Volvox carteri. Next base: position 1,120,681 of record NW_003307570.1, on the reverse strand, counting down.
CATCCGGAGAGTGAGTCGTAATTGGTTCAGTCCAGTGGGCCCAGCCTAGGCGGGAGCAATACCATTGGTAGCCGGTAGTCCTGCTCAGCCACTTACGAAAAACACTAGCACTGTGTACAGCCAGACCATTTGTAAGAAGGCCTTTAAGAATTTACACGACCCACGCTGGAATGGACGTCAAATGTGTTCTCAATTCCGCGTTAAAGTACGCACGGTTCCGGAGCTCGATCCAGCAGTTCGCTGAACCCGGAAGTTGTAAAACACCGGTCAGAAAAGGCTAGGGGTGCCTCTAAAGCCTACCATTAAGCTTGGCGGCATCCCAACGCAACAGTATGCCGTGCATTAGTGATGTAGCTTACTGTATTTCTCTGGAGGACGACATCATCTGGCGATTCGGCCGAAACTATAACCCTGCAAGCTATGTCGGACTTGTGATCAAGGGAAGCTTTTTGGCCCAGGATTAGTATCATCGGACAAAGGCCTGCGGCAATCTTTCATTAGCTGGTGAAATGGACTTGTCGGACCCTGATGTCGTGGCCCGAGCCTACGTAATGCAATGGATGCACGAGACTGGCCTGCACAACGGTGCGCAACCTCGGACTCTGCAGCAGTTACACAACTCCGCAAAACAAAATATTCACCGCCACCTGCGACCAACTCCTCCCTTTCAAAACCGATCCCCCTTCCGCCTCTCCCACCCAGCCCTCAAAGCGCTAGAGAAAGAGGTCGGTTTGATCTACGACGAATCCCAGCTTCCAGAGGCTTCTCAGCTAATGCAGGTGGGGGAAGCGATTAGATGAGAGGACACAACAGAACACAGAAGAAACTGCGTTCCCCCCTTCCCCCTCCCCCTTTCCCCCCCCGGGGCACACACGCCCTCCGTCATCCATCATCCATCGTCATCCCGGGCTCCTCCGCACGCGCCGCCCCCTGTTCTCCAACCCCCTCCAGCTGACCTCCCTCATGTGCGCAATGTGCTGATGTCTGGAACCTACCCACCCCAACCACCCCCAACGAACTAAAAACTAACTGAAAAAAACCAAACTAATCAAAACCCTAATCAGATCATATGTAGATATTCTTTGAGAAAATAAGCCCGGGGTAGCCGACGCGGTTCGTGCGCGGCACCCCCACACTGCCCCACACCTCCCACGACACAACGGCCCCACCCCAACCCAACCCAACCCAACCCAACCCAACCCAACCCAACCCAACCCAACCCAACCCGCCCTCTCAGCCCCTTCCCAAGGTCTGTGGCGGGGTCCCGTCACGTCTGTGGCAGACGTTCTCCAAGCCGTAGCTGAGCTCCTCTGTGCTCCTGACTCCCCCCCTACCTTAACTCCCCCCCCTTAACTCCCCCCTCCCTTAACTCCCCCCCCCTTAACTCCCCCCCCTACCTTAACTCCCCCCCCCTTAACTCCCCCCCCCCTTAACTCCCCCCCCCTTAACTCCTCCCCCCCTTAACTCCCCCCCTCCCTTAACTCCCCCCCTCCCTTAACTCCCCCCCTCAACACTCTGATAATTAACCTCCAACCAACCCTAACTCCCGGCAGCTAGTGTGGCGACATGTCGAAGAGCGTGTACAGCAGCTCGAGGAGGTGGAGGAGGAACATCAGCTCGAGGAGGTGGAGGAGGGTGGTGATGACCGCCGCGAAGGGGGGAACCCTTGTGGCAGCAGCAGAGCGGCCAATAAGCGGGGTGATGGTGGTGGCGGCGCTGCGGCAGATCCGAGGGGGGACGCGTGCGGGTTTTCACGACACGGCCAAAACGCGGAGGGGAGTCGGCACCTGCAGCAGCAGCAGCGGCAGCAGCAGCGGCAGCGGCAGGAGGAAGCACTGCGGTTGTTGCGGTCCGGTGACGGCGATTTCGCGAGTCGGGTTGTGGCGGCGGAGGTGCCCGCAGAGGTGCACCGCGTCAACATCATTGCCGTACGGATAGTTCCGGAGCAGAGCTGCGTGATTACGGCTGCGGGTGGGTAGGGGTGGGCGGGTGTCTGTTCCAGAGCCGTTTTGTGTCTGTGTGGCGGTTGCGAACTTGAGGCGAGTGTTGAACCTCTTTTGTGTTATACACTGGATGGAAAGTGGCGGTGGGGGGATGAGATTGTTGTCGTTGCCCGGCCCGGCCCGGCCCTGGTATGATGTGTGTGCGTGTGTGTGTATGTGTGTATGTATATATGTATGTGCGTGCGTGTATGTGTGTATGTATATATGTATGTGCTTGTGTGTGTGTGTGTGTGTCGCGACAAGTTGGCTATGGTTTGGTAGCAAGGCGTGGTGGTGAA
>NW_003307570.1:1102766-1118223 GCF_000143455.1 Volvox carteri f. nagariensis | reverse complement strand
GGTAAGGGGGGTGGTGAGGGGGGTGGTAGGGCTTTATTGTCGACCACAGGGGGCCTGTTACTGAACGCCCCCACTAGCCATAAAGTACGGCCTTGATTAGTTGATGATGTAGTACCAGGGCTCTCTGTACATGTTAGCCGCAGCGATGTCTGTATCCTTACCTGAAGAGCAGCTGAGCGCCCTGGGGGTTTAACGACAGGCACCGCACCCCACCCCACCTCACATCACCTCCACCCCACCCGTCTCTCCCCGTCTTATTAAGTTCCGAAGGATGAATCGTTGTGGTAATTTGTTGATTCCGGCTCCCGACCGCAGGAGACGGCTGCGTGCGTTGCGTACGGTGGTACGGCACTGGCGGCGACGGCGACGTAAGCGAAACCAGTGGCGGCGGTGGCGGCGCCAACGAGGTTGAGGTGGTGTGGAGTACCGCTGTTGGGACGTCCGCTTTGCTGACGCTGGCTCTACACCCTGATTACTCGTGAGTGCGGCCTGCGGGGTGGTGGTGGTGGTGGTGGTGGTGGTGGTGGTGGTGGTGGTGGGTGGGGGGGGGGGGAGCTGCGGCTTGAGATCTGGAGCAGCCGGGAGCAGCACAGCAGGCGGGGGGAGGGTTAGGCGGGAAAGCAGCGATAGAGAGCGAATGTACGTGTGTGTGTGTGTGTGTGTTTTATGGAAGGTGTCTGTCGATCTGTATGTAGTGTGGCACCATCTACGGCCGCGGCACACCCTGACGGGCCCCGGGGCAACGCCGGCATGGGAAATGAAGAAACGGAGGGAAAAGAGGAAGGGCCCTTGTCAAGGATCTACACCTCCACCTCCACCCCCCTGCCCTAACCCCCTGCCCTATCCCCCTTCCGGCCCCCTTCCGATAGCGTCCGGGTTTTTATCTCCTTGCAAGGTATGCGCGTGTGTGCGCGTGTAATCCCCTCCCCTCCCAGCTTTCGTCCCCGGCGCTCTTCCCCGGCCTGCCCTAACCCCCCCACCCGTACACCCCCCCACTGCTGCCCCTCCCCCCGCCAGTCGGGGATTTCCATTGGTGGCCGTGGGGGGTATGGACGGCAGGGTTACGGTACTGTACGGCAGGACCGGCACCATCATTGCCACCTTGCAGCCACATTCCAAGTACGTGGTACGTGTGGTGTGGGCCTCCACGACCGATGCTACGACCCGTGCTACAACCGCCGCCGCCGCCGCCACCGCCATGGACACCACTGCCACCAGGGGCATCGGCACTACAGCTAAAGGCGGAACATGTGATCCGAGGGAGGATAGTGGTGGTGGTGGTGGTGGTGGTGGGAATGGGGATGGCGGTGGCGGTTCCGGAGCCGGCGGCGGTCTTCAAGGCAGGAGCGGCGAACGAGGTGTGATGGTGTTGGCCAGCGCCTCCACGGACGAGGCAGTCGCGATCCTGCGGCTGGATCTAGATTATGTATTAGATTTGAATTCTGATTTGGGTCAGGGTGAGGGAGGGCAGGGGGTGGTCAGTGCGGCTGGAGATGCATGCCGCGGTGCTGGAGTTGACTGCGGCGGCGGCGGCGACGGCGGCAGCAGGCTCGCAGGAAACGCGGCGGCGGCGGCGGCGGCGACGGCGGCGGCGGGACCGACGGGTCGCATGTCGATAATTCGCTTGGTGGGTAGCGGTCCCCTGTGTTAGGGGCGTCAGGGGAGGAAGTGCCCGGGTGACGGGGTTGGAAGACTGTTGGTTGTTGTGTCTGGGTCGTTGTGGTGGTTGGTGGTTAGGGGTTGGAGGGCCGTTGGTTGGAGGGATATACATACATTTGAATAGTGTTCGTTGGGTGATTGGGTGCTCAGTTCCATGACCGCCTGGCCGCCGCAGCCGCCGCCCCCCTCGGTGGGGTCGGGGGCGTTAGGGGGTAGCCGACCTCCGGACAGCAACCGGCAGATGCATCGGGGGGGAGCGAGAGAAGGAAGAGAAGGGAAGGGAAGGAAGGGATCGGCGACGTGGTTACAGTGTTGGAGAAGAGGGGTCAACCCCGCTGGAGAGCAAACACCGCTTCCCATTTTCACTGCCCCCACACCAGTAGGCATGTGCAGCACACGAACCTCGTCAGTCCATCCGGGGTCGTGACGATGGTCCGTCAACGCAACACCCCCCTACTGCAGGCACCAGCAAGCCGCTACCTCCCCGCGACCTCCGGGTACCTCTCTTCTATCTAAAGACCTCTCTTCTATCTATCAAGTTATCATCCATCCATCTATCAATCTGATGCAGATCCCGTACGGCGCGGCCGTGACAGACGTCACCTTTCTGCGCGACTGCACGACAGGATCCAGAACTGGCAAGCCAACTGGTGCAGCAAGCAGCAGCAATGGCAGCAGCAGCGGCAGTACGCTCGTGGTTTCTGTTCGCGGCAGCAACTATCTGCGGCTCCTGGATGTTGGTCGTTTGGTCGGGGAGGAGGTAGGTGACACGCCGGGTGTGCGGGCGCCGACTGGCTGCCCGGCGATATAGATCTTTACTTATTAAGACTTGCTTTTTTAAGACATCGGTTCCTCTCCCTGCAGGCAAAGATGGGTGTTAGTGGTGGTGGTGGCGGCGGTGGTGAGTCGGTGCCCGAGCGCCTGGTCAACCTGAACGAGTCGGGAGACGACCACGTCTCATTCACCGCTAAGCACCTGGTCACCTCGCATTGCGGGAGGTACCTGCTGGTGAGGCCCACGACGGACCGCCTGAGGGGGATTGGGTGGGGATGATGGCCCGTTGGGCGTGTGTGTGTGTGTATGTCTGTGTACGGATGGATGGGTGGACGGATGGACGGTAGATTCTGAGGTCTTGGCGCCCTCTCGTCCCTCATCTGCTGGCAGCCATCTACCACCCCAACCGCCCCGCAAAGGCCCAATCTTCACTTCCTGTTTTGCCGCGATGCAGGTGTGTACGGACACGCCTCGGCTGCTCATACTCCGTACGAGTGACTGGTCCGTGCTGAAAGTCATCTTCGGCCCGCCCCTGGCGGACCAGTTCCCGCAGCCTGTGGCCGCCTGGCACAGAGACTCGAACTACATCTACAGCGCGGGGGGGGCGGGGGCGCAGGTGTGTGTGTGCGTGTGTGTATTGGGGGGGGGGAGGGTAAGACGAACCACTGACGAATGAAGCAGGTACCCCATAGATAGTCTAGGAGGAGGGAGGGGGGATAGGTGGGCAGTGGGTAGTTGGGTGCTTGGTTGGTTGGTTGGGTGGCTGGATCTGCGTGTATGTGGGGTTGGGTGAGAGCATCTAGTGTGACTGGTTGGTGGTGAGGTGTTTTTTTGGGGGGGGGGGATGTGGGGGGGGCCCCAGGGGGAGTTTGAGGAAAAGAGAGCCACGGGATGATGAGCGGTCCCTACGGCGCGCTCTGGCGACAGGTGCGGCTCGCGTAATGAGAACGAGGCGTCCTGCTGAGCGATGCTGCTGTTTGGTATGAGGGGGCGTCGGGCTTCGTAGTGCGCAATTTGAAACCCCGTGGGTTCTGTTTATGAGTTTCGGACATGCGCCTGTCTGTCTACTTGGCTGTGTGCGGTGCGCGTGTGTGTGCGCCTTGTGCGCCACACCCACACCCACCTCACAACTCCGCCTTTGCCGTCCGCGTGTTTCACCCTCCCTCCCCCCCCCCCGGACAGCTGAACGTGATCCACCTGGGCAGCGGTCGCCCGGTGCACACAACCGCCGTGATTCACAAAATAAATATACGAGGCCTGGACTACGACCCTGACCGCAACCTGCTCGCGACGTGCAGCTTCGACAAGACGGTCAAACTGCTGGCGGCGACACCATCGCTGCCTGCGGCGGCCGTTGCTGCTGCTACTGCTGTACTGAGCGGTTAGAGAAATCGATGCGCACGAGGGGGAGGAGGGTAATGGGGTGCAAGCATGAGGGCAGAGGGGCAGTCGTGATGAGAACCGGACAGTCATGAGGTCGGTAAGGCGGCGGTGGTGGCTCGCGTTAAAAAGAGGGATCTGGCCGTCGGTCATTTTGTTCGTAAAATTGCACGATGTGCGCTTTGCATCGATCCGAAAGAGGGCCCATCCTCTGGCAGACGTCGGCTCTCATAGCTGCTGACAAGGGGAAAGAAGTTCCACGTCAGACCTTGCCTGGCGTTTACTTGAGGTGCTATGTAGTTAGTAGGGACTCGTGATATGTAGTAGGGGTGTGAAGGTGGGTAACTGGGTGGCGATTGGAACCATAACCCATGTAATAAAGGATATGGCGCCCAAAATCCCCAGCCGTCAACGATGCCATGATTGATGGTATTGATATGGTGAATTGGTGATATGGTGATGGCCGCTAGCTAGGTAGGGGATGCTGGGGATAGAGAGTTTTGGAGAAAGACGTTGCCAGAGATCAGGTAGGTTCGGGGGAGCGGCCGCTGTGTGTGGGGAGAACCGAATGTTGTTAAGGAGCTCAGAAGACCGTATACCTGTCGGTTCATCAGGCAATATGGCTGCGTTTGGCACGGGTACTTGTACGCGTGTTACCCTACCTGTCCTGACCGGACCCGCCAAGGGCCAGGAGCAGCTACCCATTAGCCCCCACTAACACAGGCCGGGTGCAAACAGCCGCCTGTGTACTCAGGAGACAGCCGGCGCACCGGGGCCCCTCTGGAGGCCTAGTTTAGAAACGCGGCATCACCATCACCACCACCATCACCACCACCTCCTCGTATAACTGAAAGATGTTTCACAGGTACCCGTGAGCAGCTCACATTCAAATACACACAGCTTCACACATGACACACATACACTCACACATTGAGAATGTCATGTTATTGTTTAGTGTCTTTCCTGCCGCCACTGGAACACCGTGCTGGTCATGCTGCTGGACCGCGACCCATCCCCACCACCACCAACAACAACAGCTCCACCACCTCCTCGCGCTAATGGCCCAAACGCGGAGCCTCCAGGTCCGCTAACACAACCACAGCCATCTTCACAGCCACGCGGCCACAGGCTACGGATATCTCGCTGATGGCAAGGTTCCGCGAGCCGCGAGTTGAACTGGGCCCTATCTTCCTATCACACAGCGTCACACAACACAGACACAGACACAACGACATTTCTCATCGCACAGCACCTTCCTGTCTGCCTCCTGGTTGTGCCCCCTGCAGGCCCCCGGGGGCCTACAACTGGCGTCCAACTACGTCTCTTCCAGCCCGCACTCCCGGGCCCCACATTCGTTGCCTTGGAAACCACGCAACCCAGAGCCTCCTGAGCATCTCTCTCTCTCTTTCTCTCTCTCTCACCCAGTTGGCACAATCACACAAAAGAAAGGAATGCAGTGACCCCTCTTTAATAGGCAACTGAGGCGTGCAGCTGACGGAGAAGCAGCAGTAGTAGCAGTGTCATCATCATCAGCAGCAGCGAAGGGGCCCCGGGCCCCGTGTGTTACTCCTGCCCTCTGCCGGTGGCCGCGTTGTACCAGCCGTTGTAGTTGAGGCGGGTGACCAGCTGGGCCAGGTGGGGGGCGCGGAAGGAGTCGATCATGCGCTGACTGCGGCGTTGGCGGAGGAGAGGGGCCGGGAATGGGGGAGGAGGGCCCGGGAGGGTGGGGGTGGGTGGGCGGGATTCGGTCAGGGCGCGAACGAAGAAAGGGAATATTGCTGTGGTTGCCGCTCCTTAGGAAGGAAAGCAAGAAGCGAGCAAAAGCGGGGGATGCATCCGGAGCTTACAGGGCTAAGAAAATCAATAAACACAGCACGGAGAGGGCGCGGGAGTCCCGACGTACACTGCATTGCACACACAGCTGTGACAGCTGGACAGTGGCGTCATTCACAAAAGGAGGTGGGTTGAAGGCCGCCATAAAACTGAGAGCCCAGAAGGGGGCGAGTTCTGACCGGCCACACCTCAAGGGAACAGATACTCGACATGCGAAGAAGAGTACACAGCGCTAACCTGGGCTCCTATCTTCACATCAGGCCCCACCACCCTCCTTTTCCCCCCCTCCCCCCCTCCCCCTACACGTACACGTACCCCCACACCGATACACATATAAGTATTCTACGAACCTGCTGATGGTGTTGTACAGTCCGGAGGCGTGGCGCAGGAAGTTGCTCCGCACCCGGCCAATGGCGGCAAAGTCAAGGCGCTGGGGCTCACAACCCGCCCGTGACACCAGCTGGGACAAGTTCTGTTTGTGTGGGGTGGGGTGGGGTGGGGTGGGCGGAGATCATTGTATGATGCGAGAAACCCAGAAATGAGCTGCGGCGGCGCCCAAAGTCCGAAACTGGCGGGGAAGGGGCCGGAAGGGTGGGGGAAGGAGCTGGCGGCGATGGTGGGGGAGGCGGCAATGGGAGTCCCCGCGGAATGCGGTGCTGGTGGCGGTGGCGGTGGTGGTGCTGGTGGGGAGGTGGCGGGCAGGGGTTGGGCTGGGTTTGGGTTTCTCCGGCTCGTGATTCTTCGTCTCCGGGAAAACGCATTCATCCAGCCTTTCCCCCCCTCCCGGCTGACCTCACTACCCCCCTCCCCTCCACCCCTTCCCTGCCCCCCTCCACCCCTCCACCCCTTGCCCTGGCAGCACCTTCACTCGTTCGTGGTTCGTCTTTCCCCCCCTCCCCCTCTGCCGGCCTCACCGCCACGTCCTGGAATATCTCCGCCAGCACGGTGCACAACGTCCTCACGGTCAGGAAGCTCTGGACCATGAGGGTGGACAGAAAGATGCTGTGGGCTCTTTCCAACTGAACAAGAGGTTGGGGGGGAGGTGCAGGGGAGGAGGGGGGAAGCGAAAAGGGGGGGAAGGGCAGCGGGAGAGGGGAAGCGGGGATGTGAAGGAAGAAGAACGGAGGGTCCATAGATATGTCTGTGTACGGATGTACGAGTACGGAAGTGGGGACAGTACACGACAGGCATGCATTGAGGCAGCGGAGGGCCCAGATACTGGATTTGACAGGCGGCGGGGTGGTGGTGCCCAACCTCCTTTTTCCCTTTCCTTTCACATCTCCCCCCCTTCCCCCCCCTCCCCCCTTACTTCAGAAAAGTCCTGACAAGTGGAGATCTTGGTTTCCAAAGTACTGAAGTTGACCTCAATCACGTCGGTCTGCAATATACGGCAAAATACGGTCGCCATTAGGCCCCGGGTAATCCCCACCGGGCGAAGAAAGAGAAGAACACGAAAATTGCATATTTATTACGAAAAAGCTGTTTGAAGAGGCGACTTGGCCTACTTGCGGAGCAATGAAGGAGAGGGAAGCGCGCGCGTATGTGTATGAGCTTGTGCATGTGTATGTGCTTGTGGTGATGGGGGGGGAGGGCCAAAAAGGAATAGTGTTCGGTGTTGTGACGCGCATACACTAGCATATACACACAGGGTCGAAAATCCTTCCGATGGTGGAAGATGGTGGATGCGAGCCGACCAGGAATGGAGTTGGGCCGCCGTCAACCCGGCAGATTCCGTTGGATGCTGGTGGTGGGTGTGGAGCCTGAGCGATCCACTGAAAAGTCGACTTCTAGGGTGACTGGATGAGGGTGTGCCCCGAAATACCGGGGAAGGCAGGGCTTCGCCAGGTAGCGGCCGCAGGGTGAAAAGATATACCCCCCTGTTCCACACATCACACACACACGCACTCACGCACGCATACCTGTATGTATATCTGCAGGTTGCCCACCAAGTGCGCCATGTTATTCCGCAGGTCCTGCAGGTCCCGCATGCGGGCTCCGGAGACGGAGGAGCCGCTGTCCCGCTGGAGCTGTCGGTCCATACTGCACGGGGGTGGCCCCGGGGGGGCGGGGGGGGGGGTGATGTAGAGAGAGTGTGTATGTGTGTGTATGTGTTATACCGCCGAAGGTTTGCACCATCGCCCCCTGTGGTGGATCTCAAGAGCACCCACCAAGCGGATCGGACCATACATTATGTATATATTGTGTTTACACACTATTTACATTATACGTTATACACCTTGTAGTATAGGTACACACATACATACATACAAACATAAACATCATAACCCTTGCAGACAACCCCCCACTCACCCACCCATGCCTGCGATCTCCTGGCCCCCCTCCCCCTCCCCTCTCTCCCCCCCACCCACATCCTGAGGTCCTTCCAGGCGTCATCCAGCTGACCACTCATCCTCCTCAGCCGCAGCAGCAGCGCGAAAAGCTGGTTGTACCGCCGCAGCTGCTCGCGGCCCAGCAGCAACCCCAGCGGCCAGTCCAGCCGTACATCCAGCACCAGGGGGTCCCAGGCGGGGTCCAGGGGGGGAACGACGTGACCCGCGGTGGCGGCCTTGCCGGTGCTCACCTACACACATACATACACACACGCATACACGTACACACATACATATACACGGACACGGACATGAAAGAAAAGGTGGCATGATTGCCGTGCACGTGCCCATTGCGGCCAGATTGAGCAGTTGCCTGTAGCAGTTGCCTGTAGCAGTTGCCTGTCGCAGGCGGGGGGGGGCATGGCGGAAGCTGGGGGGCAGGCAGGAAGGCATCCTGAGGCGGGGGGGGGGGGGGAAAGACGCGTGCCAGGATCGTGCAGGGGATGATACACCCCCAAGACAAAAGCCCACTGCAACCCCCCCAGCTGAACGAACCTTAACGCTTAAAAGGCCCAGCTGCACATTGTGTTTTTAACCAACCTCCTATCTTTCATTCTCATCACTCCTCCTCATCATCATCATCCTCATCCCCACCATTACCTGGAACGCCGCCTCTGCCTCCTGCCCTCTGAGGTACCTCAGACTGAAGGCCCCCAGCAGCGGGTCCCCCTCCGCGCTGCTCTTAGTGGCGCTGCGACTGAAGGGAACAGCCAGGTCGGCATCCACGGACTGCAACCTGGGGGCGGGGAGGTAGCGGAGGGGAGGGAGGGAGTGAGGGTGGGAGGTAAGGGGTGGAAAGACGAACCACGAACGGGTGAAGCTGCTGCCAAGTACAGAGTGTACCAGGAGGAAGGGAGGGAGGGGCGAGAGTGCGCGTGCTGGGGTTGAGGAGAGGGGAGGAAAGTCACACAGAGGACGCCACAACGCCACATAAACAAGAATGACAATATGATAAAGGAAAGGAAAGAGAGAGGAGCGAAGACACAAAGTAAAGCCAATAGCCCCCCAACCCCCCTCGCCAGGATTGGATCAACTCCCCCCTCCTCAACTCCCCCCTCAACTCCCCCCTCCTCCCCCCTCCCTCAACTCCCCCCTCCTTCCAGGCCCCACCCTGCCCGCCTCCCATCATCCCTGCATACCTGGGCGGCGCTGCCATGAGCGGTCTGCTCTCCGCCAGGAAGATCTGCCAGAAGTCCCCCCTGGCCAGCAGGAGGTAGTCCTTGAGGGCGGCCAGGTGGGGCAGCAGACCGGCGCGGCCCACCAGTAGCCGCCACAGCAGCCGGGCAACATGGGCGCGGAGGCCCTCCACCAACATCTCCAAACGGGGGGCGGAGAGTTCGGGTTCGGACTGGAGCGCGGTGAAGGCCTTAGGAAAGGGAGGGGGCCGGATGGTTTGCGGGGAGAGCCATAGGATGAAGGGAATGATGAGGATTAAATAGCGAGGGTGAGGGTGGAATCCCATGTGAGGAAACCAGAAGAGGCGCACTTTGGGGGCGGAATGGAGGCAGGGCAGGGAGGGGAGTGATGGGTGGGGAGAGGAAGCCGCGGCCTCTCCCCACGGGCGTCATACGCCGCAATCTACACACAAAAACACATACATACACACGCATGCACACGCCGGTCCTCATAGCTTTGAATCCAAAACCTACCCTCCCGCCCCACCGTCCCCAACCCCCCTCGTCACCCCCATGTCCACCAGAAGCAGCTCCCTACGACCAACCACCCAACTGACGCACTCACCCACCACATCAACGCTCCCTCCCCTCCCCTCCCCGAGCCCACTGCCCACCTGCCCAAACTGCAACATGTCCTGCAGCGGCATCAGCTCTTGCCCCAGGCCGCCGCCACCTCCATCGCCGCCGCTGACCCCGCCGCCTCCCGTGCCATCCCCAGCTCCCAGCCCCACCCCCGCCGCTGCCGCTGCCGCTGCCGCTGCCGCTGCCCCCCCACTGCCACATGGCCTCCTCAGCACCCTCACCGCCCGGCCCACGAACACTATGGTTTCCGCCAGGTCGTGGCTCACGTACAGCGGCAGGGAGCGAGTGCTAACCTGGTGGCGCGGGAGAGGGTGCCCCCGGGGTGGGGGGGTAAGCGGGTGAGGGGTGAGGGGAGATGTAAGGATGAGGGATTGGCAGACACTTTATGTGAGGGTTAGCCTCAGTCCGAAAGCTGCAGGTGTTCGGCCAGTCAGCCAGCCAGCCAGCCAGCCAGCCAAACACCAGTCACGATGCGGTTGCTGATCCATCCAACAACATGCACTCACGCATCCTCACCGTCACGTGAATACACACACACATATACATACGTAACCCCCCGACCTCCCACTACCGGCCCAACTTTTCGCCCCAACGTAGAGTAGCTCACCTGGAACCCCCCGTGCCATTCCCGGTACGCGGCCTCGTCGTCCATCCTGCCGCTGTTGCTGCTGCTGCCGAGCCCACTGGCGCCGGCCACCCCACCCACATCCGTACCCCAACCCGTGTCCCCGCCGCCGCCGCGACCGCCGCTGCCGCCTAGATCCAGTCCCGCGCCGTCATCCTCCCGGGCCGCTCCTGCCGCCACCGCCGCCGCCGCTGCTGCTGCTTGCTGCTGCTGCTGCTGCTGCTGCTGCGCCGCCGTCAGCGCCCTAGGCTGAATGAAGAACTCCCGATGGGGGTCTTGGAGCATGCCGTGCATCATCCTGACGGGTCCATATGTGTGTTTGTATGTATGTGTGTATGTATGTATGTATGTGTGTATGTATGTGTGTATGTATGTGTGTATGTATGTGTGTATGTATGTGTGTATGTATGTGTGTATGTATGTATGTGCGTGTAGCGGAGGGAAAGAGAGGAAGGGAACACGGGTGTTGAGGTGTCGTGTAATGTAATGTAATGTAATGTAACGTGTTGAGAAGAAAGCAACAAGGACGAGTGACAGAGAGTTCCGTGTGTGTGTGTGTGTGTGTGTGTGTGTGTGTGTGCATGGAGGGAAAAGGGAACTCCCCTCCCACACACTTTTCCGCACCCCTTCTTGAAACAGGCTCCGCCCGCCTCTCACGTCCCGCTTTCCCCAAACCTCCACCCCCTTTCACCTCTTGCCCCGCACCTCCACCCGCTCCTTCTCCCCCCTTCCGCCCTCCGTTGGTATCTGCTCCATTCGCCAGCGGTTCGTCTTACCCCCCACCCCTTCCCTTCCGCCCTCCGCCTCTTTCCCCCCTTCCGCCTCTTCCCCCCAAGCCCTGGCAGCAGCTTCACTCGTTTGTGGTTCGTCTTTCCCTCCCCCAGCCTCCACTCACTCACCAGGCCGCCAGCTGCTGCATGAGCACCTGGTTGCAGTGCCACAACAGCCTGCCCATCGCCTGCCGTACGGCAGGGAGGCCGCTGCGGGTGCCCGCATGCAGCGAATTGATCAGGTCGGCTGCGTTGAAGGCGGGTCCCACGGACACGCGGTCCTGGGCCGCTGCCAGTGCGTGTAAGGCCGGGAGCACGTCCTGGGGGTGGGGGACAGAGACGAAACACACACACACACACAGACAGACAGACACACATGCAGTAACATACATGCGCATGAGCACGCGGCCCCATAATGAACGGCAGTAAAGGCAGCCGAGGGCGGAGGGGGGGTGGGAAGGGGGGTGGGGGGAAACTCAGAGCAGGAGAGCGTAGAAAAGGGTGGGAGGGCGGTGGGAATCATACAACCACATACACACACACACACGCGCGCATATATTCAATGCAAAAAAAGATGAGGGAGGGGGGGTGTCACAAGCGCAGGAAGAAGGGCTGAGGTCCGGTTGGTGCTTTGGCTGAGCTACGGGGTTGGCCTGATGTGAACAGCAGCCGGCGGGCGGAAGGGGAGAAGGAGAAGGCGACCCCCATAGACGAGTGGTGAAGCAGATACTCCAAGAGATAGATGGATACTACTCCGCAGGAATAGACAGACAGACAGACATACTGCAACAGGAAACTGTAAGAAGTTACCAACAACCAGCAATGACTGGGGAAATAGACTTATCGCGGTGACTTATCGAGGGGGAGATGGACAGAAAACCGTTCCCACAGAAGCGGAGGCCATTCCCACGGAGATATGGGCATATGGGCGAGAGATGGGTAGGTATCAGTATACCAATAGGGCAGTATCGTAATGGTATTGCTGCCTAGGAAAGCTACACAGCACTTACCAGTGTGGCCCCTTAGCTGCCGAGTGAAAAACCAAGCAGCTGTCCCTCTGCCGCCCCAACTGCCATCATGCCCCCCTGCCCCCTCAACATCCCTCCGAACCCCCCACCACCCCTTACCCACCACCACCACCCTACCCACCACGTACTCCCACATTCTGTGCAGTATGGTTGGCAGCGCCGGCGCCTCCTGCTCCCGCAGCTGGCGCTGCAGCGACAACACAGCACACCGGTAGTCATCCAGCAGCTCTGAAGCAACAGACCAGCAGGCGGGGGGAGGGAACAAAGGGGGAAGGGAAGGGGGAGAGGGTTCAGGGGTTAACAGGGAAACCACCCAGCGCCAAGGCAGCCGCGGGAAGAGGCAGAGGGAATGTGCTGTATCCTGGACGGCGTGTATCACGGCCTTCTGACATCCGCGATCGTAGCCGTGATACAATAGGGAAAGACCGAATGCCGAATGATTGGGAACAACCTGCGGAAGGGGGAGCGGGCAGAAGGTGGAGGGAGTGTCGATCAGGTGCATGGGTCGCTTCCGCCGGAATATCCATGCGTTACCCCGTCCCCAATCCCCTCCCCCTTCTTACCTTGGGTTCCCATCCCATCCCATCCCAGTCAACTCCATCGGCCTCTCATCCGGCGGGTGTTCACATTCGCACTTCAGGCCCGCCACGGGTGCGGTTTCCCCCCGGGGGGCCCCTCTGTTCCGCTTGCTTCATCCCTAATCCCCCATTACCAAAACCTCCCATCATCTCCCATGATCGCCTCCACCCTCCAGATACTCCTCCGCTCACCAACCCCAACCCAGAGCCCCCACCTCGATCCCCAATCATACTTCCCGATTATTCGCCGGCCCCTGCTGCTTTGCTGCTGTGTAAGGTATCTGGCCGTTACCTTCTGCATGTATCATCTACAACCCTCCACCTTTCCTCCCTTTCTTCCCCCTTGGTCTCCTGCGCACCCGTGAGCCCTGATGCCAGCGCCCTCCGGTACACCGACGGTGCGCGGGTGCTGTGTCGGGGGTCCCACGGCGCGTGCTCCCACTCGACAAAAGTGCTCACGGCCTTGAAGTGGAAGCCCAGACGAAGAAGGTCCGCAAGAACCTGTCTGTGGAGGTGGAAAGGGGAGGGAAGAAGGCGGCGGCGGCGGCGGAGGGGAATGGATATGCTGTATACAGCTATGTGCGATTCGGCTGTACACTGGGAGAGGTAACGGCAACAAAAAGGCGGGAAGTGATGTGTAGCAGTGTGCAGGTCGCGACAGCGGAAGTGGGGAAGGGGAAGAGAAGGAGGCGGAGGAAGGGCAAGGAAGGACGGCTGCGAGGGGGAATTACATGCACAAAAGTTGAAGAAAACCTGGCACACGACTAACAATGAGAACTTTCCAAAGCAAAAGGGTCGGGCAAGGAATTGAAGTCGAGAGAAGGAAATGGGGATGGGATGCAGGCCATGCTAATGGCAATAGATTGCAGATTATCCTGCAGGCACGGGGGTTTCGGGGGCAGGGAGGGTGGTGGTGGTAACGGGTGCGTGTCCGGGCTGAATCCTCTTATACAACATCTTATATGTATTGCCGGTGTCAGGTCGCCTGCTCTGTTGCTAACCTGTCCGACTCGCCAATCCAGGTGAGTTCCGGGGAGATATGCACCGAGCACTCCGTTGGGCCTGGTAGTTGATAGTTCTCCTCATCTTTTTCGTTCCTGCGAGGGCCATGCACGAAGGCTCGCTATCCTAGGATGCCCATGAAGATGTTGTCTTTGGAGGGTTGCAGCTGCGGGCTTGCGGCAGAGGAACGGACCCCGGCTTGTCGTTAATGTCCACGAAGAGGTCTCCGTGTATACCAACAAGGGCCAGCAGTAGCTCATCTACAAGGCCAGACTCATCGAAAGAGGTACTGCTCTGGTAGGATTTCGACATGGACAGCCCGCTATGCTAGTGCAAAAGCGATGGCTTGGCAAGGTACCGGCGGTTGGCACTGTTCTGTCAGCATGGCCAAAGTAAGCGGCATATGTTTAAACCCTTAGCAGGTCTGCGGCTGCGTTAACATGAGTCCGCCGCTTTGGGGGGACGGAGCTGTTCCCGGGCGAATTCTTATTTCCGTACAACAACTGTGGCAAAAACGGAAGAAACTTGATGGCTAGATATTTTAACCGCTGTAACAAAAAATGTCGTTAGGGAGGACTCGTTACTGTCCTTTCATTACAGGTGAAAGTCGCTTGCTACATCTGTCATGCAAGCCGAGAATAACAGTTCCACCGATCAAACCCCAAGTCACATGCAATAGACAGGTTTACCACAGACGGAGACGACTCGCCTGCAATTTAACGTCAGATCACGCCAGGCCAGCACAGAGCACCTCCTCGGCTGAGGAGCCATGGGAGGTCTGGTGGTGTTACGATGGCTGGCACCCGGCGGCAGACAGGTCTGCGGGACGCCCTCCTCTGGACGGGACGGCTGTGATTTCGCTTACGTAGGGCACAACCCAACAAGCTACGTATAGCACCTGCGGGGAGATGCTACTTGGCGAAGGATGACGGCGCTAGGGAGCCGCTCTTTAATTTCTTAAGCAGACACAGAGCTACCAGACCTTGGCACATTATCCCTGACGCCATACCAAGCTGGTTTCATTAACATGATGCCTCGTTCAGCGCAACCCTGGGGAGATATGTCCCTACTTAGCAAAACTTGGCGTTCCTCCCTAGTCCCCGGAATCCCCCCCTCCCTCACCCACGCCCTCCTCCCCGCAGAAATCAGCAACCGGATTGCCCATGGTTGCCATTATTCCCCCAACACCACCCGCTGCACAATCTATCGCAATCACCGCCCATATACGCGCTTCTCCCCCATTGCATCACCATCCCCCTCACCACACCACATCAACATTCCCGTCTAAAGCAGCGCCCCCCTAGCTCCCCACCAGGGCTCATTGAGCGGGCCTTGAAACCCGACTCACCGAAACCCGCATTGGATATGTGACTGCACAGCACTCCCAAACTCAAAGAGTGTGTGTGAGTGTGAGCGTGGTGGTGGTCGTGGGGGGGGGCCCGCCCGCTGGGTTCCATCTAGCTCCCCCCCGCACAGCGCCCTCCTGCCGTGGTCCACAACCCCTCCGGTCGGCCCCCCCCCTTACGCTGCAGGTTAGAGCAGATCCTGCCCCCGTGGGCCGTCCTGAAGAGAATGGACCCGACTCGCCCTCTTGCGGACCAGGTACATGCGAATGTGGGTGTGCATTACACACCACATAAATACATTACAGTGCACGTACG
>NW_003307570.1:1045812-1102716 GCF_000143455.1 Volvox carteri f. nagariensis | reverse complement strand
TCACACACACACCCCTTCGCCACGAGTTTTTCCGTCGCCGCTCTGGCCACGTACCCATCCCTCTCCCCCCACTCCTCTCACCCACCTCCACACCCACACCCGTCCATCCGCTCCCCTTTCCCCGCCTCCCTCCCCGCCTCCCTCCCGCCTCCCTCCCCGCCTCCTCCCCGCCTCCGTCCCCGCCTCCCTCCCCGCCTCCCTCCCCGCCTCCGGCTACGGCTACACCCCCCACCCAGCCAGGTCCGTAAGGCCCGTGTGCTGATCCCCACCACCGGCCTGGTGACCGCCCGCGACATCCAGGCGGCCGAGGACCTTCGCCTGGTGGCGCAACCCGCTGCCGGGTACAACAACATCGATGTGGAGGCGGCACAGGCGAGGGGCGTGCCGGTCACCATTGCGCCAGGTGTGTGTGTGGGGGGTGCGGTGAGGGTCGGGGGATGGGGGGGCCAAGGAGGGGGGTGATGTGTATGGGTGGGGTGGGGTGGGGAGTAGTGTGCAGGAAGCGAAGGGTGGGAGGAGGCGGGGACTGGGTTGGAGGTACGAGGGTAGGGTAGGGTAGGGTAGGGTAGGGTAGGGGGGCAAGTGCTGTGAGGGGGACTGGAAAGGAGAGGGAAGGGAAGGGAGAGAATGAAGAAGCTTGAGAGCCGGGAGGAGAGGGGAAGGAAAGGGAGAGGAGAACGGGGAGGAGAACGGGGAGGATATTGCGGCGGGTTTCCCGGAGTGATAGTGTTTGGTTGGTTGGGGAGAAAGATGCCCGACTAGGAGATATGAGCCCTTCCAGGGGCGGAGAGCTCCTCCTTACTGGGGGGGAGGGAGGGGGTAAGAGGGAAACAAAGCATTGTGGGCATTGCACACATGGCCGGGCGCGCCACTAACACCAAATACTGTCTGTCGTACACCGTACACCCTACCCCCCTACCCCCCCTACCCCTGTGCAAGGATACAACTCCCGCAGTGTTGCGGAGGTGAGCT
Organism: Volvox carteri f. nagariensis; assembly: GCF_000143455.1. Classification (NCBI taxonomy): domain Eukaryota; kingdom Viridiplantae; phylum Chlorophyta; class Chlorophyceae; order Chlamydomonadales; family Volvocaceae; genus Volvox; species Volvox carteri. Next base: position 1,101,744 of record NW_003307570.1, on the reverse strand, counting down.
TGATGATGATCCTGATGCTGAGTCGCAAGGTGGACGAGGCCAGGCAGGTGTTTGAGCGGCGGGAGCCCATCGGGGGCCCCGTGGGCAGGGAGCTGTACGGCAAAACACTGGGTATTGTGGGAATGGGCAAGGTCGGCAAGTGCCTGGCTGCGGCGGCGCAGGGACTGGGCATGCAGGTGGGGCTGTCGGTTGGGCCACAACAGGGTGGGGGGTGCGGGTTGGGGGAAGGGGGGGTGAGGTAGGAAGGAAAATCTGCCGGTACGGTTTCGGACCCGCCGGATCGCGGTAGGTGATGTTGGTGTGTAACGACGTGAAGGGGTGCGTGTGGAGGAGGAAAATGACGTCTCCTGTGCCCCGGAAAACTGGGAATGTGAGAGGTTTCATTTCGTTAATTATTCCTGCCCAATCCCATCCATCATCCCTCCTACCCCACACCCTTCCTCCTTCTAGGTGCCCTTCACGTCCTCCACTGCACATACCCGCACTCCATATTCCCTTACCTTACAAACCCTCCATGTCCTTAATCCTCCCGCCCTTCCCCCACCCCCTCTCGTCCCCCCTTCCTCCCCCGTACTGGTCTGTGGTTCGTCTTAGCCCCCGTCCTCCGCTTCACCCCGTCCCCCCCCCTCCAGGTTCTCGGTGTCACCTCCCGCTCCCCCCGGCGCGACCTGGAGCACCTCCTCTCCTCCTCCCACATCGTCTCACTGCACTGCCCCCTCACACCCGCCACACGGGGCCTCATAGGGCCCACAGAACTGGCCCTCATGCGCCCTGACGCCATCCTCATCAACGCGGCGCGGGGCTCCGTAGTTCAGCGCGACGCGCTGTGGGCGGCGCTGCACGGGGGCCGGTTGGCGGGTGTGGGGCTGGACACCCACTGGGTGGAGCCCGCGCCACGGGGTGATCCGTTGTACGGCCACCCGCGTGTGCTGGCGCTGCCGCATCTGGGCAGTATCTCCGCTGAGGTGTACGACAGGTTTGCGGGAATATTGGCGGAGAATATCGTGCGAGTGCGGGAGGGGAGGGAGCTGCTTCATCGGCTGTGCTGAGAGCCTGAGAGCGGCTTGAGACGGACCGGAATTGGGAGAGAGAAAGAAGAGGACGCCTAGGTGGTTGGCGGGTTTGTTGAAGGGGTCTCTTCTGAAGCCGGCCCTTGGTTTTGGAGCCAAGCGTTACTGATCAGAGATGCGTGTTGGCTGTTGGGTTCTGCAGTTGGGGGTATGGAGCTAAAAGGCGGGAGAAGGGAATCCATGTCGGATTCCGTGGTTTCTTCGACCCTCGAGTCGACATATCCCCCACGTCACTGCTATTGCCAGTTGGGGGCTGGATGAGGCTGGCAGTCGGGAGAGAGGGAGAGAGTGTAGGGCGTGTGCGCCGGTAATGTCGTACTGCTGTGTGAGGTACATGAAAAAGGCAAGCCACAATGACGGCTTCCGTAGCGGTGGCGGTAACGATGGCGGTACTGGCGGTTCTTGTGTATGGATGTGAGAAATCCATGTTTAGAGTCAATCGCATGTACGACAGATGTGCGTTGCCTCGTTAGCCATGTGGGTCACGTCAGGTTTGCACAATGAAACTGGCGTTGGTGGGAAGGTGCACTGGTGGAGGGATTCTGGCTGCACCTTAGCACGCTTGCAGCAAAGTTGCAGAGATTTTGCCTGGGCAGAAGAGTCGCCTGGATTTTATGCGAAGGTACAGGAATACCATGATGTCCGAAGAGGCACTACCAGTCCGGTAACAGTTAGTCAAACTGTTATTCTCTAAGCAGGCAGTTACTAGTTTCCTATGAAGTCGTCCTGCTGTCCTGAGATGCAGAGAGTAGAATTCAACCCTTTCAAGGAAAGCCGGTTTCCGGTTGAAGCCTTCATTTCCTCTCGATGCCACTCTATGTTAGGCTCATCTGGCTTTGCATTCAAGCCTAGCAAAATAAGCCGATGTACGGCTATGAGCAGTGACTCTCACGAGGAAGCAACAGCCGCCGTACTTTGGCGGTTTTCCGAAAGCACGTTTGCCCTCTCCGGTGTCGTGAAATGAAAGTTAGACATGAATTAGAGTTTGTATCATCTTGAATTCTGTATAATTGACCCTCTGATTTATCGGAAGGTGAGTACTCGAAGCATTTCGCCGACAGTCTTGCCGCTCGACATGAACAAATTTGGTGACAATTGCGCCATAAATTTTGCAGATAATTCAATCCTGCAGGTTTAAGATATAAAAGCGTCATCAATTGACGAGGGCCATGCCTGGAGAGAAGGACCAATTCAAGCTGTTGAGCCGTCTGGGCCGCAATTTCGTTCCTTGGGGTGAACACTGCACGGAATGTGACGGTATGGGGCATTTCGATCATGGAATGTGTTACAGGTGCGGAGGATCAGGCTGCGGTCCTTGCGGTGGACGCGGTAGTTACATGGTTGCATGCAAAGCGTGCAAAGGTACCGGCTTATTCATGCCAGCGCGACCTGAATGGTGAGCTGGACAGTGACTAATCGGCGCAATCCATTTCCGTAATCGCATTTTTGCTTATGGCCGATGAGACGCTGCACAATTGCGTCTGTCGGCGCAAGCTTAGTTCCGACACACTTTTGGTGACGAGCTGACCAGGTCAATCATAACTTTTGTTGGATATACAGGAAAGATTCAAACGCATATTGGAAGTACGGTAGAATTCCACCTAGATACGCGTGTATGTCACGCCTGCTGCGGGCCGCCTGCCGCTGCAGCAGCACATTTCGCGTGTCCTGCTCCTTCAGGCGCACATTTCGCAAGCAGGGGTTCCCTTATTTCTTCAGCTTTGGGATGGCTTTGGCACTCTGGTGTTTGCTTCTGCGGTGAACAGATACAGCAAGCTGGCATCGTGACCATCCCCTCTGTGGAAGACTTCTGCAGTGTACCCAGATATGATTCTGCACTGCAAGGAGAATTATCAGGATATGATTCGTTGTAGTGATCAGTTACAGTTAGTTGTTGCTCGATGCATACTTTTCTGGTTGTTGTACGAGAGTTCACGTCTCGCATTACATGATGTTGGCGTGAAGCTCTGCCGCTAGTGGTGGCCATTGCTTTTGCGATAAAATATGGCTCTTTACGGAATTCCTGTCGTTATTCGATTGACACGTTTTGGTCAGTGGCTTTTCTTGGATTTTTCACCGTTGGTGGTTACTGTAGTCGCACAGGGGTTAGTGCGGACGGAGATCTACATAGATCTCGCTGAGCCGGCAGTTGCGCCTGAGCGTGCCACTGTCTAAATTCGTACCTCTGAATATGCGAAACGCATTATGTTTCTTCAATCAATAATCTGTGTGATCATGATCGCATGGGCAAAACCCTAGAGGTGCATAAGCCTTGATAGACAAGCTGCGCAATTTCCTTATCGCCGGACAGTTCAATCGATCGCATTGGTCAACTTAATGACTGAGCGTTGCTTCGAACGACACCTCATGGTGGATTTTTGCTTCAGTCACTCTCCCCTTTATCCCCTCGACTCCCTCCAACTCTTCACAGCAGCGTCAGCTCCCACAGCTCCAGCTGTTCGCATCGATCGTACTGCAGCACCTGTAGTACATCAGCATATACAGTACGAGCGCAGAGGGCATGGGCGGGTTGGGTTGACCGGTGAGCCAGCATCGCTAGGGAGTGGCCACCACCCTCGGCAAGTGTTGGCGGTGTGCCATCATGTGATGCCTGGAACACGAAACTCACGAAAGCGGCTTTTAGAAGTTCAGCACTGGATGCTTCAAATTTGACAGAGTCGTGACAGCCTGGTGACAGCCTAAGTGGATGATGGGGAGAATGGGTGATGTGTGGACGGGTGGGGGGTGGGCGATCTCGATAAGAAGGGACGTAGTGGGAAGTGGCAGCAATGTGGCCAAGGCCTGGCCACAACAAGCGGACTCCTAGGACGAAGGGCAGCGCCATAGTAGCATGGCTTCCTGCCCGCCGCCCGCGCACCTCTTCCAAAAACACCTACCTACCTACCTACCTACCTGCGGCACAGACGACACGTCCAGACGTCGGCCTCGGAACAGCGGCACCCGCACCTCTCCATGCTGTGATGGCCTCTCCGCCGACATGAAGCCCAAGGATCCTTCGACTGCGTTCATGACTCTACGAGCACATGCGTCACCGCCGCCGCCGCCGTCAGTGACACCGCTGCCGCCAGCATCATAACGCCGGTTGTCACCATCCTCCGTACCAACACGGCAGCCGCCGGCGCCGCTGCCAGCACCAGTGCCGCCGCCGCCCGTGCCGCCGTCGGTTTCATCGTGCCCGGCGTGCGCATCATCTCCGGTTGGAGGATTGCCCGCCACAGATTCTATTTCTATCGGATCCGAAACCACGTACGACATGAAGTCATCGAACGCCGGCGCCGCTGCTGCCAGGTCCTTTACGACAAAGTTTATGCGCTTTTCCAAACTGACAATCAACCGGGGGTTTCGCTCCGTGATGCCGCCACCGGCGTCGCCGATTCCGCCAATGTTGCCGCAGCCGTCGGCTGAACCATCAACCTTCCGCCGTCTTGATGCGCTGTTGCTGAAGCGCTGATCCGGCCCTTGCGACAACCCAACGGGGGGCCGTAAGCGTACAGACCTGTGGTACGACATCAGCGCCGCGGCGCACTTCACGAATGCTTCCGTCAGCACGGTATCGTACAATGTATCGGCGGCGACTACGCAGAGCGACTCCGCTGTCGCCACCGCGTCTAGCACCTTCGACACACCGCCACCGCACGCCACCCGAACCCCCAGCTCATCCCCCAGGACCCCGGCCGCCCCCAATGCCGATTCCCAACCAACTCCGTTCTTCTGGTGATCCTCATTGGCCGCTGCCGCCGCCGCCACCGCCGTTGCCGCCGCCGTCGTTTCCATTGTTGGAGAGTCCGCTGCGTCCGCCCGCAGCGCCCGCACAATTGCCTCGACGGAAACACCGCCGCTACCGTACGCAAGAAAATCAAACCAATCCATTTGGCACAGGTCTACCAACACAGGGCCCTCGGCGCCGCTTCCACCGCCGCCGCCGCCACCGCCGCTGCCTTGTCGTCCCCTCCCCTTTTCGTTCTCTCGCCCATCATCGGCCTTATCAACATTGTCCACAGAGCTGCCATCTACGATGCTGTCCTCATCGCCGTGGGGTCTACGCCGCCATCGCCGGCGGCGGCGGCCATTCTGCTGCTGCCGCCGCCGCCGCCGTAGCTCCCGAATGAGCTCCGCATTGTCGTTCACGTTCGCCGCCGCCAGCGTCAGCGCACCCTGATGTACGTCAGTGATGACGGCATGGCGACAGACCGCGGCCGCGGCAACGCCGACCAGCCCCACGCCGCCGCCCAGCTCCAGAACCAGCGCGCCCGGGGAACCCAGGGAGTTCTGACGATTGCATGGGTGGTTGTTAGTTGACGGTTGAGCCAGCAACCAGTCGCACAGCAGGCAAGCCCCCCTCCACACCTGCCACCACAGCAGCACATGCAGCCCGCAAATCCACACATATGGCAACGTGAGGCCTCCCGCGGCTTCTGGTTGGGGATGTGGGGGGGTTCATAGACATCATCACGTGTGGGTGTGGAGCCACAGGCGGGTGTTGTTGAATGTACGGCACGTGAAGTTGTTGATGATCTGAGCCGCGATGCCGCAATGAGGGAAATGCCGATGATAGCACACGTATGTGTGTATGTGTGTTGATGTTGGTGTTATATACAACCGCGGTTCATGTTGTTGATGTTGGTGTTATACGCAAACATTATGCATTTAAATTGACGACGCTGTTGTGGTGGTGGCGTGTGCGTTGCCGGGTACTGATATTGGTGGGCGGTACTGGCATCTGGGTCGCGGAGACCCCTTGAGGCGACAGACTGACATGCCGTGTACTGCATGACGTGGCGCGGGCGTGGCCGTGGCACGGCGACTACGCCAGGGACTGGGGGGGGGGGAAATGGAGTGGAGTGGAGCTGCCTGCCCGTGGCACGGCCGCCCGGCAGCCCCAGCTCCGAGAACCCTCCACCGTCACGCGACTGGCTGCGAGAGGCTAAGCCACGGCGGTAAATGTTTAGAGGCTATCCGGGCGCAATATCCGTGCCTGGCTTGCCAGCTGAGGTATACATATATACACACAAACATGAACACATATCATGGTCTAAGTGCCTTCCCTCTTGCCTATAAGACGTAACGGCAATGGGGAGTCACCTAATGGTGTTTGTGCTTGTAACCAACAGCGTGCGCCGCTACCTGGGCGTCTGGTTATCAAAGGTTTCGTAAGGGTTGATGATCGCGCGGGAGAGGAGGGCAACGTCCTCAGTAGGTGCCACACCAACTGCAATTAACCGTCCTCAACCCCCGTCCCCCCCCAAATTGAATCCGAGGGACGGCCCCAGCACTTGTGCCGAACTTGTAGCTTGCGAACCAGCGAAGTAGCGTTACTGAGGCTTGGGTATACCTGTGGCAGTTTGTGAGCGAGCAGGTTGCCTGCCCACCTGCCGGGAAGGGATAAGGGCCGCCCACCTGCAATCCTACGTCAGCAAGCGGTGTTGGGAGGGTCGTGTGGCGGATGCTGATGTAGCGCCGCGGCAGGCGCCGGCGCCGGCGCGGGCGCGGCAACACAAGGTCTCCGCAGCTGTCTGTCGCAACCGTGCGGCGCTTCTGTGCTCCCTTGCTTTTGGCCGCGATTTGCTCGTCATCGCTAGATCTCGAGGACGGTGATAATGAGGAGGAGCAGGAGGAGGAAGTCCCTGTGCGACTGGTATTCTTGGAAGCTCTATCAAAAGAGCTTTTCAGGTAGAAGCGAGTAACTGTTGCATGGCTTTGATCATGGCAATATTCATGAACGGATTTCGGATTCGTTCTCTGTTCTTGCCTTTCTTCCGAAGGGAGCAGCTCGCTTAGCACCAAACGGTCGTGGTCCTGATCAGTAAACATGTAGTACAAACAGGAAATAACATTTACAGCTGCAATGAATGTAGACGGCGTTATGAAGATATATTTAGTTAGGAGCACTAGAGTGCTGAATACTAGGTCAACCGTTGGCTCCGTTGCTGTTCCAGCTCTGGATCCGGGACCGAGACTCGTTCTCTTCAGGAAAAATTGGAAACTGCGGCCGATGAGCCCGACCAAGGTCATGGAGCTGTCGGGCCTGTATACCTATCGTATTCACACAGACTAATGGCCAAACAACTAAACATTATGCGCCCCAAAGTGCTCAGTTGTGCTTTGTGCATATGCTCCTGTGCCGCCGCCATAGCGCCCGTTTGCCTCCAACCCGGGTCGTTCGCTGCGCTGCTTGCGCACACGGCAGCACAACATGATGCCGCACAACATCGCAAATTTGGTCGAGACATCGATTATCACGTTGGCTGCTGCGGCTGCTGCAGATGCGAACCGAAGCATTAGGACCCTCCCACAAAGTATTGCGCATCAGGTGGTCTGCTGTCATGATACCCACATGGTCATATAGGCTGCTATGGCACTAGACGCAACAGCCGTTCCAGCTCACGCAACTGAACTTCGGCATGGCGCCGTACGGCCTCCGCCGCTGCCCCATCCACATTTGATGGCAGCCTCTGCGCCGCCAGCGGCGTCGCCGCCGCCGCCATGAACTCCAGGCCTCCCTGTGCACCACCACTCGGCCGATGACTACGTACCCCACCCTGTAGCATGTCCGTCACCATCTTGTCCGTCAGATCGGAATGGCGAAAACTGCCGCCGCTGTCACTGCCGTGGCCGCCGCTGCCATCGGCATCTGCCGAGGCGGCAAGCAGCTGCGCCGCTGCCTTGGCGAAAGCCCCGACATCCGCCTGCTGTACCAACTGTGCCATAGCCCCGGATTGCCGGACTTCCTGGCGGACGCCCTCGGCGGGGTTGTTGGTGGGGGTAGGAGGGCACACGTTTGGCGCGATATGCACGTTTATCGGTTTATGGGTTTATGGGTTTTATTTGCGTCCCGGTCGTCAGCAGCAGCATGTCTATCTCCAAAGAGCGGCGACATGATCTTGTACATATTTAGATGCTCTTCAATAAGGCTGGCGGAGATGGGCGGGATGTCCGTTACCAGCGCTTCTTAGGGTGGTTTGATCTCTGAACACCAGCACATCTCCACAAGCCTGTGGCCAGCCAAAGGATCTAATGCAAGCCCACTGAGAACTCCCTCTCATCCCATTCCAGCTGGCCAGACCCATAACCTCCGAAGCTCAAACCCCTTCAGAGAATTCAAAACAAAAAAATGTGAAACCCTGACTCCTAAAGCCTCCAAACCGAATTTCCACTGTGCTCCGCTGCCATTTTCGGTTGTCCCCCCCCCCTTGGAGCCATCGACTACCCCCCAACCCCCCTTCCATGTGGCTGTACCTTGAGGTAGGTCTTCATGTTCCTAACCATCCACTTCCTGGCCCTGCTGGCGGCTCCTCCACTCAGCCTCATAAAGCTCGTATTGGACCTTAGGGCGGTCAGGAAGGCGCGGCGGTCAGGGAACCTGCACGGCTCCCCCACGCGGCCACCGCGGGTTGAGAGGTCTTAGAGTTTTCCAACCCAAATGCAATACCATCGAAATCCAACTCTAGCTCTACCGACCCAAGGGGGAAAATAACGGCAATAACGGCAATTAAGACTTGTATCAGCCAGATAACCTGTGCATTGTACATAGTGGTACGGGTTTCGGAGCTAGCTGCCTAGATGTTCGCTAACACCCTCCATTCCCCGTGTGGGTCTCTTCCCCACCAACCTTCCAAACCCTAGAACACGGCCCCCACGACGCACCCAAACACCCACGCACGCACCTCTACATATCTCTTTACCCACTTTTCCCCGTCTACTGCGGATCAGTTTATCTCAAGCCTGAAACGCCGTGTCTAAGGGCGGGCCACAAACATCCCGCTGCCGTGCACCCGTACCCGCCGTACACTCGCAACACGCCCCGCGGTTCCACGCACCCGGCCCAGCAAACCCACCTAAGGGTTCCTTGACCTCCGGGCGAGAAGCTGATATCCACTTGGCGACCCAGGCGCAGGACGGGGACACACTGGGGGCACTGAAAGCTTTCCGGCTGGTCCCCGGGTCCACTGTAAACTGCGGGGAGCTGAACAGGGGGTGGGCGGGGAAGTGGGAGTGGGAGTGGAGGTGGGGACCCCGGGGGCCGGGTGGAGAGACAATCATATACAAGCAGCATTTAGCACAACAGGCTGCCGACGTCCGCCCTCCGGAACGGGTTGGAGGGCGGGTCGGTCGCTGTAGGGCCGTCCGTCGCCCGGGCTGTGCACCCCTACATCGCCCAACAGCCCAGTGCCCCGCAGCTCCGCCCCTATAAAACCATTCCACCAGTCTTATACACTCCGGATATTCCAGCCACTCCGGATCTTCCAGCCACTGCCAGACGCCCGTAGCCCACCAGAAGATATTGCCGGGAGGGGCTCAGGCACGCAAGCCTCTCGTACAGCACCGTCCATGTATTGATACCCAGTGCGCTGATGTCGGGTCGCAGCACGCAGTTGCCCGTGGTGCGGGTGATGTAGAAGGAGGGGCCCACGTACTGCTGCGGGAGAGCGTTGGGGACACGGGGCTTGAAGACGTAGGGCTGGCTCTCACACCTGGACCAAGGGGAGAGAGCAGGAAGGAGGGGAGAAGGGGGGCAGGAGGGTGTGTGTGTGGAAGGCATTGCAAGGGTGTTGCAAGGAAGAAGTTGCTTTGGGTGACGAGGTTAGTGCGTCTAAGAGGATGGCTGGCTCCAAATAACCAAGATCTCGGATTTGACTTCCTCCCGCAAGTCCTCCCCCGCACACGTCAGCATGTTTCCCGAACCACAAATGGCGGGAGGTTGGACCCACCGTCGCTGCACTCTGCCCCCGGTGAAAGGCACGTTGCCCTCCTGAATATCTCGCTGCACGATGTGGAACAGCTGCAGCAGCCGCTCCGTGGCCCGAGTTCTCGGCCTGGGGTTGTTCAACAGCGCTCCGGCCAGGGCATCCTACCGGAGTCGGGTGCCGCGAGACGACCGGGGGCCCGGGGGATGGGACAGAGGAGATGGATGGAGGTCGGGCGATCAAGGGAAACGGCGTTGCTTGCGAAGATCGCTGTATCGCCTCCAACTTCCCACCCATGAGAACCCAACAAAAAGCTGGCAGGTAATGGTAACTAACTGTAACGGAATACAGTTAGCAGAACTGCTGAAGGCGGGGAGTTTGGGAGGAGGGCGATATCTTGCGCACATGTGCACGTGAAAGGATGGGAAACGCGCTACCCATACAGCGTCGATCCTGGGGCTAGAATCTGACTCGGATCCGGACGCGTTAGGATCCAGGTCTGGGCCTGGTCAGGATCCAGGTCCGATTTGGGTTACGGGCATTTTCCCTTGAGCATACAAACACTCGTCCTGAGCCCTTCGAATGGCTGTGGTCGTTAATCCTTCCCCCTTCCGCAGCCTTACCCGCACGGGTCGTACATTCCCCCTGTTGAAGCCCTGGATGCCGTTGGAGCCCATCAACGTGGCAGAGGCGCCTCCCCGTCCACGGCCACCTCCGCCTCCGCCTCCACCTCTGCCTTCTCCGTTATTCCCACCGCCGTCGCCATTGCCACCGCCATTCCCGCCTCCACCTCCATTACCGTTCTGCTGAAGCCGTCGACGACCTGCTACCCGCCCATCCTCCCTATCCGCGCCACCACCAGCTTCACTGCCACCACCGTTACCGCCGTCGCCTGGGGGAGCTTCCCGGAACTGAGCCCCCTGGTCCACACCAGCTTCGAAAGTGACAGCCGGGGAGGCAGCAGCGGAGGAACCCAGCTCAGCGCCAGGTTCTGCATCTGACAGCCATCCGCCGGGGTCGCTGGCGCCGGCCAGTGGCGGCGGAGACGCCGCCGCTGCCGCGGCCGGCGATGCTTGATGCCCTACATGATTGCTGCTGCTCCTTTCCCCATCGCCATCGCCATCACGTCGCAGCGTCAGCGGGTGGTTGGCGGCGTGTTGCAGCCATTCTGCCAGACCGTCCGCCAGAGGATGGCCCAGAGCTGCCGCCAAATCGCCGGCCTGCGGCCCCCTATCACCACCTTGTTCGGGCCGCCAAGCACTACTGGTAACGCCTCCGTCAGCTCTACCTCTGCCGCTGCCGCCGCCTGCCGCTGCCGTGTGCCTGGCATTTGTTCCCCAATCCTGTAAAAAGGCCTCCAGCTTATCCAGCTCTGTGTCGAGCCACTGACGTAATTGAGTCACTCCAGCAGCGGCGTCGGCGGCAGTACCAGCGGCGGTGGACTGGCGGCTGCCTTCTTCTTCATCTTCTGTAGGACTGGCAGCGGCTGCTGCGCCGCCTCCGCCGCCGCTGTTCCCCGCCGCTGCCGCGGCTGCGGGTGCACGCATACGGGTCGCTGATAAGCCGCGTAGGAAGCCGGCGACGGCGTCCTCCAGCCGCTGTGCTGAACGGATGTTTTCCAGGCTTTCCAGCTCCCCCGGCTCCGATAGCAGCGGGGGTGACTCAGAAAGGAGGTCTCCCAGCCAGGTGCCGCTAGTGGCTGTCCGGGATGTGCCGCCGGCCGTGCCTGCACCATATACACCACAGCGCAATACCGCACCGCACCACAGCGCCGTGACACAGTGTTTCCGTAGAAGCGTTGCGCAAGGGCTTACTACGGCTCTGTCCCATGGGGGATGGTGTTGTTAGCTCAAAGGTGCTATTAGCTCATAACTGTACGGGGGATGTTCAGAATCGTAATTGTCCTGTTAGGACGTTAGCTCGGGGAACCATGCGCCACATAGCACAAATGCCTCGTTTGCAGGCCTCATTCGCAGAGTTCAAACGGATATGAAAATCTTGGGGGGCAAGGTTCCCGTTTGCTTCAGTCTTAAGAACCCGCCAGTTCGTTTGCCAGTTTGCAACCCGCTGCTGCTGCAGGGTCGGGGTTGGGTTGGGCATGCGGCTCTTACCAGTCCCGGTCACGGTATCCTCCTCCAGAGCCAACCATGCCGGGAATGCCATTGTCAGTGCAGCTAAGGAGTCGTCAGGCGTTTCGGAAAGTGGGGACACAAAGGGTGCGGCTTTGGATGGCGAGACGAGCCCGCGAAGCCATGGAGGAAGACCTAACTCTGCCTCGGTTGGGGACTGAGTTTGCGCATCGACGTGAATCAGCAGGCTAAAGGTGGTCAGGAATATGATGAGGCACGACAATGCCGGCAGCGAGATGCCGCATCTTGCCTTACACATGGTTCGTGTCGTCACGAGTTAAAAAGGCACTCCTTTAGTTGTTTGCGTCGGGGGAATGTAATCTGGGCTTGGTTTGTGGAGTCCCAGCCTTGGATGGGTCAGCACCACGGAGCAGGGACACGAAGTCTTTCAAGTTCGTTGGCGGTTATGTACTTGGACGGACCGTCATAAAGGGATGCTATACTCGGTCAGTTCTGTTGGTTGCGCAGTAAGACATTTTAATAGACATATTAGAAGCGTGTTTTGTTTCTGAAGCATTCATATACTTGTGATAAACCCTGACCGCAGCTAGACAGAGAAGCTGACCTAGTCTTCTTGTTTCAATCCTAAATACATCTGTAGCCAATAATCATGCCCGGAAACGCGTTTGTCTATGGGACCCTTATGGCCGATGAGGTCGTCAAGGTACTCATCAAGCGCGTCCCAACCTCGAAACCCGCCGCATTGAAGGGATACACTCGCTATAAAGTGAAAGGTCAAGTATTTCCTGCAATTGTGCCATCAACGGCAGAGTCAAAGGTAGAAGGCAAGGTAAGGGACGTTCCATGGCACACGTGCCTGCCTTGGGTTGATACATCCCACCAAATGCATAGGTTCTTCTGGATCTCTCCGACAAGGAGCTTGAAGTCCTAGATGGTGAGTGGCAGGGCTACGATTTTCTCCGTTGGGTGATGGGTTCCCAAGGATTGCAAGGCTTGACGATGAAGACAATGCTCTGGAGCAATAAATGCTCACAACAGGGTTGGAGCAGTGGCTAAGTACATTTGTGGCATTATCAAGGATATACAACTTTCTGGGCATAATAGGAGACCGGATACAATGGTTGCATTACTAGGTACGGCCACCAAACCCGGCACAGGGTTGATGTGTCAAACGTTGTAGCTCTGTTACCAATATATAACCTGATCTGCAATCCCCAACAAGCCTCCAAGCTTGTGACTTGTGCATAGCACACTACCGCTGCCAAATGCTCACCTGCGCCCTCCTGTGCAGTCTATGAGAGTGAGGAGTATTACAGAGCGACAGTGATGCCAGTCCTTGAGGTATGCCTTTACCTGTGTGAAACTGTGCGTCTTCCAGTCTGAATTTCTCACACATGACCATTCAGCGAACAGCCTCCCCAGCCCGTGGCATCACGAGCTACTAGCCCTCAATTCTGTTCCTGTCTCCCTTCTTGTAGGATGGGTCTGAAATCAAGGCGGACGTCTACGTCTGGAAGGACCAATACAGGTGAATTGATTGGAGCTTTGGAGGGATGCATGGAGACCGGGTGTACGGGCAACGACGGCCTCAGTCCGGGCAGTGTATGCACAACCGCCCAAGGCCCAAGCTGAGCTCATTCAGCAATATTATGGTGCACTTGTGCAGTTACGCTCTGAACATAGAGGCTTGGAGCTATGAAGAATGGCGGAGCAAGCACCTTGATGCCTGGGTTAGCCGACGTGAGTTGTGAGCTCCTGATCCGTTGCGTTCTGTCACTGCTGCTGCTGCCCAGGCAACTACTTCTCGCCGAGGATTGGTCGTTTGAGCAGTTCATGCGCGAGCACCACGAGAGATACCTGGACATGACTCGGAAGTTTGCTGAGGAAGAGCTTCAGAACGTGAGGCAACCCCACTTCATACTTTGGCCTTCCGGTTGTGCTCGTGTAACAGGCTTGTGTTCTTTTATTGTACTTCAACATGCACTACGCGTGAAATGGCTTTATTTGCTTGCCTTTCTACCTCGGCCTTGCAGTGAACCCGGAAGGCGCACACCCCGAGGGCGACTTGAAGTAAATCTTTTCCCGGCAGAACAAGATTTTTGAAGCGATGGTTTTCTTCATGTATCATCACCGCTATATAAACGGCAATGCCGTCTGAGTTCTTCACCGGTCGTGATAAAGGTCGTACCGAAGTGTGCTGTACAGCTACCGCTCCGAAGCAAGTTTTGTTTAAGAGCGTGCATGAGGATTGCTGCGCTTCAGAGGAGGATGAATAGCATCTGACACACGAACTAACTAGCACTGGTCGAAATCATCCTGATGTTGACCTTCGTCCTGATTTTGTAATTTTATAGTCTTACGTGCTCTGGTTTTGAGCCTATTGTAATATTTTATTAAGTCAGGAAGGGGCGGGTATGGCTCATCAGGGCTGCGCCGACATACCGGCAGCCGAGGTGCGACAGCTGCCTGGCGGCTGGCTTTCGGTTTCTTGGCCCCAAGCGTGTAAGGGCATGGAGCCGTCTACCATGATCTCGGACAGGACATAGATTTCTCTAATTCGGCATCTGCGACAGGCTGTGCTGGTGCCTACGGAAACTTTGCCCGACACACCCATCGTGAGAGGCTATGACTTCACGAATGGCCGGGAGCTCGATGGCATTATGGAGGCTATGCTAACTACGGGATTTCAGGCAACCTCGTTTGGGCAGGCTATCCTTGAGGTCAACCGCATGGTGCGATTCTTTGCGTCAAGGAGTTCCATGTCGGAATAGGAATTGCATGCACGTAATTTGAACAGTGTCTTGGATTGGCATCCTTTAATTCTCGGTTGGCCCGCCGTTTGGCATGGCTTTCCTTGTATGCTGGGATGCAAAAACAGTTATGACTGTGCCCCAAAGATGCCTCGACCGTTGGCTGTACGGGCGGGTGCGTTCGGAGTGCAGCCGCACACGTTCTGCGCTAGCGTAAAATTGCCGTGCGCAGCCGCCCACTAAGGAGGGCGGGTACATCGGGCGGCATTCTCCCTTTTCCTTTCCAGTGTTTTCCTCGCGCGTTTGCTGCGTCTCACGTTGCCTTCGGGTCACGCAGACCCTACTCTTCAACGCCCCGCTGCTGAACTGCGGCACCTGGAAACAACACACCCATGGCAGCTTAGGAACTCCACGCGACTTTGTGGCTTCTCCCGCAGATCAACTGGCGTCTAAGTGATGAGCCAGTGGGTCCGTCCACCGACCCAGATCACACAGACCCGGAGTTCCGCGCGTCCACCCGGTGCCTCATTTTCCTGGGCTTCACCTCGAACCTGACCTCTGCTGGAGTTCGCGAGCACATCAGGTCAGCCACGCGGATTGCGGCAAGAAAGGACAGCAACAGGGAGTCCTTGTGAATGCGTGGTGGAAGCTGATGCGAAATTGGAGCCGTCCTCCCGCCCCCCGTGCAACACAGCGTCAAATACCAGCTGCGACGCCTGCAGCAGTGGCGTAGTAACTAGTCAACGATGCGATAGCATCCGCTTGATTTTGCAATCCGCCTTGTCTCCCAACATGGCTCGGCGGTCTATAACCTCGCAACATCTCATCCATTAGACGGCAGTCCAGCCTTTGTTTAAGCTAGTTGATGAGCAGATGGCCAACAAATGGATTACTTTCGCTGATGCATAACCCTCATGGATGTCTAAAAATGCTTGTTACACTGGGGCCGTGGGTTCGGCTGATCTGATCGCATCATATACCAGTTGCGATGCCCACATCATCCGTGGCATCGTGACTAGTCAACGAATGCCAAAGCATGCGCATGGTTTTGCAATCTGCGGCGTCTTGTAAGCGATGGCCCCGCGGTCTATCACCCTGCAACAGCTGATCCCTTGGCACGTCTGAAGATCCTCCTCCTACTCGCAACCACCTGACCTTGCTCCACGTAGAGACCAAGCCACGATTCTGCTTTATGCAACGTTTAATTGACTGCCTCGCTAGCCAATGCCGTTTTCGCGCCCTCGCTTCATGACGGTCTTGCTCCCATAACACGTCTATCGCAATCCGTCGAGCTGTCCATGCGTGGCGCCTGCCCTTTGAACGTGCCGTGACTGCAGATACCTGGTGCAGAACCGCATGGTAGACGTGTTGGTAACGACGGCAGGAGGCATCGAGGAGGATTTCATCAAGTGCATGGGACATACATACCTGGGGGACTTTCAACTTAAAGGTAAGGGACCATACGTAGCATGGAGTAAAGTATGTGGCAGTCCTGTGGCATGGCGGGAGGGCTGGTATGGTATGGCCGCGCAAGGTCGGCTCCCGGGTGTCGGCGCATGGCATGCCACGAATTGCTAGAGTCTCAAGCGCAGGCAGGGTGCAACAGGGTGAGCCCGTCCTAGTCTTTGGAATACGGGAAACCCAGCCAGCTCGTGTCACGTTTTAGGAGGGGAATCAATAGTATCAGCAACAGAAATGTATCTTCCTAGCAGTCCAGAAGGCTTGCAACGAGAGGATGCCGCGCAGTGAGCACGGGGCACATGGATCATCATACCATTCTGAGTGCGCATCCAGGAACGAGTCCCCCTGAGGACGTTGGGGACGTGAAGCCAGTACGGCAACTGCTGGGTTCCTGCATGTTTCGCAGGCGCTGAGCTGCGAATGAAGGGTCTCAACCGCATCGGCAACATGCTGGTCCCGAACTCCAATTACTGCAAATTTGAAGACTGGATCATACCCATTCTGGATGCCGTGCTCAAGGTGTGGCGGCTCTAGACATTGGGTAGTCCTCGTTATCACGAGGCCCCGGTGACACCTGTTTGTGCCGGGCGATGCAACCGGTGGTTTGGTCTGCTGTGCGGGTGCAGCATCAATGGACGGAAGAGAGTGTGACGATGGAAGGACACGGTTGCGGTTTTTGAGTCCATTAAAAACTCGCAATCGTACCTGAAAGCGCACAGGACTTTGCTGCTAGGCTCTTTAAGTTGGGCGTTTGGGCTCTAGCAGTCTGTGCGAACTTTGCCTTACCGCGTGCGCAGGAGCAAAACGAGCAGGGGGTGAACTGGACGCCGTCCAAGCTCATCGACAGGTCGGCATCTTCTGGTCATTTGCCTTGGTTGATCCAATGATGGTTTTTCTGCATGGGACTTCAACGAAATTAACTAGACGTGGGATCAACCTTGCACGGAGCCTGATGTCTCCGCCAAATTGTCGTCGACTCTAATCGTTGACCAGGCTCTTAGGTTAAGCTGTGCTATTCGGGCATGCTGCGCTTGACGGAATGGTCTTCCATTGGCATATGCCGACGCCGTGTCGGCGACTCGGAAGAGTAAGAACTCAACACGCCATGTGCACCCGCCGGTCCGCTGCTTCCGTGACAGGCTTGGAAAAGAGATCAACCACCCGGACTCGATTTACTACTGGGCACATAAAAACAGCATCCCCGTCTTCTGTCCTGCCATCACCGACGGCTCAATCGGAGACATGCTCTTCTTCCACTCCTACAAGAGCCCTGGGCTAAGGTGGGCGCGAGACGAGCAAAATCTGCGGGCGCTGCCTCGGCCGGTCTGGGTCGCACCTTTTTGGCTGCACAGGAGCCGCCACACATCCCTGTCCCACGCTGTTTTTTATTCGAACGAACAGGGTGGACGTGGTGGAGGACATTCGGCGCATCAACGACCTTGCCATGCGCGCATCACCGCGGAAAACCGGCATGATTATCCTCGGAGGAGGTGCGTTTGGCGGACGCCCCGGGCATTGCATGCTTTTGCCTCTGCTTTTACGTCGTCGGATATTACAGGGCTTGCCTTCTGTGCCGTAAAGAAGGGTATTGCAAGCAAGTAAATCTGTTTTTAGCTGCTTAGGTGGTAGGCGGCAGTACGGGTTATGAAATATTGCGAGACAGAAAATCTTGGGGTTGGGTTGCATCAGACCATCTCGAGCCTCACGGCAGCAACCTTCAAATTTTGAGGTGACTCTATATGACGCCTTGGTCCCTGAACCCTAAACCCCCGTTGAAGTCAGGCGTGGTTTGCCATCTGCGGTCCCTTCAGGCGTGCCCAAGCATCACGTCTGCAACGCGAACCTGATGCGCAACGGTGCCGATTTTGCGGTTTATATCAACACAGCGCAAGAGTTTGATGGCAGCGATAGCGGCGCGCGGCCCGACGAGGCGGTGTCGTGGGGCAAAATTCGCATGGACGCAAAGCCGGTTAAGGTGCGGACCAAATCCAGTCTGCCTTGTTTCCCGTATACGGATTTGTGCGTACTGACTGGGGGATGCGTTGCCATCTTCCCCATTAGCACGGTGCAGTCTGGTGGGGTACCAATCTTGGGGTTGGGTGTATAGTTCATCGAGATGCGAACTTTCGTTGACAGTAGCACTCAACTCGCAAAATAGTAGTACCTGCGCTGCTTCAAGGCTTGCTGTTTTTTCAGCTTGGTATTATTGAGGTTACCGGCATAAGCCTGAATGGTTGCCTCTCCTGGTGTGCCCGTTTCCCAGGTGTGCGGCGACGCAACGATCCTGTTTCCCCTGCTGATTTCCCAAACCTTCGCACGACATTGGCGGCCCGTGGAGGCGCCGCGCAAGAAGCCGGAAAAGGTTGAGGAGAATGGAGTCGTCAAGGCGACGTTTGACTGACCTTTGTTTGGCCATCTGAACCAACAGATTCGACCAGAATGGAATTGTAAGAGATGCATTATCTATCTGCAGTGGGGAAGAAGTCCGCAGGAGGAAGCGAAGGAGCGCAGCTTCTCACTTGTGGTTTCGGACAGCAGGCGGAGGGGGGTGTTGTACATACGTGCACGAAAATAATCGGTTTGTGTGTATGACCGCGTCGTAGTGTTTTGGAGCGCTTAGCCATCGCGATCGCGTTCCGTTCGCGCTGTTGCACCATCTGGTCCTCGGAAGCGTTTGTTGCGCGCTGTCCGCGGGCTGGCTTGCAGGAGGGCCTGGAGCTGCTGTTTCATGATCTAGCTGTGTCGACGGGACGGGTTTGATACATTGGTGGTAATAGCTGCATTCATGGCATTTCACGTGTCCGTTTGTTGGGTGTAGCAGTCTATTTAGGTCCCTAGCAACTTGCTGTTGTGGTAGTGTGCAGCCCCTAGGCGTGGTAGTTTCATTAAGATTACATGAAGCGGCGGCCTGGGGTTCCTGCTAGGAGTATGGTGCAGGCGGTGTAGGCCTTCGTTAGGTGGCATCCATTCCCTCGGTATGGTTGAAAGACACAGTTTAAGGGTGGTTTCAGGTGCACTACTAGGCTGTTAAAGCTGGGCAGAAATGTTATAAATTTAACTGACAACAGAGCCAATTAATCGGTCCTCTTAGCTTAGCAACAGCAGGTTTTGGGGGTAGCGGTTGCTGCAAGTGACATGCTCTATCGCGTATGCGAGGTAGGGGCGGAGGGCCGAACAGCTACGCTATGGCAAGGATTGGGTCAAAATTAAGCGTGTTGCGCGTCATGCGCGTGATGCGTTTGAAATTATTCGGGAATTCCAAGAGGTCGGATGCGAGGCTACAGATGGTAATTCCGCAGGTAATTCCGAAACTGCAATGTGCGTAACGTCCAGCTTCTAACGCAACGAATCCCACAATAGGGAAAGTGGTGAGCTGACGAATGAGGTAAAAGAATAGAACTGATGGCAGCATGGCACCGGTAAATCGGTTCCCGCTCAGTTGTACGACGGGGTACGGGAACAATGCCCAACCTTTTGCACGACGGCACAATGTCTATTGACCAGTTTAGGCGACTGTAGTCCTGCAAAGGAACTTGTAGCACACTAGTTGCGTTGACGCTGGTCTGGCCAGCGGCTTTAAGTCGTCGCAGGCAATCAAAGGGCTATGACTTCACCGCAACTAGGCCAGCCGCCCAAGGCGAAAAAGCAGAAGCGGGAGAAACCTTTGCTGGAGTCCCTACCTAGCGATGGGCACCCGGGCCACTCCAAATTTGCGAGAGCGTTGGCAAGCACCGATTATCAGACGCGCGAGAAGGGACTGCACGCCTTGAAATTTTGGTTGCTTCGTAAAACGGACTTGCATGAGTCTGACATGTCGAAGATTTGGAAAGGCCTTTTCTACTGCTTCTGGCACTCCGATAAAGCGCCAGTCCAGGTTAGACCGGCCGCCGCAGGTGGTTGGGGCTTTTTGCCACATGAAACCCACAGAATATTTTCTTATATAGCAATTCAGTTATTCTTATTATGCCTGTGTGCAGGCTGAGCTAGCGGAGCGGCTGGCGGCCATCTTGACTCAACTTCCGGAGCAGGTATGCCTTTCAGTTGAACGGCTTTCCATCAACGCAGCTATGAACGTAAGGCTTTGGCAACTGCTCACATTTACCAATTTAGAGGGGGGGTCGTTAACCGACTCTGCAACGAACTGCAGCTCCTGGAGGAGGGTTTGGAACAGTTTCCAGCATTCAAGGTCGGGAGGCGCGGCAGAGGTATTCGTGTCGCCATATTGACATGCACAATATTAACTTCGTACTGGTTCCCCCGCCCCTTCCCTGCTTGTTGCACCGCCACTTTGCATCGCATGGACGTGCACAGTCGGCATACCTGTACTTTACAGCTTTCATGGCCACAATGCGGCGCGAATGGTTTGGTATTGATCGGTTGCGCATGGACAAGTTCCTGATGCTGATCCGGAAATTCATCCACCATATGCTTGGGTGTCTCAAGGCGTCGAAATGGTGCGTGCATTCCACAGAGTGGAAAATTTCCACATTCACTGCATGGTCGTCGTGTATCAGGGGGCGGCGGGCGCCGGTCGAGCTAGGGGCATCGGAAGTCGAATCGTACTGAGGTTAGAGAGAACTGGTTGTAGACACGCTGTTGCAATCCTGGCATACGGATTAAAGCCGGGGGCTACGAGGGCCTCTTGGGCACTACTCGTTTACATCTTTCCTGACCACCTTAGTGCTTGTCCTGCACTTTCTCCATATGGCACGTGGTTCGTACTCCGAGAATCATAACCCATAACTTAATCGTGCGTGCGTCTGGAACCTTCACACGCCTCGATGGCGGATTTGACAATACATATTCGGATGCGGCAGCTGAGGCTAAATACACTGTCCTGGGGGGATCGCAGGCACGCGGACCTCGTCCAGCGCTACGCGGACTACCTGCACCACCATGTTGTGCTGCCGGGCGATACCTTACCGGCCGCGGGCGTTGCGTACCACTGCAGTGACGTGTTCCTGGACGAGCTTCGAGGAGTGGCGGACGGCAAGTCGATCCCGGCCAGTGCACTTTCGTCCTTGCTGTCGCCCTTTATGGCGGCATTGCAGAACGGGGAGCAGGCGGTCTTGCAGCGTATCGGGTGAGGGCAGAAGGGGCGGTGATCAGCGTGTGTTGTTGGTGTCCGCCTTGGGTTGATTTTGGAAAGGTATTAATCGACAATATTGCGTTGGGAGTTGGTAGTAGCCGATGGCATTTGGTGTGATGGAGATGGTTATAACGGCCGGAATACGGAGGACTGTCTTTGATCGTGGCACGTGGTTCACGGGTCTAGGTGGCGGGAATGGCTTTTGCAGGTAGGTGCGGCAAGGGATTTCCGCGAGGGTTGCAACGGGCAGACAACACATCGATCAACGAACCCTCCCAACGGCAGCCTAAAAATGCAGCGACGGCATGCCTATGGTTCATGGAGCACTCGCTGCGCAAGTTGCCAGGCCATGCCGATGCGCTCCCACCTGATCCTGTCCCTTGCATTTCCTCAAATGGGGACGCCTCTCAATTTACCAGGGAGGGCCTCTTCGATACGCTACTCTCGGAGCTCGCGAGCCCAACGGACGATTCGCACTACCTACAGAAGCTCGATGTGACAGCACTAGCTGCCCAGCTGTTCGAGCGGGGAGCTTCACCAGGCACACGTGCGCGCAATCGGCAGGTCCTGTATGACCTGTCCGGCGCACTGGAAAAGCTTCAGCGGAAACGCCAGCGTGTAGACGAAGGTAGGTCATCTCGCTTCCGGGAGCTCGCGGGCTCCTTCCCATGTGTTGCGTTGGGAGGCTGCATTTAAGCTCTACATGCCACTGGTTGCGCTGGTTCATGTTGGCTTGGCAGCTTGGGTACGACTCGGGGGCTTGCATGGGTGAGCGCTTCGTCGTCGGAACGTGGGCAAAGGAACCGTTGCATTCCGGCGGTCTCCCTGTGCGATGGTGGCCATCGCAGCCGCGAACGCATTGCGACAATTAATTGCCAGCAAGGTTTGTTTATCGGGCCCGGCATGGCTCAATGGATGCAGGCGCTCAGGCTGGTCCGTCGTCGCGGAATGAGGAAACGCCGAAGGCCACGAAGAAGCAGCTGAAAGCGAAGCGGGCGGCGGTGGCAGCAGCAGCCGCGGCTGAAGCCATAGCTGCGGCTGTGCAGCCTTCGGCCGCCAATGGCGATTTGAGTCATGTGCAAATGGAGGATGCCCCGGCAGTGGAGCTGAAGCGTAAGGCGAAGGCGTCCGACTCCACAGCGCCCGAGCCTGGGCAGCACGAAGGCTCTCCGGCGGGAAATGGGAATCAAAAGCCAGAGACAGCGAAGCGGAAGAAGCTGGGGAGCAAGAAGCAGCGTGCCGTGGAGATGGCGCAGAATGGCGGCAGCGCTCTGGAGGCTGCGACGAGCCCAGTGAACTCGGCGCCAGCGTCTGCCAAGGCAGGTGCCAACGGTCACGGTGCAGGTGCCTCGCACAAGGAGCCAACATCGGGTCAAAAGGCAGCTCTGCGCGCCTCCGTTGCCAAGCTGAGCGCTTCCCTCGATGCGGCTGCCTCTGCGGCGCACGAGCCCACCAAGCAGAAGAAGTCCCCGGGGCCAGCACATCAGGAGCCGCTTAAGGATGATGGGGCTGTGGCGCAGCACGCTTCTACGCCGGGATCTGCCTCGGCTGCAAAGCCTTCGGCGCTGGGTAAACGCCCCACACCCGGGAGCACAGCCAAGGCAGGTCCGGCTACGGCCCAGAAGGTGCACCTGCAGGGCAACGGGGCGGCGGCCACAGCCAAGACCCCCGTCCAGGTCCGTGTGCGTTTCGACGCGTGAACAGCCTCTCCTTCTAGGTTTGCGTTAGCGGCATATGCACCCATGCGCTGTGAAGCAATCGTTTCGCTTGGCGTTCCAGCATAAGTGAAGGTCGTGAAGATGGCGCAAACGTGCGAACGCCTGTGTGAGCTCAGATGGCTCCATGCCATGCCGAAGGCCTTCTTGTGTCGAACAGGACAGATGATGCCGCATTTTGCCCACCCATGTATTAATATGCTTTCTTCCTGGCGTATCCATCGGCACATGCTGTAGCCGAAAGAAGACGATAATCATGGAGGCCGCTCACAAGCCGTCACCACTGCGAAGAAGGGTCGGGTGGTGATCAACCTAAAGAGGAACTTGTACTTCGAGCACGGCGGCCCGATACCGAACCCAGACCTCCGCACGCCCCCCCCAGCACGCGCCAAGGTGAGCGATGTTGCGTTCGTGGCGACGGGTTGGCTGCAGATTCTCGTTATGCCTTGATAAATATTCCTGTGTCAGCGCAGTGTTCGCGCGAATCTTCAGTAATCGCAGTGCCACAGGGCAATTTGTGATGTATAATATTATTTACTCTGTATTAACTCTGTGCTTGGCCGCTCATTACTGCGAGAATTGTGTCTGGCCTCTTGAACCACGAATGATAATGCGGGTTGCCTCGTCCCGGGGTGCTACACAACTGCAGGGTGGGATTCTGAAGAAGACGGCCCAGTCATGTCCCCCCAAGGTGGCACTTGCAAGCGCACCTAATTCGACGGCCAAGCAGGGGCATTGCAAGCAGGCATCAAGCAAGCCGACGGTCAAGGTCCTACCCAAACAGGCACGGCGTGCTAGCGCATCCTTATTTTTCTAACGGTTTGCAGAAGGCACAATGGCAAGCGACATATTAGTTTTCGGTTAGTAGTTGGGGGCTTTTTGGACAATCCACGCAAGCGAGCGATTTCACTGCGCATGCGCCTATAGGTGGGTTGCAGTTGTTGGACTGAAGGGTGTACAGGAGGGACCAGTGCAGGAGGGTGAGGCGGCCTCCATACGATCCTGACATGCATTCGACCACGTAGGGTCAATTATAGTGCGTTTTCAGGGGTATGTGGCTTCGGCGGGAGAGAAACTAGGACGAGGTGAGGGAGCGTGAAAGCACAGAGAGGGGCGGCGGTCATGTGCGCTTATGCTTGGGGTGTAGCTGTGGCAGTTGTCACTCATGTTCCGTTGCAAATAAGTGTCTCGTCACACCTTACTGCAAATGACTGTCTGGCAAACGCGAAATGAAGGCGAAATGAACTGCACGCTGGAGGAAATGGTGTAGTTCGTGTGCCTCAGTTGATGCGATCGCCGGCTAGCAAGTGTTGCTTGAGGGGCTCCGGCAATTCGTAATAGCGATGACTAAGTGTCGTGGCATCCCGTGAGGCTGCCAGTTAAAGGCCTTCAGGACTTGAGCTTCGGCTCTCATACATTATAATGGCACGCGCTTTGGCCGGTTAGCGCCTGTTGTCTCATGTTTATCCTAGCTGGTATCACGGAGTGGGGAGACCGTGTATGAGCTTTGGAGCCTTCCTATGACATCTGCCTTCGGGTGGAACGAGCGAGTGAGGGCATGCCCGACCGAACTGTTAATGCGTGTAGATGGTACACGACGAATCCATGACGTGTCCGCGAATGGGAAAACTAAAGGTACTTACAAACCCTCGACAAAACGTCGAGGGCCGCCTCAGTTCAATCGTTGACCCATTACCGAAAAAGGCCACTATATTAGCGCTTCGTGTTTGACCTACTGGATCTGCTGGATACTGGTGGCAGCTGAAACTCTGCGATTGAGGACAGGACCCAGAAACGTAAACTAGTAGCCTCCAACCGTAATCATGCCCACGAGCAACCGTGGGTCGCGGATAGCATTCAGCATACGGCAATCCATACCTAAGATCTCACACTGCAAGATATGACATGGATGCTTGACCTGGAGCGAGCACAACCTGCAAACACTGACTTCTCTAGCGGCAAAGTATTAAGTAGCAGGGATGGCAAATCCTTGTGGGGAGGGATGTGGTAGGTGATGGTTGTATATAGGTGCAGTACACTACAGCCCAGGAAGCGGGTTGGCTTTTGTGAGTTTGTTGAAAGCCCAATTAAGATATCCATGTGGTTGGATAGCCGCATGTATGCGGGGCAGAATCTGCTAAAGCTAAAGCTGATAATCGTTGCCATAGGGATGATGGGTGCACTTGTATCCACCAGCAGGAACACTTTGACCGCTATGTTGGCAAACAGCTATACCGGGAGGTCGACCAGTGGCCAGCACCCCGGACCTTTTGGCTCCCAATTAGTAGTAGTGGATGATCCTCAGCCCGTCAGAGACCCCGGTGTGCAGGTTGATATAGGAGGACAACCTGGGTCGAGGTCTGTCCCGATTATGGTTAGGAGGGTGCTGGTTTGCGTGTGGTGCCATAAGGGCCACCTCCAAATATATCTCTCTGGATTTCCACCAATGTAATGTGATGATGGCGGTATCCAGACGCGACATCACTGGTCCTTGCTGGGAACTGCTGAGCTGCCGATTGCCGATGGCTCATTAATCATAGTTGGGGCGGGTGTTGCCACCTTTAAGGGGGTGGCTTCTTGGGCAGTGCAGGGTAAACCCCGTGTGCATGATTGCTCATGAAGGATTGCAGACACTCCCCCAATGACATGTCAGGCCCCAGTCCATCACGACGTGGCTTCAGCAGCCGGTTTGAAATTACCTCGTAAGCTGGCAGCTGGTGAGTCATAAGTGCTCTGGCAGCAAGTGCGGTGACTTCCATACCAGTAATGCCATACGTGTTACAAGAGCAGAGGCTTTGGGAAACTATATATGTTTCTCGGAGAAGGCCTCCCAACCATTAAGCAGCCTCCTCACTATACCCGTCCAGCCAGACACGAGAACGCCTTTGCAATATTAGGCCGGCATCCTTGCCACCCTTGCTGCACGGAGCTTAGCAACATGATGCAATGCAGTCAGCAGTTTTTCATGAAAGAATGTCGACAAACGGAAAAACACCCACAAACAAAGGAAAACGTCCACAGCGCATGACATGCAGACTCTGCTTGTCCAGGAGACTACGCAAGCAGCGAAAGAAAAAGACCAAACCTCCACGAAGGATTGATGTCTCACCAGGAGGGGTAGGTTAGTCGTTATCAAACCTACAAACAGTCAAGCATGGACCTGTCGAACGAACGAAGTGCACGTAGCTAATGATTAGCTCTCATCATCCTTGGGCGTGTACTTCGTTGTTTGCTCTCGCATCTGCCGCAAGTACTCCTTCTGGCTTCGCTTCTTCATCGCATGCACCTGTGCGTTTGTCAGGAGAGCCACGGAGATGGGCCGGCGAAACGGTAAAAGCCCTTTTCAGTCTCATGCGAACTAATCGGCAGTCACTACAGCACCCGTGATGATGAACCGAAGTCATACGTGGGACGAATGACCCAGACCTCTTACGCTAACTGAAACAGATGTTCTGCATTGGCTACCGCTGCCCCGGGAAACGGCACTCCTGCCTGCTGTACAAACCCAACCTGCCAGTGGCCCCCCCCTGCACCGCTTCCACTACGTGAACATGCATCCCATCACACCTTCGGAGGCCAACACAACCCAACGAGGTGTAACGCATATACATGTGCACCACCCCATCACCCTTCTACTCGTTGCCAGTGGTGGTCATAGCTGTTCAGCTCGTGCACGTGCATGTGCATGTATGCACAATAATTGCTCTCACCAGATCTTTCTGAAATGAATGAACTAAGATGAACTTCAAGCTCCGCCCAAAAAGCCCAATTCAGGCTTGTGCATCCCAGACCCCGAGGCCCTCCTAGAAGCCATGAGTGGTATCGCCCAGTGTCTTTCAATGCCTTCCAATTCAGCAGAGACCAAAAACGTAATAACCAACCAGGTGCATGCCGAAAGCTGCCCAAGAAAATGCCATGTGACGTTCTAGATGATATGATCAAAAATGCTACTCGACGTTCTAGATGATGACCGTCAGCAACCCTCCCCTGCCACACCAGTTCCCCAACGTCAAACGTCAAGGCAGCATATGGCCTCTCGGCATACCTGCATGTTGGCAACACTGCCAAAGTTCGGGTTGCTCAGCAGCTCCTGCGATGGCTCTCGCACACACACACACAAACACACAAACACACACACAGGAATTACCCGAATGCTACAATTGATTAGCGTGTGCTGGGCGGGAGCGGGGTGCGCGTTACACATGCTGTGAAGGCGTGTGCTGACAAGGACCGTAAAAAGCCTGTCCGTCCGCCTGTCTGTCATGTCAAAATGCTGTAAACGATGACCTCACCCTACTATTCACGACCGCTGTCCACCGAGCGGTGCCTGCGAGCAGTGTTTACTAGGAGCGCGCACCCTCTCCCCTCCCCCGCAGATGCGAGAAGTGTTCAAAGGACGTTTTGCTCTGTCCGCGATATGAGCCCACCGGGACATGAGCAGTGACATAGCTGCTGCACAACACCTGGAGCCCACGGTACGCTTCCTTCTGCTGCACGCCCTTGCGCAAGGCATGCCCTTCCTTGCCTTGTAGAGGAACACGGCCCTTCACACACCCTTCAGCACACCCTTCTTCCGAACCGCTCTCGGTCAGTGCTGAACGCTCTCAGTGAGCAGATAAGCACTTAGCGTGACAAGCATTGTCCAGCCAAGCACCACACGCACACACACACACTTCCTTTCCCTTCACACTTTCTGTGACGCCGGAGGCCCGGTCCACCCCAATGCAAGCAGCAAGCCCGCGGCATTTCCCAAGCTCTTCCCGGTCGCACCACCCTAACTACCTCGTGATGACAGCAGCAGCAGCAGCAGCAAGTGCCCGCGAGCCGAGCAGCCGACCCCTACCCGCGCAGCCCCACCTGGATCGCCACCAGAATGGTTTTGACGGTGAAGTTGGGTCGCCAGCCGGAGACATCTGCACGGAGCGGCGGTGGTCACGACGCGGGTTCACAGCCGGCCTTGGCACAGAGCGACTACTACCGGGGGCACTGCTGCAGGTAGGTAGGTAGGTGGTGTTTGCACGCCACCCGGCTACCGGCTACCCGCCCAGCGGTGGGGGATTTTGTACGTGTGCGCGCGTTGTTCGTGCAAGTTGTGTTGTGGCTCTCGTTAAAAGCACCTGTTGGTTGGTTAGCAGTCAGGCAACAAGGCTTCGCCCATCCTCTTTTTTAACGCTGTAACATAACGTAACGTGTCTCATGGCGTGAGGCATCTCAGGGCCAGCCTGCTTCCGCTGCCTTTACGTGGATTACGTTGCGTTATAGAATGAGGTGCACGAGCTGTTATACATCACGAATTCAGGAAAGTACCGATCGGCGGGTGTAGATTTCATGGCATGTCCAGAATATACTGCATACGCTCACCTCCTAGGTGCCCGGGCACGACCTCCTTGAGGATGGACAGACACACACCTGTGCGAGAAGATGCAGCGCAAAAAGACGCTGCGATAGGTTTTTTGGGATCTGCCGCACGCATTCGCAGCAAAGCCCAAGACAAAACACAAGGCTAGGCCGCGTAGGTTCAGAACATCAGGCGAGACGTTGCGGAGTGAGACGAATACTGCGGTGTCGTACCTCCATCCTCGAACACATTTACGTGGAAGAAACCCCTGGGCATATAGACGCGCGGCGGCTTGTGAGGATGCTCTGGAGAGAACTTTATTGTTAACGGAAACATGCCTGTGGGGCGAGGGGCAAAGCAAAACCCGCCAATCCTCACATAAGGTGGAGGACTTGGAGCTTTGAAGTGCGGAACAGACTGGACCATGGAGACACCGGAGGCCAGCACGTGACTCACCCCCTTCACAGAAGGTGTCCTTCAATCCCGGTACTTTGCACTCCCACTCGAACATGTTGGTGCTGCCGTCAGAGCGTGTTGCTGGCTTAGCGACCATGCCAGGCTGCGGAGCATTAAAGACGCGCGTGGCCTTGATTTTTTTTGTGTGAGAGAGTGTGTGTGTGTGTGTGCGTGTGTGTGTGTCAATGATCTCAGCCGCGAGACGTAAGTAGTCACAAGCATAACTTCTGTCTGTGTGTGTATGTGAGGGGAAGGAGGTTTGATGGATTCCTGAGGGCTTAAGACGACTACTCAGGAAGGTGAGCACCGAAAGGTGCTGGTACGGACATTACGTCTTGACACAACTCGAACGAGAAACCTGGATTGGAACGGGTCACCGCGGAAATAGCTATACTTATCGCAATACCACATGCAATAACCTATCATATGTTCACCGTTCCGTGGGGGTTCCACATGCCCACGCAGTGCCTCTCCCATCTTGCATGGTTGAATACGGGGAATCAGGTAACGGTACGTTACATATGTCACAGGTGCAACAATATAGTCGCACCGGATGATCTTTTCGCCAATCCTTCCGCTCCTCAACGAGGCGTGCTTGCGCTGCCATCCTTTCTTCCCGCCAACCAAAGACTTTGGAGCCTTTGCGCCTGTTTAAGCCTCAGTTTAGCCAATTAGAACTAGGAATTAGCCTAAGGATACGGCAAGACAGGGATTGCTCTCGGGGATGATCCTATAATGGAATTACAAGCAAGGACACAAACCAACTGTGGAGCCAATCCGTTTTTGCCAGCTCTTGGCTACTAGCATCATCAGTAAGGCTCACAGAACGAGAATCATATGCATTTAGCGCGTGGGTCCTCCAGCTTGGCACAAGATTAGTTGGGGTTCCTTGTCTGGTACTGCGTACGGTTTGTACTGATGTGCAAATTTTGCGCATGGTGAAATCCGCTGAAAAGTTAATCCTTAGTCCGGATGAACTGCCTGTGGAGTTTTACATTATGTAACTAGAGGGTAGTCACGCTTTAGGGTGAACGAATGGTGGAGTCGTCTAAGTCCTTTGCTTCAAGACTGTGTTGTCAAGGATGGCATAACAAAATGAATTGTTAGCTATGCATCTAATGTGCCAATGTCCCAGGCACCAGCGCTTTGCGGCGCTCCTTGTCCTGTTACTGGTTCCAAACGCGGTTGCGCAAGATAATGGCGATTCAGCAACCAGCCTTACTGAGGAATTGAAATTTTTGCTCACTCCCAACAGGTAATGTCTTAGGCCCACCACGCGGGTTACTCCATTTGGTGTTGGAAACGGTATTTATGTACGACGCGTGACCCCTCTACGGGGAAAATGCGCCTGAAAGACATAGCCCACTCTTATCTTGACGCAACTGTCGCGCGGCGTGCAAGCAGGTGCACGGCGTTCCCGTCGACGCCTGGCGCCCTCCGCCTCTTGGCATATGTCGGGGTCGCGCAGAGCGCCAGCAACGACACCGCCGACCTGGTGAGCTGCGGACTCAATCCCAAAGGCTCACACCGCTCTCAGCGCCGCCGTACGGCATACCCAGCCCCAGACACCTCCCCTCCCCAAACCTACGTTTCCCCCTACCCCGCTCGTTCCCCTCCCCGCGCAGGGCTTCACTACCTGCACTCCAGGGAGCTTGACCCGTGTCGTTCGGGACGCAATAGCGGCGTTGTTCTCCTCCCCCTCCCCCTCCTCCTCCTCCTCCTCCTCCGCCGCCGCCGCCGCCGCCGGACCGGGCCTTCTCCCCAGCAACGCCTGGCCGCTGTCCATAGAAGTGCACGCCCAGGTAACTTCCTGCAGTGGCGCAGTAGCCAGCTCTGGTGCTCCGCCGGCCGCCGGGGAGGGCCTCCTAGCAGCCACCCAGACAACTCCGACCAGCAGCAATTGGACCCAGCCGGCTCCGTCCTCATTGCCAGCAGCAGCCGCACCCGCAAACGATGCAGCCACCATTATCACGGCCCCAGCCATCAAAGACGCAGCAGCAGCAGCAGCAGTAGCCGGGGCCGCAGCCGGCGCTCAGGGCATCATCACGGATGCCGCACATGCGTTCAGCGACCTGGTGCCTGCCGGCGAGCTGGTATCGCTGCGGGACCTAGCCGCTATAGATGGCAGCTTCAGCTTCGGGGACATTTTGCCGCCGCTGCGCCGCAAGCTGGCGCTGGGGGAGGTTGGCGGCGCGGCGGTGGTGCCCTTGGACGCCCCCGTGCTGCTGCTGGTGTACCGGCGGGATGTGCTGGCGAAGATGGGCCGAGAGGTACGACGGCGGTATAGGTGTGGTGGCGGCGGCGGCGGCGGGGTTGTGGAAGCCATGGTGGATCAGGGGCTGATGGGAAATGGGGCAGGGAGGAGGGATGCGATGAAGGATGAGGTGTCAGCGAGAGGGCGGTGGTAGTCCGGGAGTTGGAGTTGGAGGACTGGGGGGGGAAGGGCTGGACAGCATGTGCGTGTCGCGGTGGGGGGACCATCGTGGACGTGCGGAAACAGAGGGGTACAGAGGCTTTAAACAGAGAGGCTTCTTCCCTTCATAAAAACCCCCATCTCCGGCAGCAACTTCACTCGCTCGTGGTTCGTCTTTTCCCCCCCCATCTCCGGCCCCATCCCCACCACCGTCCATGCTTAGCACACCTAAAGCCTCAATCCTTCCCCGCTTTATGTGCCTGAACAGCGCGCCTCTCTCCTTTTGCCTCCCCCCCCTCCTGGCCTCCCGCCGCGGCGCCGCACGCAGATCCCCAGGACCTGGGACGAGCTGGCGGACCTGGTGGAGCTGTACGGCATCTCTCGCCCAGCCGGGGCCCCCAGTGCAGCTCTGTGCGCCACAACTGGGGAACGTAAGAGCTTCCGCGCTTTCCCTCTCTCCCTACCTCTTTCTCCCTACCTCTTTCTCCCTACCTCCCGGCGGCACGTGCTGGTTCCTTGGACATTCACACCCGTTTTGTTTCCTCCCTTGATCCTTGCCTCCATTCGTGATCCTCCCCGCCGTCTCCTTTCCTGACGGGGCCTCTCGCGTCGAGACGCTTCCGGGCCACACTTGCTTCAGGGCTTCGCCGTGATATAGCCAGTTGTGAACATGACTTACGAACATCGGGTCGGAGTTCACTAGCTTTTGTCTGGGCTGGACTAGCAGTGCTGGTGTAGCTAGGCTCTAACCAATACCGCACCCCTGGTCTAGGGTTTCTTGTCGTCATGTACCCGTTCCTACACTTCCCTTTCCCCCCCCTGCCTGGTCAGTTTCTTTGCTCTCTGTACATCGGCCGCACTGCAGCACTCTTTCCCTCCTTGGCAGCAGCTTCACTCGCTCGTTTGTGGTTCGTCTTTTCCCCCCCTCCACCCGGGATCGCCAGCTGTATCGTTTCCGGTAGTTGGTGCCTTGTTGGATGCGGCAGTGGCTGCTTTCACTTTTTATGTGGTAATCCCCTTTCTCCCCCCTTACCCCCCAACACACGCGCACACGTGTTGTGCCCGTTACGAATGTCCCGCAGCTTGCAGTAGCCTGTCGCTCTTCTCCGCAATCTGGCACAGCCTTGCTCAGAGCCGTGGGCTGAGTCAGGGAGTGTACTTCGACCGTGAGACCGCAGCGCCGCTCGTCCGAACGGCTGCCTTCCGGGCCGCCGCGCAGCTGTTTCTGCGGCTGTGGCGGCCCGCCCTCCCGCAACCAGACGGCATGTGTGGGTTCGTGCATCCGGGTCTACGGTTGGGCACGTGCGCTTTCTCGGTCGGGACGTTTGAGCAGGTCAAGGTGAGGTTTGGAGGGGAAGGGGGGGAGGGAAGTGAGAGGAGGGAGGGAAGTGAGAGGAGGGAAATGAGAGGGGATAAGGTAAAAGGGCTTGTGGAAAGGAAGAGGTTGAAGGTAGGAAGGCGGGGAAAAGGTCTACGCACCAGCAGCTAGATATCTTAACCCGGAGTATGAGTGAGGGGCACAGCACCAGTGGACAAAGCGTGCAGCATTACGCGGCCATGCGGGCCCGGGGGCCAAGCCACCGTGGCCAACTCCCTACGAGCAGCTGGCATCGTAGGAATAGTGGCCCGGTCTTAACATGGTTGCTATGCCTTCATGGTCTTTGCGGAGCCCTAGCTGCACTCCTCACGTCATGGGCTGCGCGGCACAGATTTATTAAATTACCGCTGCCCGGGGTAGAGCGGTTGGCGCATGTGGGGTGCGCGGGGCTCGCTGTCCTAGGGTGTTCATGGGGCCCATATCGCCGGTCGGTTGCAACTCGCACTGCCGCGCACTGCAGCGTACCAGTCTCGTCCGGCGTGACGGGGCCGTAGATGCGCCTTATGCGCTCACCCGCCCTCATACTCTGCTATCGTTCAGACCTCGTGCCCCTTCCGCCGCCGTCGTTTGCTCCCCAGTACTTCCGCTGCGTGTGTGTGTGCGTGGGTGGGTGGGTGTGTGGCCCCTCGCATCCCCATGTACCCCGTACACATCCCCGCCGCCTCGCCCCACCTCAATCCTTCCCCCCAGGATGTGGCGCGGATCGCACCATCCCAACAGCAACCTCCAAGCGACACCGCCGGCCAAAACCAGTCAGCAAGCGGCGTCCGCTCGTCCCCCGACGTCGCTACCGCCGGCGCTGCAGCCGCCACCAACGCCAACGCGTTGTTCGGTGTGGCGCAGCTGCCGGGATCCCGGTTCGTGCTAAGTCCAGAGGACTCCAGCCGCCTGGTGCTGTGCAGCACCGGGAACTGCCCCTTAGGGGACATCTCCGCAACGGGAGCCGGGCAGCAGCAGCAGCAGCAGCAGGAGCAGGAGAGGCGGCGGAGAGGGCGAGGGCGGCGACGGCGCCATGTTTTGCAGACGGAAGCGCCGAGTGATGCGGTGCTTGTGAACCGTGCGCCGTACATCCCAAGCAGCTTGCTAGTTGCCGGCATCAGCACCAGGTAGAGGCGGATGGAGGAAGGGGGAAAAGAAGGGAGAGATGTTAGCAGCTTTGAGGTCTTCAGCCCGTGATCCTAACTTACCAACCGCCTCTCCAGTGAGACAGCCGCGTTCCTGATTTCACATATACATCCATATACTAGTTCAGGCACTGCTGGTAAAACACACACCGATGCCCCGGAGGTTCCTTGATCGAGACCTGTCAGAGACGTAATATCCTTCCGATGGTGGAAGGTAAAGTGCCCCTAGTCGACGGACGGTGGTGACCTGGGATAAAAGAGACAATCTCTGTGTTGTTTATGTATACTAACCTGCGAGCTGATCAGGAATGGAGTTGAGCCGCCGTTGATCCGGCAGATTCCGTTGGATGCCGGTGATGGATGCTGAACCTGACCGATCCACTGAGAAGTCGACTTCTAGGGTGACTGGATGAGGGTGTGCCCCGAAATACCGGGGAAGGCAGGGCTTCGCCAGGTAGCGGCCGCAGGGTGAAGATATGACCCTCCCTGTCCCACACATCATGCATATACTCTCTCGCAATCTAGCTGGCCTGCCCCACTGCGCAGGTCGACGACTGCCCAGCGGCTCCTCGCCTGGTACAGCCTGTCCCACGTC
This sequence comes from Volvox carteri f. nagariensis, assembly GCF_000143455.1. Lineage (NCBI taxonomy): Eukaryota > Viridiplantae > Chlorophyta > Chlorophyceae > Chlamydomonadales > Volvocaceae > Volvox > Volvox carteri. The sequence goes on along the minus strand of NW_003307570.1, from coordinate 1,067,560 downwards.
GCGGGCCCAGAGGGCTCCCTCCAGCTGCTGCGGGAGCCGGGGGCCAACACGGCGCCCTTCCGGACCAGCCACTTCTCTGCCGCAGCGCGCGCAGCGTGGGCTGCGGCCGGCTATGACGGGGACCTGATGGGCCGGGCGCTGGACGAGCAACAAGCGGCGCTAGCGCACCCGAACCTGGCTTGGGGGCTGCACATGGCCGGGGGAGCCTTCTACAGGTGCGTGGTTTGTATGTGGGGCTGGGCATGTGTAGGGGTGGGGAGGAGGGGCCGGGCGTGCAAGGCGGGGTGTTCTGGGGCTCTGTTGTTGTTGTTGTTCATGTTACAGTGGTGGGCTGCCAAGGTTTTATGCCTGAAAGCAGAGAAGCCGAGCCAAAGGGCACATAGCCACATAGCTGCATGAAGCACATTCCGGGAAGAGGAGACCGACTGGTTCGTTACGGCGCACACAAACCTACTACTCAACAGGCTGGGTGTAGACTAAGACCGGACTGCTAGCACTGCACTGCACTGCACTGCACTGCACTGCACTGCACTGCACTGCCGGCACTAGCAGGGGGGCTTTGCCGATATGGCTCCCCTATGATTGATGACTTCGTGCCTAGCAGTACCGTCAAATTAGGTGTTGTGTGGGGTAAGGGAGGAAGGGATAGCAAAGCAAGACGATATGGGCTGCGTGTATTTGGGAATGCTCTGGTGTTCTGTATTGGGACGGTGTGCTGGACGAGGACGAGGACGCGGGGTGCGCTTGGCAGCCGGGATGCGGCAGACCGGTGGGGTGCGAGCTAGGGCGCCCTAGACAAGGGCCAAGAGGGACAACTTGCCAGCTGCCCCGCAGGCTGCTGGCAGTTCGGTGCGGCGCTTTTCCGCTCTGCTGGCTCTACTAGAAGCTGCGTGTATCGGACGAGAGATACCCAAGTCAAAATACCAAGCAAATCATCATCTGCTGTTGATGTGGCTTTTATTTTACAGCTTCTTCAGCCGCTATTTGCCCACCTGCCCATACACACGCTGTTACCTCCACGCCTGCTGCTGACCTGCCCGCATCCCTCTGCGGCTGGTGCTACCACCTCCCCTCTCGACCAGGTCCGCGTTGTCGGACTTCCTTGCGGAGCTGCTCAACACCGCGTCCTCCTCCCCCTCCGCCGCCACGGACCAGCTGGATCTCCTCATCGAACAGCTCCACGCCAAACTGTGCAGCCATTACAACTCCAACTCCAACTCCACCTCCAACTCCTCCTCCACGTCGGCGGCTACCTGGGGGGCCAGCATTACCGCAGCACGGTATGCAGCCTTCCTCAACATTGGCTCCTGGCCGCGACTGGAGGCACAGGCAGGGGGCCCTGCCACGGAGCCAGCAGGAGCAGTATCAGCACCCGCGTCTGGCAGCGGCCGGGGGCGCCTGGTGCCGCTTGCTGTGGCCCTCATAGTCGCAGGCCTGGCTGTGCTGGCCGTGGCGCTGTATGTGCCGTACCGGCGCGGTTGCGGGCCGCTGCGACGCCGGCAGCGGCCGTCTTGGAGTCCGGACGCGCCGGCGGTGTCACCCAACACGACGTTGCTGATCACAGGTGTGTGTGTGTGTGTGTGTGTGTGTGTGTCGGAGAGGGGCGTTTGTGCGGTGGCGTTAATGTGGCCAGCCACGACGGCGATGGCAGGTGTTCAGGAGGCAGGGGGACCTGGTGGGGCGTGTGCGTGTGCGCGCGCGTGTGTTGTGTGTGTGCGTGTGTGTGTGGCGCAGGTTCTCCGATATACATACACAAACAGCTTTCGTGCACTGCAATGTTAGGGGCAGCCTTTCCGCTTCCCAATCGCATCCGCGCTGCACTCCCCTGACCCTGACCCTGACCTCGCCAGTTGAATGAGCCCATGTGGGCCCCTGTCCCACGTCCTCTCCTCCTGCTCTTAGTCGGTCTCGCCACTCTTCAAACCCCTCCAACCCCACCAACCCCCTTCAAACATCAGACATTGAGAGCTCCACCAAGTTGTGGGAGGAGCTGCCCGAGGTGGTGATGGGCTGTGCGCTGCGACTGCACCATGCCTGTCTGCGCAAGGTGCTGGTCCGCCACCGGGGTGAGTTGGGTCGAGTTGGGTGGGGGAAGGGAAGGGGTTGAGGAAGAGGGGAAGGGGTTGAGGGGTTGAGGGGGAGCTGGGGAATATGTGCAAACTTCAAGGAAGGGATTGTCGATGTCCTGTGGATGGTGTGTGTGTGTGTGTGTGTGTGCGTGTGTGTGTGACTTCACACCGCGGCAGGTCGGAGCGGGGGCAGGTTGGGCGAAGTCGGCCGCGGTGTGGCGTGTGTGGCCCTCTTCAACTGGACCTAGCCGGCAGCTACCCTTCCGTTTCCTGCACCGGCCTGCATCTCGGCGGCACGCAGCTGCTGCTGCTGCTGCTGCTGCTGTTGCAGCGTGTAGGGAAATCCCTGCACGAATACGGGCGGGGCCGCGTTGCCACACCTGTGCGAATTAACACACATCCATTGCGCGGAGGTGCCTGAATCGCACTGCACGGAACTGACTCATTTGCGACGTGTTTGGGGATCCGCGGCGCATCTGCGCATTTCCTTTGCTGACGCCGCGCTTGGGCCCCCGACCCTACTGGTCAGTCCTGCTTCTTGTACACTCTTTCCTTGGCAGCAGCTTCACTCGTTCACGTGGTTCGTCTTTCCCCTCCGGCCCCCACCTCCCACTGCCCCCATCTGCCCTGCTCCTACTGCTGCTGCTACAGGATACGAATCCGCCACGGAGGTGAGGGAGCGGCTGGGCTGAGCTGGGTGGGCGAGGGTGGGAATCCGCTTTGGAAGCACCAAGTCCCACGCCATGCATGTCTGTCCATTTTCCATGTCTGCATGTATGTATGTATGTATGTATGCATGTCTGCCTGCATGGCCTTGTCCCTACGTGCCTTTTAGGCGATGCATCTTTTAAGTGCCTCGGCAGCCCATGTCTGTGCAATGCGGTTTAGGCGCCCTCTCCCCCCCTCTCTCACGCAACCACATACACACACATACATACACGCAACCACGCGTGACTCGCCCCTTCCCGCCTCTACGCGCGCGCACAGTCCTCACACTTCGCTGCTCGCGCCCCTCGGCAAAACCCTCTATCACGCCCCTCCTCCCCCTTGGCATGGGGTTTTCCGTCTCCCAGCCTTTTCCTTACCTAGCTAATATTGCCCGGCCTGGCTCTTCCCTCCATCCCCCTTCCGCGCACATTTACCCTTCCGAACTTCCGCCTACCGCTCGTCTCCCATCTCCTCCCTCCTCCTCGGCAGGGCGACTCCTTCATCCTGGCATTCCACAAGCCCGAAACAGGTGAACAGGTTCATATTGACCACGGGGGGTTCCCAATCTCATACATACAGGCACATATACACACACACGTTTACATCCCAATGTTCGGTCTCCCTCCAGGCGTCCGTGCCTTCATACCCGGGGTGGGCCCCCTCCCTGCACATTACCAAGGGCTGTTCCATTCGCATAACCCCAATCCCGCCACAAGTCCGCCCATATCCTGGATGGTGCGTTGCTGCCTCTTCTTTTCCCCCCGGGCCCCTGTCCGCGGGTCCCGCGTGTCGCTTGCGTAGTCCCCCCCAACCTACGGGGCCAATCACCCAGGGGGGCGTTTGAGGGAGGTCCCTTTTGCTTGGCGGATCTGGGATTCATGTCCGCCCGCTCTCATGCTGGGCCCTTTCCGCCCGCATCCGCACCCGCACCCGCACCCGTTCGCCTGCCTGCCTGCCACGCAGCCCTGGCGTTCGCTGTGGAAACCCAGCAGGAGCTGTTGGAGGTGAACTGGCCTCCGGAGCTGCTGGCGAATGAGGTGGGCAGCCGCATGGAGGGGGTGGTGATGGGGGGGAAGGAAAAGGGGAGAGGAGGGAGAGAAGGGGGAAGGGGAGGAGGGGAAGGGAGGAGAGAGGAGACCGCCGACCGCCAGCCCAGCATATCGATCTTCCGCACGTATCCAATCCCTCTCCCACATACATACATACATACATACATACATACATACATACATACATACATACATACATACATACATACATACATACATACATACATACATACATACATACATACATACATACATACATACATACATACATACATACATACATATACACATACATACATTCACATACACCTCGCAGGCCTGTGCGCCCGTGTACACAAGCGCCCCGGTGGGATTTCCCTTCCGCCGACCCGCGACCCTGGAGACCGTCCTATCGCGCATGAGCATGCGGCCGCACTCCCACACCTCCATCGGCGGCGGCGGCGGCGCTGCGTCGGGCCCCTGCGCGTTTGCCGCCAGCCCCTCCACTCTACAGCTGCTTGCCAGCATGCTACCAGCGTCCTTTGCCCGTGCTACTGCCAGCCGTGGCTCCATGGCCCCGCAGTCTCCTACGCTACTGCAAGGGCGGCTACACTCGCCCTTTTGCTCCAGGCAGCGCATGTCGATCGACATGGGGCTGCTGCACCACCTCAGCCGGGAGGAAGTCCGCACGCCCACCAGCCGGGGCGACATCTTGGAGACCGACGCGACGTTCAATCCCCTGTTTGCCTCCACGCAAGTACCGCTAGCAGCGTCGCCGTCGCCGTCGCCGTCGGTGTTACGGCGGGGCGCGGAACGAGCTGACGCTGCCATCCGCGCCTTGACATCCATGCCGCTAGCTTCCACCGCCGCCGCCGCCGCCGCCGCTACGGCGGTAGCCGCGGCAGCTAGTGCGACGCATAGCGTGACCCCCACCGCCACCACGGCGGAGGTGGCGGCGGCGGCGCTGTCGGCGCACGTCCCGGCGTCCCGTGGCAGCACATCCTCGCGCCTGATCATGGCGCGGCTGAGTGGCCGTAGTGAGATGAGTGACTTGGCTGCGGCGGGGGGTTCATCGTCGTCACCGCCGCCGCCGCCGTCACCGCCGTCTCCGCCACCGCCGCAGCGGCAGCAGCCGCAAGGGCTGGTGCCGCCCCGAAAGCCGGGGGCCCTCTCTCGTAAGTTGCAGGAGCTGCAGCGGGGGGCCCAGCAACAGCCACTACAGCCGCCGCAGCAAGTGGAGGTTTTACACCACCGATATCACCACTTCCTTACCCAGTCGCATCACCAGCAGTCTCAGCAGCAGCAGCAGCAGTCCCAGCAGCAACCCTCGCCGCGTCAGCACCAATTGCAGTTAATGGAGGAGCAGTTCGCACCCGCCTCGTCCATGAACAGCAGCGGCGCCTGGGCGATTATACACGGCGGCGAGACCGCCGCCGCTTTGGAGGACCCGACCAGCACCAACACCAACGTCGCCGCCGTCACCGCCGCCACCGCCGCCATTGGCTGCGTCAAGAACGTCATCGAAGTCATGCCGGAATACGTCTCAGCGCCACTGAACTTACTGCCTACCACCAGCACAAGCCGCACGCCAACAGGATCCGGAATGGCGGCGCCCTTCACCAGCGGCGGCAACGGCATCATCGAGCCGGGGGTCGATGCCACCAGCGTCAGCGAGGGCTTGTTTGAGATCTCCCACAACGGCAGCGGCCCTGCTTTGAACATAGGCGCCGGCAACCGCGCGCGCCACGCTAGCCCCAGCCAGAGTCCTGGCCTCAGTATGCTGGGTGGCAGAGGCGAACGCCGCGGCACGTCGCGCCGTGCGCAGACGCAGCCGGTGGCGGTGGCCCCGGGGCGCAGTCCGCTTCCGACAGCTCCTGGCGGTAGTCCGGAGCTGGTCTGTGTGACCGGAGGGACCCTTATCAACCTGGAGGCTTGCACGCTGGAGGAGTCGCTGAAGGCAGCAATCAGGCATCTGGATGAGGCGGGCGGTGGGGACTGTAAGCGGCGGCTGCTGTGGAGGGGTTTGCGGATCAGGTGGGGTGCGGTGCGTGTGCGTGTGTGTATGTGTGTGTATGGGGGGGAAAGTCTCGAACCTCGGCGAGCTTCCTTACACTGCCCGGGCTGTATTACCCCTTCGGCTTGTGGCGTTGCGGGTGGATGGGTTCGTCATAACCTTTTCTTTGATGTTTTGCCACATATATATTATATATTTATTTATACATAGATATCACGGGCATCACCCATGCCGCAATGTGCAAGGAAATATCATCGGGGGTTGGGTTGGGGGTCGGGGGGTGCGGGTGGGCTCCTCCTCCCATGGCACCGTAGGTCAGGTCCTTGGAGCAAGTCCCGTTATCTGCCCCACGTCGTTTTTGTCTTGATGCCCATTTGCCGGTTCAGCTCATGACGTCCTTGTCAGGTCTGTGCTCTTCCGCAGCAGGCTACGACGTCTGCTGCGCCTTGTGCGTGGTGCCTTGTACTGGCCCCGTGCCGCCGGCTCTGTGTGTGCCATCCTGTCTCCCCGTGTCGCACTGTGGGATGATGTCCTTTGCCCTACCTTGCCCTACCTTGCCCTACCTTGCCCTGTCCTGCCCCTGTCCTGCCCCTGTCCTGCCCCTGTCCTGCCCCTGTCCTGTCGTGCAGGATGGGACTGCACTCGGGAATAGCCAGCGAGTCGGAGCTCACACACAACAGAGCCAGCGCCCGGACCGTGTACAGCGGCGAGTGCGCCAGCATTGTACGTCTGGTGTCGGACAGCGCGCAGGTCCGTCAGGTGTTTTGGAAGGCGGCTCGCTCTTCCGTGCTTCCTTGCCTCCTCGACGTCTCCCTCCGCATTCGTATAGGATTTTGTAAGATGCACTTTCACAATTTCCTCCTCCTTTCCCCCTCCTCCCTCGGGGCAACGGGGGCGATTCGCACATGGCTCACTTGGGGGCAATCCACCGGGGCGATCCACCGTGTATACTGTATCGCGCCGCGCCTTTCCCTGGCTCCAATGGGGCCGTACCCGTACCGTGTCTATCCCAGCAGCAATCTGCGACCCCCGGGCGGGAGTGAGCGGTAGAGTCACCGGTGGAGTCACCCACCCCCGTGCCCATGCCTCTCCGCGGCTTCGTAATGCCCTCTCCGTCACACACCATTACATTACGCTACGGTCCCATGCTGCCATGTTCCAGCCCGTTTGGCTATCAGCTGGCCTTCATTCTCCAAGTCCAGCAGACGCGGCCTCCGCCTCCTCCTCCTCCTTCACGTCCTAGACGCCATCCACCCCCTCCTTGCTACTTTCTTACCCTGGCAGCAGCTTAAATCGCGTGTGGTTCGTCTTTCCACCCCCTCCTCGTCCCCATGGGCTGGCATCGCAGGGCGGACTGATACTGCTGAGCGGGGCTTGCTGGGGAGCTCTGATGGCCGCCGCCGCCGCCGCCGGCGGGCTCCACGGCGCCGCCGCGGAGGCGTTGCTCATTAACATCGGCCGCTACCGCGTCATGCCGCCCTCTTCCGCCGCCGCCGCCGGCGGGCCCGTGGACCATGAGCCCGCCGGCGTCATGCCGCTGTACATTGCCACGAGCCCCGAACTGGCGGCGCGCGCTGCGGTGCTGCCGCCGCCACGTAAGATTTCCGCTGTCGGCCTGTCGCTGTACGCCGCACCCGTGGGTCGCGTCGCGGTAGCGTCGCTCAACGTGGCTGACGTGGGCGCGCTGCGGGAGTGGGACGAGCAGGCCTTGCGGCAGGGGTTGGCGCTGCTACGGCGCACGGTGCTGGAGCAGCTGGCGTGTCATCGCGGCTACTTGGTTTCGGAGGACTGGGAGCAGGGCACCCTCAGCGTCGCGTTCGCGTTCCCGCTGGATGCCGTACGGTGGGCGCTGCGATGTCGTGAAGTGCTCGGGTCCGCCGCCGTAGATTGGCCAGCAAAGCTTTTGGCTCATGAGCTATGCCGGGAGGAGCAACTGCAGCGGCTGCAGCAGGCAGTTGCAGGGAGGGCATCCACAGGTGGTGGCGGCGGCGGTGGCACGTTGACGTTGTACGGCAGCCGCAGCGGCGGCATCGCGCTAGCTGGTTCCTGCACTGGCCCGCCGCCGTCGCCGGTCTCGGGGCGGGGACGTATCCGGACCCTGGAGCTGGCAACATCGTACGACAGCAACACGGCGCTGTGGACTTCTCCGTCTCTGGCGGCGGCAGCGGCGGCAGTGGCGGCGGCGGCGGCGGCGGCCTCGGAGCCTGCTGGCTCGGCGGCTGTGGCTGTGTCTTCAAGAGCACCCAGGTCGGCAGCGAGCGGGGGCCCTGCAGGGGATGGAGCCCGGACGCTGTCGCGGGAGGCCCTTTCGGCGACAGTGGAACGGGGCTTGCAGCAGTCGTACACGATGGCGCTGGGGCCTCGCGCGGGTAGCACGCCCGCGGACTTGGACTTAGTGCCGACGACAGGGCTGCAGCCGCCGGCACCGGTAGTACGGCAGGCGCCGGCGGGCGTGGCTGGCGGCAGCGGCGGCAGCGCCGCCGCCACCGCTGGCGTCCGGGGCCGCAGCCCGACGGTGCATGGCACCGCCAGCGGCGTCATGGCTTGCCACGGAAGCTACCGTCGTCGGAGCGGCAAACAGCTGATTGCCCTGGGCTCTCAGGGTGCGCTTGGTAGCGGCGCAGCCATCGCGGCGTCCATTCCGGCGGCGGGGACAACCCTCACGGGCAGCGGCCTCGTCGCCACGGACTCGGGCTCGGTAAGCTGTACGACGGCTACGACGGCTGGCATCACGCCCAAACCATCCGGTTACCTTAGCACCAAGTTTGCCGCGCTGTCCTCGCGGTTGAGGATTTCTGCCGGCGGCGGCTCACATGCCGATGGCGGCGGCGGCGGCGGCGGCGGCGGCGGAACGGCGGCGGCACTATCGCACTCGCACGTGCCGGCGGCCACCGCTGCCGCCGAGGCGGGAATGCTGAGCGCGCGGGCGAGTGGTGCCGCTGATGCGACGGCCCGCAGCAGCGGCGCCGGCTCGCCCGGGGGCCCCCGTGACTCGGCGGCTAAAACTTCCCTGGCATGGGCGCTCCGAGACGAGATGGAGGACGCGGAGGACGGCGGCGACATCTTCTCCCTGCACCTGGGCGGCATGGACGGCTGCGGGCTGCTGGGGCGTGCGCCTGGCGTGTCGCTCTCGGGCGGCTGCGCGATTTACGGCAGCTCCACCGGCAGGGAGGCGGCGGCAGTGGTGGCCGGCGGCGCGTCTGTTGGCGGTCATCAGACGGCGCCGGCAGTAGCAGACCGGCGGTGCGTGACGACGACGTTGCGGGGGCCCCGGTAAGCGACCATGTGTGGTGAGGTGGGGGGAGGGGGGTTGTGTCCTGTCCTTCTGTCCCTCATCTTCTTCCGCACCGCGTGCACTGCGACCGATTGTACCTTGCGGGGCGCTTCCGGGGGTAACAGCAGCATTCTGCGACCGGTCAAAGGGGCGACTTGACTGCATGCTGAAGTGGCGGGCCCCATACTCCTTTCGCTTTCGTAACCCCTCTACCTCAATTTTCCCTTGTCGCCTATGTTGCTTGTCAGGACTTCTCCCCACCACACCCCTATCCCCGGCTCCCGCTACTGCTGCTACTACTGCTACTGCTGATGCTGCTGCAACTGCAACTGCTATTGCTGGTGTAACTGCAACTGCGACTGCTGCTGCTGCAACTGCAACTGCTGTCCTGATTACCTGCCAACTACAGGATCCGGGTAGGCGTCGACAGCGGCCCTGTGGAGTGGGGCATCTCCTCCTCCCACCACTGCCTCACCTACAGCGGCGCGCCCACCGCCATGGCTGAGAAGCTGGCCGCCGTGGCTGCCCCGGGCCAGGTCCTGGCCACCTACTCGGTAATGTTGGAGCTGTACCGCATGCAAGCCAACTTGGGGCCGCCCTCGGAAGCTGAGGAGGCGACAGCGGCGGCGGAGCGAGGCAGCAGAGCTGGCTTTGGCAGCGGCGGCTGCGGTGGCGGCGTCGGCGGCGTCGGCGGCAGCGGCGCGTTTTCTGCAGTGGTGGGTACGGCGCTGCCGCCGCCGTCGGGGCGCTCAGGTTTGACCAGCGGGCGGCAGCGGCGGCAGCAGCAAATCTTTGCTTGCAGGTACGGGTGGGGGCAGGAGAGGGGAGGTGAGGGGAGGTGAGGGGAGGGAGGGGAGGTGAAGGTGCTGTGCTGCTGGGATGAGGAATGGGGTGTTTAGCCCATCAGCTGACCCCTCCCCATGCACGTAGCTCTACTCTTTTTTGTGTGTGTGTGAGTGTTGTTGTAGCATGTGCCCCGGGTGTTGGGGAGACAGAGTGGAGCTGCTGGTGGGTGGAATGGTGGCGGTTAGCGGTTAGCGGTTGGGAAGTTCAGGTCGCTGGAGCCCCCCTCCTCCCCTTTCACCCGGGGGTCCATGGCCTCTGACGGCCGTTGTCCACAGAAGAGAGAATGAGAGAGAGAGAGTGTGTGTGTGTGTGTGAGTGTGTGTGTGTGTGTGTGTGTGTGAGTGTGCGAGTGTCCGTGTGTGCCGGTGTATATATATGCCTTCTGTGTTTCAGCTTGCCGATTCGCTGCCCCACTGCAGCAGCAGCAGGAGTACAAGGAGCACTAGAAGTAACAGCAGTAGCAGTAGAAGCTAACACTGCAAAACAGTGCTGCAGTTAGCCCGAGGCCGATGGCCATCCGCCACCGCCGCACTCGCAAGCCCCCAATCCCGCCACAAACAAATCTCAACCGCCTCTTCCCACGCGCCCTTGGGTCGCAGGTTCACCAACGACTGGGAGGAGGCGCTTCGAGAGTACGACACTCTGATGGCCCAGCAGGCCGGTGCCTACCAGGCGGCGGCCACCAGCGGCTGGAGCAGCCCCCGCAGCGGCCGAATGTCGCCCTTCTCCTCACCCTGGAACTGGTCCGCTACGGGCCGCCGGAGCAAGCGCCCCTCCGGCACCGCCGCCGGCGCGGCGGCGGTGATGGCAGTAGCGCCGCCGCCGCCGCCGCTACCTTCCCCGCGGATCGGTGAGAGCCGCCACACCCAGCCCAACCGAGGGAGCTTCGACCTGTTCGGAAGGGGCTCGACGTCGCTGACGCAGCGCGGCGCAGCGGCGCAGCCGCCTCTGCCGCAACGGCCAACGGCGCAGTGCGCTGCAGCGGATGCGCTGTACGGCAGCGGCGGCGGTGCGGGTGTGCCGTCGCCGCTGCCGTCCTCTATGTCCCACCCTCTCCCTAGTGCACACGCGCCGGCGGCGGCTGCATCGCCGAGGGAGTACCTGGACGGCCGTGTGGTGGCTGTAGCCGCGGGCTGTAGCCGCGAGTTCACCTCTGCTGGGCTGATGTGCTGCCCCCCTGGGGGCCCGTCGCGCAGCGGCGACGGCCGCAGCAGCGGCAACGCAGCGGGTCGCGTCGTCGTTGGCAACTCGTTCGCGAGCTACGTGTCCATGTCTGCTCCTAGCAACGCGCTGCCGCCAACGCCGCCGCCGCCGCCGCAACAGCAGCAGCGGCAGCAACAGCAACAGAAAAAAACGCAGGAGCAGCTGTCTTTGCTTGCCGCCGCCGGCGGTGCTCTGGCGCCAGCGCCGTTGACGTACATTTTCATGCCGCCACCCGTGGCCGTCGAATTAAACCGGCCTGGTCGTACATCCTCGGCATCGTGGCGCACGTTGTCCGCAGCGAGGATGGAGCCGCCGCCGTCGCCGCCGCCCCAGCAGCAGCAGCAGCAGCAGCCGCTATCGACGTCATCGTCGCAGGGCACGCTGGCGGAATCCTGCCCGTGGTTCTGCCAGAATGGTGGCGCCGGCGGCGCCGGCGGCGGCGGCGCCGCCGCCGCCATCGCATTTCCGGTAGGCAGCATGGACGATTCCATATCGCTATCGCTGCGCCACCAGCTCCCGGCGGACGTCAAGCGGACGCCGTCGCGTGCCACTATCGCCAGCGGCACCGTCGCCGGCGGCCCCGCCGGCGCGGCGCTTTTGAGCAGTACACCCGAGCACGAGGAGGTCACCGAGGTGGGGGACGTGGAGGAGGAGTTCGAGCTGACACCGCGCACGCTGCCGCGGCCGCTGCCGCCAACACCGCCGCACCAAACGTACGGCATGGATCCGCCAACGAGCGAATTCGCGTCAGGGCTTGTGGGCGCTGTGATGCCTGCAGTACGGACTGCAGCGTCCGCGACAGTGGCGGCGGCAGCAGCAGCTTCCAACTCACCCTCCGCTTCTATCGGCTCCACGCTTCCGTCGTACCCCAGGTCGGGGCCCGGAGCACCGTATGGGTCGACGGGCGAGGAGGGCAGCAGTAGCGCCGGCGGCGGCGGCGGCGGTGGCGGCTTCGGCAGCGGCGGCAGCAGCAGCGCTAGCGGAATGCTACAGCAGGCGCTACGGCAGCATCAGAGCTACGCAAGGCGGCGGCGGCAGCAGCGGGAATCCTCCTTGCAACATGACCACGTCATAGCGGCAGCCGAGGCACTCGCCGTACAGGATCTAAGCGTCAGCAGTCACAGCCCGCTGCACCAGGAAACCTCTCCGCGGCTGCAGCAGGCCGCATTAGCAACACCTACGCCTCCTCCACAGCAGCAGCCGCCAACGCCCCTCCCCGCTCAACCTCCTCCGCAAGCTTCGGCGATTCCAGTCCGCTCGCGGTCGGGTCGTCAGGCAGCGGCGGGGCGGCGGGGCGGCGGCGACCCCGCCACGGGTACGGTCGTGTGGAGGGCCAGTAGCACCATCACCGGACATGGCAGTAGCAGCAGCAGTAGCTGGCCGTTGGAGGTCACGGCCGCCGCGCAGCAGGGCTATCGGCCTGCGAGTCTAGGACAGGCGGGTACTGGGACGGAGACTTCAGACGAGGGTGCCGCATCCGCGGCTGCCGCGGCCGCCGCAATGGCGGCGGCCGCGCGACTCGTTGTGAGTAAGTCCGGAGTCACTGCCGGCGGCAGGGAACAAGCAGGGAAGGCAGGTGCGGCAGCGGCGGTGCCGGCGGCAGCTGTTGTGTTGGTGCCTGCGTCAGCGGCGCCCGCGACCGTGGCTGGGTTCGACCTGGCAGGGGCGACTGGTGACGGGTCCCGGCGACCTTACAGTGAGGGCTGTAGTGAAGGTCCTCCGTGTGCGGATCAGTTAAGCAGCCCGCCGGGCCTCCACGCACCTGCCGATCAGCAGGTGCTGCCCATTCGTACGGCGGTACCCGTACAGCAGTCGGCCGCGCAACCTGCGCCGTACGGCGGTGTGCAGGCTGGATTAAGATGGGGGCGTCCGGACGTAGGTGCGCGAGGCGGGTGCCTGGCAGCGACCAGCCAGGTTGGTGAGGCAGAGGTCGCCGATGTCAAGGTGGTGGCGGCGGGCGAGGAATGTGCCGTTGTCGCTGCTGCCGCCGCCGCCGCCGCCGCCGCCGCGACCTTGCTTGACGGCGAAGTCAATCCAGCGGTTGCCGCTTCGACGGCGCCGCTTAAAGACGTGCGGAGCGGCGGCTCAGCCTTAGCCCAATTTGCTGCCGCGATTAGTCAGAAGGGTCACCACACGCCGCCGCCGCCGCCGCCGCCGCCAGCCGCCAGCTACTCGGGGCTTCAACCCCGCCGGACTGGTAGCGGCGCACCTCATCAGCAGCGCAATCTGGCAGCGTATGGGGATGACAGCGCCGAGGTTGACGTCGCGTCGGAGCTGTGCGGCACGTTTGAGTGCCGGGGACGTTGGCGGCGGCCCACTCACGACGGCGCGATAGCGGGTGGTTTCGGCAGCACCATTGGCAGTAGCGGCATCAGTGGCGGCGGTGGCATTGGCAGTAGCGGCATCAGCGGTGGCGGTGGCGGCGGGCGCTCGGTAGTTGAAGTGGGAAGCTATGTGGGCCGCGCCGCGCGAAGCATCCGCGCGCTGTCCCTGCAGGGCAGCCACGGTGGTGCGGCCGCCGCGGGCGCTGCCGGATTCGGGTCGTTGGCGGGCAGCAGCAACCGTTGGCACGACACCGCGGTGCGCGCGTCGCCGACGTGTCGTACGTCTATGGCCGATCGCACCACGTCCAATCTGTGGTATATGCAGCCTCAGCCCATGCAGCTGCAGCGGTGCGGCCCCTTACCGCCAGGCGCTGCGGTCGGCGGCGGCGGCGGTGGCGGCGGTGACGTTTCCTTGAGCCCGTTCCTATCACCCGCCAGATTCGAGGTGTACGAACCGCACGAGTACGGCGGCGTCAGTGACGACTGCGACGATAGGAGTGTATCTGTACGGGCGCCGGCGGGGTGGCGGCCCGGGATTCACCCGCCTCCGAGCGCCGGCGGCGGCAGTCTGCCGCCACCGCGGCGTTCCTCCTTTGCGCGAGTGGGCAGCCTGGCTCCGCAAAGCGAGAGCGTATCGATGCACGGGGGACTCCAAAGCGCTGTGACGGGTCTGACGGAAAGCAGTGCTGGCGTCTGCGCCGGCAACCGCGCCGGCGGCGGGTACGGCATTTCCACCCGCGGCGGCGGCGGAGGCGGAGGCGGAGGCGCGATCATGACGCTCCCCTGTGGCTCTGCCTGCACGCTGAGCCTGGTGCGCGGTGCCTCGGCGTGCTATGCTCTGGATGAGCCGGAGTTGTGGCAGGATGAGGCGTACACAGACCCTCTGGAAATGTAACTGCGGTGGCACACGCGGCGCCCGTGCGCGCAGGCACCCGCACGTGCCCGTGCATTCATGGCGGAGATTAGCGGGGTAGGCTTTTCGTTGGGGGAAGTGGCTCTTCGTTCCAAATCAGGGGGTTACGGGAAGAGGCCTATAAGCACTGTAGATACGGAAGGGGAGAGAGTATTTGGGGGGGGGGGATTTGCAGCGCGAGCAAGCGAGTAGGTAGGAAGGAAGGCAAGTAGGGGTCTTAGTTCACCGCGGTGTCAAGCGCCAACGGTATATGGGTGCAGTGCGTGCGCATGTGCATATTTTGGTTTCGGAGGAGGGCTGTTTGTTTTTTGTGTATCGCTGCGTACTGAAGCCCAGGGGGGTTCATGACGGTGCCACACATGGATTGTACATATATACATGTATACATGCGCATGGATATTCGTGACGCCTGCAAAATAGGCGGCATACCGCTCAACAGCCGATTTGGCTACCGCAATTGTATGGCAACAGGCGGGTATTGCGTATCTGGAAGTTCCGGGACTTCTTCCGGGTACGACTCCAGCAGTGGGTAGGCGAAAATTTCCTGGATTGTGGAGAGAATGGATGTGTCCCCATGACGATGGACGGTGTTGGGGAGTCGGTATCAGTGACACACATCATCTGCAAGCCGACCGACCAGGACTGGAGTGGATGTGTCGCCGTCGATCCTCCGGCGGCGGATTCCATTGAATTCTGCTGCTGGTGGCGGTGATGGTGGTGGTGATGGTGGTGGTGAGTGGATGCTGAACCCGAAGAAAAATCACTGACTCCCCAGAAGTCGCGGCACTCACTGTCGTCAGGCGATGAGAAGCGGATGCATCATGGGGTGCCCTGGGGGGGGGGAAACATCGATGAAGGTAGTAGGGACTGCCAGCCGGCTAGTGACAATGTGGATTATATAGCTATTATATGACCCCATACTTCACATAAACCATCGTCCATATATTACATACGCGCACACAACCCTCTATCCCATATCCGATGACTCCTCCGTTATTACAAGTTCCACCCGCTTAAGTGGGGAGAGGCCGTAAAAAAGCTGGGGGCGCCCCGTACGGACGGTCCATAAAAGTAAAATCGTCCTGTACGGCATGATAAGCAGCGGCCGGGCTTAACACAACAACTGCCACATGGCACGCAGGTTTTGTTGGGAGCAGCTGCACGCTGACCATACAAATACACAAATACATATTTTTGTTCTTCTTCCCCTCCGCCCCCCCACGGTGCCCCCACAAACCCCGGACGGGTCCCTGGTGCCGCGTGTGTAAGTTGGTTGTGTATTGCACGGCGAGGGCACGGAGCGGGAGGGCGGAAAGCGGGGAGAGGGGGGAGAAGAAGGTTCTACGGAAGTGAGAGTGCGGCCAGAGTGTTTTAAGTCCGCCGAATCCGGTCGCCAGTGATTTATCGCGATTGGGCGAGAAGACGGAGGAGGAGAAGAAGAAGAATATGAAGAAGAAGAAGAAGAGGAGGAAGAAGACCAGGGGGGTCGGGGTTGGGGGTGAAGAAATGAGCAGGGGGGTGAGGAGCAGGGCCAGGAGCAGGAGGAGGGGAGGGGAGGTGGAGCGCGTTCTCGTGTTCAACTCCTGCAGCCGCCCACGTGATGGGTGGTTGCTGGTAGGACAGGGGAGCAGCCAAGTCGGTCTGGTGGGACATGCGGGTCAGATTTTTGTTGTGGGTCTCTGTGCGTTTATATATGTGTGTGTCTTTGTGTGCGTTTTGGGAAGGGAGAGAAGGGACTACCGGCTGCGTCAGAGCGCAGCTTGAGCGTGTGTGTGTGAGAGAGAGAGAGAGAGAGAGAGAGAGAGTTTTCCTTTCCACTACGACCAATAAATGGTGTAGACGCGCGCGCACGCGCGTGTGTGTGTATGTATGTATGTATACATGTCCGAAATCCCTTCTGACGAAAGCCAGAGGATGGAGTCGGGGGCTGTAGGCCTGGAGGCTGTCGCGTGAGCGATAGATAGTACGTGTTGCGATATACTACCATAGGGCTATGTGGCTGTGTAACCTTACACCACTTAACTGACCCTCGTGGCCACATCTGCCAACGTCCGCGCCCAAGGTTTTTCTTGGGAAGTTGTTTGCTATTGCGTCTATTCGTCCCGATGTGATGGCGCAGGAGAGAGCGAGGGAGGATGATGAAGATTCTGCTGATGATTAGGAGCGTGATTACTTCGGGTGTATGAGGAGCCATTATCTATCCACATGCCGCGACATCCAGGGTAGGTATATGGATTTCGTATCGATTTAAATTTTTGCAGGTAGAACTTAATTTGGAGTTTTGAGTTTGAATTTGAAATAGGGGCCTTTAGCGCAATTTTCATACGCGTTTGTTCCGTTCCCAAGTTTCCATATCGCAGTCTCATCGCTTGCGTTGGTGGGTGGGTGGGTGGTTGAGTAGGTGAAGGAGTATCCAGGATCAATTTTGAGAATTGGGATGGCGTCGCATTGTCATTTCTGTACATAAAGAAAGTGAGTTCTTTGGATCTTCATTCTGCCACACAGACATGGTTGTATATGTGTTTATGCTTGCGGGGCCTTGTGTGGGTGTGGGAGTGGGAGTATGTGAGGTGACGGCCTGCAAAAGGTTTGGATCAGGCTGGGGCATCCTGGCAAAACATTTGGTTTTCGAAACGTCAAAAAAGAGATGATATGACGCCGCAGAGGTCATCAGCGTACATACACACATACATACATACATTTTCATACATTCCATGTAGACCGGTACTTTGCTGCGCGAAGGCGCGCATGGGCGATGATGCCGTATGTATGGTGGGCGCCGTGGTGTGGCATTAAACGTCGCGAATTGTTTGGGTAGGTTTTGCTGCACTGTCTGACACACAGCTTTCTGTCTCTACATGTAATAAGCTGTGCTGCATCGAAGGGGCTGACAAGGGCTTTTGGTTTCCATGTAGGGTTAAGCAGTAGGGCAATCCCTACATCATTACCGAACCCTGTTGCTGGTCTGGAGGTGCGGCAGGGCGTGTGGGAGGGACAGGAAGTAGGACGGCAGGGGGGCGGGGACGGCTCAGGAGAAGGGGGGACAGGCGGGGGGAAGCAAGTGGACAGTGGACAGGCAGGAGAGTAATAACAGCAGGGGTGAGCAGGGCGGGGAAGGAAGGAGGGGAGATGCTGCGCCATGCGACGGCTGCATTATTCTGTCCTCGAGAAAACCGAATCGTTCCGGGCATATTTGTAAAAGTCTGAAACAGGGAGGTCCTTGTGAAGCAGCTGGCCGCGTTTCCAAGGTCCGTATGATTTTGGAATGTAAGGTGTATATTTACGTTTGCGCGGAATAGATTGTGGCCCGGCTGGAGAGTGAAGCAGTGCAGTGTCAGAATGGAATGTGAGATTAGCTTGGAAGCAGTTTAGTGGAAGGTGTTTACAGTTCGTTTAGCGCACGGCGCAATGTACATGCAGTCATGTCGTTGCGCGCGTATGCAACAACAATAGGTAGCACAACCAGAAGAACAAGAAGGCACCAAAGCAACAGCGCGTGCACAGGAGACGTCGCGTCTGTCCTTTGCTATGATGTAGGAACGAAGAAGAAGGCCAAGGTTCAAGTTTCCTGTCGCGGGTGGATGGCCATGCCAGAACAGGCAACATGATGGGTGCTCTCGCACACTACCAACTTGCCCCCTACCAACACCTTCCGAGCACGCGAGGAGCGTACATAGCAAGGAGCGCAGCGTGGTGTCCTTTAAGTCCTAACGCTAACGCAATAGACCATCCCAAGCCGTTCACACACAAGTTAAAGTTGGACATGTATGCACCGAGAATGAAACCCTAAGTGCGACCGTGCCTAAATTCAAAAGCACCGCTCAATGTCCAGAAGCCTAGCGCCGAAATTGTGGGACGTTATCGGTCAATATTTAGGAGTTCAGCTGATGTGTGGGCTAGGCCAGCGTGGCAGGGGCGTCATCGTCCTGGACTGTGACGGCGGTGGGCGTGTGGGCGCTGCCGGCGCGTCGTTGGGTCATGGCGTAGAAGGCCGGGCTGGCTGAAGGGGGCGGGGGGGGGGGACGTCGGCCACAGCGTACCAGATATGTTGGCGATGTCAAAGAGACGCTGCACCTCGGTACCTGAGCGCAATGCGTACGCTGCTTGACCGCGCCGACCAAAACTACATGTTCCCATCTGAAGATATTCCCGGTGGTTATTCAGCAGCCTTCGAGCTTGCTGCTGGCTCAATTCCATTCGTAGTTGCTGCAAGACGGCTAACGCAGGCACGGCCGAATGCGCTGCGAAAAGCTGTTCCAAGCTCTCAGCGGCATCCATTTCACTTGCAAGGTTCTGAACGTCTCTCGCGATTATCTTTACATAATTCTGTGCTTGTTTATTTATTTCGTAAGAGTGTAACTTGAGTATTCGGAACAATGAGAATTATGCGCTGCGCTACCGAAAGCAGGCGCCTTATGGCTTGCACACAACTGCTTCTTCGCCAGCGCTTCATCTTCCGCCAGCGCTTCATCTTCCGCGGCAGTTTCACGAGCCCAGAGTTGCAAGCTACGACGTTGGCTTTCGGTGCTTTTATTTACTGCAAAGCATCGACGCAATAGTCCAGCGTGCGGCTATGGCCAACATGCTCACCTGCGCAACGCGCTGGCGCACCTGGTCCTCATCCGCCAAGAAATTTTATATACATTTGTACAGGCGCATTTTGCGAATCGCACGCGCGCATCTGCGCGGCAAAATTCGCTCCTGACTTTTGGGACGAGATGTACGGATTCTCTATTCGCGAAGTACGACCGGACACATTTGTGCGAGGGGCTGCTTAACAACATCGTCGTGGATCGCAATTTTACTTACTTGTCATCCTTTATTGATAATAAAGGAATATATCCCCGAGGGAACTCGGGAGCCCGCACTGGGAAGGATTGACGATTGGAACGGACAAATGCCGTGCCACACATCAGCACGGATCTAACTGTACGAATTTAATGTCGTACATCGCGGCTGACTGGGCGCAACAGATGTAACGCAGCTCGTCCTTGCTGGTTGTTGGCCGTCGAACGATTCCGAGTCCGAAGCATAGCAGAGCTGTGTCTGCACGACATGCATATTAGCTATATCAGCGAGACAGTTCAGCTTAACTTTAACTCTCACCACGGGGAACGACCACCACCACCACCACCACCACCACCAACAACAACAGCACATATCTGCAGGGGCGTCTTTATGCGTTGCGTTCGTGGGGCGCTCTGTACGGCAGCTTCAGCAGCTCCAAAATATCCCGCTCCGAAGCCACGGGCCGCAGCCCCGTCCCCCCGCACCCCAGCCCGGGGTATCGAGTTTCACACGCCGCCGCTGCCGCCGTGACATTGCTGCTATCCGCCAAGCCGTCCCACGTCAATGGTCGGGTCTGTCCAGACGCCGCAGCTGTAGTTGTTGCTGCTGCCGCCGCCGCAGCGGCAGGGGCGTCGGCGGGGCCAGCGGCGACATTGCTGGCTGAGCCTGCCCTCTTGTCGTCAGCTCCGCCAGCGTCCGCATTACGGGCGGTAGCTCCAACCATGCAGGTCGCGAGACCCCTGGAGCGCCCTTCTAGAAGCTGTAGCTGTAGCTGCTCCGCTGCGCCTCGCTCGGCCCACTGTGGGGGTTGGAACTGTTGGCCGTTTGAATCGGTTGGGAGGACCTCCTGGGGCACCAGGCGGACGCCGGCGGTGGTCTGACGCAGCGTGGCGTGGGAGTTGGTGAACATGCTGCAGTGGTGGTGGTGTGGGGGGGGGAAAGAGAGGGGAGGGGAAATCGCGGTTGTGGTGGTGGCCGCGTCCGTCGCGACAGTGGCAGTTGCCACGGTGGTAAGGGGGCCGGTAAAGTTGTGAATGTCGGCAGGGGGGAATTTAAAATGGCGAGGAAAATGTGGGGGGGCCTGTGGGTGCGTGTCTTGTGCCGTCGTGTGTACGTGCGCATGTATGTTTGGTGCCAGGCCCCCACATCCACAGCCCTCCCAGCTCTGGACTATTTCCCGCCCCCCAGCCAAGTTCCTTTACCCGCCTCTCCCGCCCTCCCGGCACACAGCCTCACACACACACACACACACACTGCCCCCCGCCCCGTCACACACCCGCAATTCAGCGCGTGTTGCCGCATGAACCGTAAATACTGCTTGCTGCCCGTCCAGCCCACCACAGCGTACGGCCATTGCTGGCCGTATGGCACCAGCATGACGTCAAGTCTGCGCCGTCGGCCCCGGCTGGTGACCCAGATGCACCATAGGTGGTCGTACTTGTCCATCTGTTCCTGACCTGCAGATAAAGTGCGCTCCCGGGGGGCCAGGGGAGGGGGTTTGAGGGAGAGGGGGGGAGAGAAAGGGGGGAGAGAAGAAAGCACGACGGGTGCTGACGCGTCTCCGGGTGACAGGACGACGGCTGTCCACTGAAAGGGAATTGGCGGACGGACGACGGGGTGTGGCTGGCCGTGGCGGTCTGCTGCGGGGCAGAGCTGGGTCGTGCTGGGCTGTGTCCTCGTAACCTCCTAAAGGCGCTGTTCCCCGTCTTGCGCCCTCTTGCCTTTCACCCTCTCCCATACCGGGCGCCCTCGCCCTCACCCTCACCCTCACCCTCACCCGCCGATCGGCCCGAGGCCACCAAGCGCTTCATCGCGTCTATGTACCCCGGCTCCTGATTGACCTGTTGCGGGAGGGTTGGGTTGGGTTGGGTTGGGGTGGGTTGGGTTGGGGTGGGGTGGGGTGGGTTGGGTTGGGGTGGGGTGGGGTGTTGGGGTTAAACGATAGAGCTAATACGGCACGGCGTCGTGCAGCGTGTCACGCTCGCAGCAGCTGCACGGAAGAATGCTCACGTATGTCGTACATGTCAAAACACGGTGTCGTACATGAAGCTGTGCAACCGACAACACCACACACCTATCCACAGCTCTTCTCCTCCGTCGCAATGCACCCAACCTCCAACCGCCAACCGTCACACGCAGAGTGGGGAGAGAGCCCGAGCCCGGGGCATCGCCACACAATACGTACGGCAACGAACCTGCAGGCGACAGAAACCCTGCTCCAGTGGCACCACCCGTCCAGCCGCCACCAACTGCCGGTACAACAGGACAAGAAGAGGCGCCTCTCCGCCCGCGCCGCCGCCGCCGCCGCCACCACTGGCACCGCCGGCATCACCGGTGCCGTACAGATACCCCGTATGACGCGCGTACCCCGCCGTTTTGTAACCCTGGCCCTCATCTTCACTTTGGGGTTTCGGTTCCTTGTCGAGATCGGACCCGCGTGTGTTGGTGCACGTGACCAGGAAGTCGACGTCCTCCGCGGCTCGCCCCCTGCGTCCGCCCCCCACCTGGAGCAGCCACCAGCTCGAAGGGGGGAGTCCGGAGGTGGAGGACAGGGCGTTGATCAGCACCTAGGGGACCGTTG
>NW_003307570.1:1010944-1045634 GCF_000143455.1 Volvox carteri f. nagariensis | reverse complement strand
TTGGGTTGGGTTGGGTTGGGTTGGGTTGGGTTGGGTTGGGTTGGGTTGGGTTGGGTTGGGTTGGGTTGCGTTGGGGTGGGGTGGGCTAAAGGATGCGCCAGAGGAGGTGGGATTAAAAGGGCAAACAATTCAGGTGGGTTCGACCCCAGGGTGAAGTGACCAGTTCTTAAAGTTTACGAAACGGACAAACAGGCTGCCCACCTCCCGCCTTTGCCGAATCTGGATCTGGATCTGGATCTCACCCGCCGCATCTCCGCCACCTCCTCCGCCGCCACCACCTCCGCCAGGTGGTCCTGAAATGCCAGGGAGTACCAGATCTCCCCGCGCCACCAGCCGGCCAGGAGACCGCCGGGGCCGCGGGCGCTGCTGCGGCCGCCGCCGCCGCCGCCGCCAGGACGATTGTACGGGGCAGGTGTGCGGGACTGGCCCCCCACCAGCCCAAACCGTGCACGCTTCCTGCTATAGGACTTTTTGCGGCCCTTGCCGTCACTGTCGCTGTCATCGCTGCTGGTGCCACTGGCGACGGCGGTGGCGGCATCGGGGTTCGCTTCTCGGTTTGCCATCGCCGCCGCCGCCGGCGCCCGGCTTCCCTCCTCCTCCTGTTCCTCGCGGTCCCCCTCCCTCTCAGCATCCAGCACCTCCTCCCCAAACTCCCCAATCGCTCTTTGACACTTCCGCCTACGACCAACACCACTCGTGCCGCAGTCGTCACCGCCGTCACCGCTGCCGCCGTTGCCGTTGCCGCCGCCGCTGCCCCGCTCCGGAACCCTCTCCAACGGTTCCAAACCGTCCCGCTGCCGCGCGGCGGCGCCGTACAATTGCAGCTGCTCAAATGTACGGAAACCTTGTTCCCACCAGGCTCGAGCCAGTACAGGGCCGCATCCCGGCAGGCGGCAGAACATGCGCCGTGTACTGCAACCACCACGGGGGGTGGGGGGTGCGGGGTACGACAAAGCACAGGCGATTGGCGGGAAGGAAAAACCCTAGACGGAGGGGTAACCTACCCCCGGGGGGGGGGGTCGGGGAGGCCGGAGGAAAAGAAAACACATACACAAAATGCAAGAATGCCGGCTGCCAGGGCTGCTGTTACAAAACACATGGACACGCCCCTGCCGCGCCTCCTGCAACCCGTGTCGAGATGCCGGGTTTTAGGGTTTTAGGGTTTGCCTCGTACTTCCGGCCCTGATGCCCACCTGGCACCCTCAGTTCCAGGCCGAAGCCTGCCCCGGGAATCTCGAGCTGGAAGATCCGAACGGTACGCGTCCAGCGGTTCACAGCTACAACTGCCATCCGCGTTCCCTCCGCCGCCCCCGCCATCGGACCCCAGGCTGGACACCATCTGATGTATGATGCGCGCTGTGAAGGGCCCTATGTACGGCAGCTCGCTCTGCAGGCGCAGCGGCGACATGGCGGCGGTGATGCGGAATGCACAGGCGCGTACGACGGCGGCGGCATGGGCGTAGTTGAGCGCCTGATGGTTGATGGGGCCGCTGCCGGCGGCGGCGACGGCACCGCGGCCATCCCCCCCGCCGCCGCCACCGCGAGCCCTCGCGTGCCTCGAGACTGTTGCACCGCTGTCGCGAGGTGGCCGGAGCGCCTTAGACCCGTCCGTGTTGTCTGGCATAGGAGGGGGAGAATGGGGAATACGACAAAGCACAGACGATTGACGAGAAGAAAACCCATAAAATTACCAATACTGACGGAGACGACGTAAGGTGGAGGTGAGGTACTGGCTCGTAGTGACCCCTGGGGTTGTAGTCACCAAGGAAACGGAGGCACTTAAGGGAGTTAGGGAAGAGTCCGAAAAGAGTCCGAAAGTTTGCCGTCGGCCTGGCGGCGGCATTGAAAAGGCTGGAGCAAGACTGGCTGATAAGCTGGTGATAAACTGCTCGTGGCATGCAAGTGCTCCTCTCAACCCCCCAAGAAGGAGGGGGAGGAGGGGAAAAAAGGGGATGAGGGGAATACATTCCCCATACATACATACCTGCACACGCGCCTCGAGGCCCAGCGAGTGCCTCCTCGTACTTGGTGAGCTCCCGTAGTGCCGCATCAATGGTGCCGTTGCCGATGAACGAGCATCTCGACGAGTCGAAGATGCCGTACATGACGAGCTCTATCGGCGGCGCCGCGGCGAAGCAGTTGGCCGTAGCGCGAGGGTGAGGTGGGGGCTGGGTGGGTGAGTGAGTGAGTGAGTGAGTGAACTCATCATTAGTTATATAGGCTGCGGTCCTCACAGCCCTCAACGCCGAGGCGAGGTGGTGACGGTATGGGGTTCGCTAAAC
This sequence comes from Volvox carteri f. nagariensis, assembly GCF_000143455.1. Taxonomy (NCBI): domain Eukaryota; kingdom Viridiplantae; phylum Chlorophyta; class Chlorophyceae; order Chlamydomonadales; family Volvocaceae; genus Volvox; species Volvox carteri. The sequence continues at coordinate 1,043,352 of NW_003307570.1, read as the reverse complement.
ACACCCCTGGAGCGGATGTTGACTAACAGCAGGATTGACTATGCGGAGGACGTGCCGGGCTTTGTCGTGTGGATGTGTATGCATGTGCTCACATAACGCCCACGTAATCGAACGAGCCGGCAGGTCAGCTTTCTCCCCTTCCCCCCCGCCGCCCCTCCCCTCCCTCCCCTTCCCTTCCTTCACCGTATCGCTATCCGCCGTGTCTATGCCGTACACGTACACGTACACGTACACGTCGACCCACATCGCTCGGGCCCCCCCCGCACCTGACAGCAGCGTCACCTGGTCCAGCTCGGATCGCCATTCGCCCAGCCAGCCGTAGAACCTTCAGGTAACCGGGCAGGCAGAAGGTGTGGAGCGGCATAACGACAACAACACGGTCACGGCAGGGGGGAGGAGGACAGGGGCGTGTGGCTCCGCTCTCACGCAGGCGCCGTGATGCAGGTGCGGTAGGTTTAGAGATGTCGGTAGATTTGGGCTTCACCGTTGGCTTTTCAACGGCATCAACTGTCAACTGCCTTCCAAATCCAAACCTAGCTGCTGAAGCTACGTCCGTTGACTCCACCAACAGGCAACTGATAAATAACCAGCAACCAAACATTATGCAACCGACATGAAACTGCCAGCCAACCGACAAGCTGACCTTGCCAACGGTGCGTCAGGCGAGGGACGCGGTCCTGGCAGCGGGGAGACAGCTAGGATCCGGATCCGGTTCTGTTTCTGGTTCTGGATCTGAACCTGGATCTGGTTCAGCTGGGGTCCATGTTGTGTCTCAGGTGTTTCGGGACCCTCATCAAGTCGCCGTGCCGTGTCCCGCTCCACCGAGAAGCCAACCTCGCCGCCGTCACTCTCATCGCCATCTGTACGGCTGCCGTCGCCGTGGTCTCGAGTCCCGCCGGCGGCGGCGATGGCACCATTCCGGCTGCCGCCGTCGCCGCCATTGCTGCAGGCGGCTACGGTGGATTGCCCGGCCGAGGCGGCCTCTGCCGCACCGGAGGACGCCGCTGCTGCCAGCGCCGTCTCCTGGATGACTTGATGGCGCTCACTACGCTGCGGCTGATCTGGCTGCAGCGGCTGCGCAGCCGGCGCCTGCGCCGCTGGTCGGCGCTGCTGCTGCTCGCCACCCACGCTTCCGTCAGATTCGCCGCCCGTGCTACGACTTGCAGATGCTGCCGCTGTGACCGACAGCCCGGCACTACCACTGTCACCATCGCCGTCACCACCACCTTCACCACCGCAGATAGACGCTGTCCACCGTGGCAAGTCCACCGCCTCGCCACCGCTGCCGCTGCCGCCGTCGCCGTCGCCGCCCCGTTCCGGAGCGGGTTGGTGCCGCTGCTGCTGGCGGCTACGATATTGCTCGCCCAACCACATTCGCGACGCCGCCTCCAACACGCCGGGCACAGAATGCGGGGCAGCGGGCATGCGCCTGTGAAGGCGGTGGGGAGGCGGGCGGCATGTCGGGGACAACCTGCCGATATCGATGCGGCTGATATGGAGGTGCAGACAGCCGGAGGGGCATCTAGGTTACGAGCAGGCCCCCGAACTTCATCCCGAACATGACGAGATAGGAGCGGAGTGGGGAACGTGTCTCGGGGAAGGGAGAGGGAGAGGGAGAGGGACTCACGGAGGGGAGAGGAGCCTAATCAGACCTGCAGACGAATCCAAACTAGGACGAGGGAAGAAATTAATTAGTCATATGCAAAAGACTTACAAGTTCAACTATTGACGCCAGGGGCAGGGGCAGGGGCAGGGGCAGGGGCAGGGGCAGGGGCAGGGGCAGGGGCAGGGGCAGGGGCAGGGGCAGGGGCAGGGGCAGGGGCAGGGGCAGGGGCAGGGGCAGGGGCAGGGGCAGGGGCAGGGGCAGGGGCAGGGGCAGGGGCAGGGGCAGGGGCAGGGGCAGGGGCAGGGGCAGGGGCAGGGGCAGGGGCAGGACCCTGCCATTGCATGGGTTACGGAAATCCTCCCTAAAGCTGTCTTACCTGCCGTACTGGAGGACTCGCTGCAGCCAGCCGCTGTCCACTACCCTCATGCGGACGCGCAGCGCCTGGGGTGTCAGCTCCAGGGTGGGATGCGCCCGTTGGATTGCCTGATGAGGCCATCATAAACCCGCCGAGCACCAGACACGGGAAGAGTGTGTGAGGACGTTAGCTCCAGGTTGCTTTAAAGCGGTGGTGTTGCACATACGAAGGGAGGGCAAGGGGGAAAGGGAAAATTGAAAAGACAAACTGGCCCTGAGAGCTCTGCTCGCTGGGTTTCCTCTCTCTTGATGAAGGGTTGCGATTGGAGGAGTAGCGATTGGAGGGGTGGCGATTGGAGGGGTGGCGGGGTTTCCGCCAGGCCATCCAGACCGGGGCACGACAGGTTGAGCAGGGCTCATTTGCCTAACTTAAGGACATGACATGGACCCCCCACCCCCGCAGCCAACAGCCAACACCCCACCTGCAGTGCGGGCTGCAGCTGCTGTGCAAGCTCATCGAGCTGTGGAAGTTCCAGGGGGTTGCTGCCCACGACCACGTGGGTCACCTGCGGTGGTGGTGGTGGTGGTGGTGGTGGTGGTGGTGGCTGCTGATGGCTGCTGATGGCTGGCTTAATACCCCTGGTGAGAAACACGATTAAACGAGATTGCAATGGGTCTGATCACCCCTATCACTGGTAGCAGTAGTGCTGCCCCGCATGCCGCAATTAACACTGTAAACACTGTACATGCCTTGGTCATCTATGAAAGGTGCGAAGAGGTATGAAGGCGCGAACCCCTTACCCACGGCCTGGGGGGGTACAAGGACCCCTCAGACCCTGACTCCCTCGCCCTCCGACCTGTTGCGGCACGCCGGGCTGCAAGCGGGTGGTGACCGATGTGGCTCCCAGCTGCTCCACCAACTGCGTGGTCAGTGCTTGCAGCTGCTCGGGTAGGAACTGTGTGTAGCTGGTGTGGAGGAGCAGCTTGAGGCCCCGGAGGGGAGCATGCGGGGGCGGCTGGGTGGACATGAACCAAGACGCGCGGTGGCTCTGAATGTGTTGCGTGCTCGGCTGCGATGGATGGGATTAAGTTCACGTGCGGTGATAAAGAGCTGGAGGTGTCGGACGAGCTTACAGAGAGATACAGGCCGAAGTCGCAGCATTCACTGTTCAGGAGTCTTCGCGTTATCGTCAGGAGTCAGGGCTCTGCAAGTTTATGAGCAATCTCAGTTTTATCAGATAAGATTGCTATTTTGCTTTTGCATTCGATTTACATCTTGCTCGATAGACACAGCCTTTTGTAAAGTTCATGACCCCTGGGTCACAAGTATAGATCGTAATCGAGCAGAAACCAAATCTCCACATTGCCCAGCATACTTACGGGCAGTCCTGGAAGCCATTGTAGAAGTTCTTAGTCATTTACTGGATGAGCCAGACGTAATAGTGCGGAGCAGGTCCATATAGAGCAACCCTTTTACAATTGACTTGGAGCAATCCAGCTGCGGCTAGGATAAATGCTGCTCGGTCGCTTAGGTAACAGCCTGTACCAACGGCATGATGTCACCCTCCCAGTCCATGCAACCAGTTCTCGTCCTGTCGTAAGGTAACAGTCATAGGTCCCTCATCTGCTATCGAATCCACAACACCCTCAAGTCACGCGTTCGGTAAAGGCTCGTCACTGAACAAAGTTTTGCAAAAGATATGTCGTCATTCGCGCTCGCAGCGCATAGGATGAACGAACCAGAACAGACAAGGAGCGCACACACGTGACTAAACACGGCTCGAATTTGATGACCTAGCAGCAGCCGGTCTGACAATGTCTTCAAACAGGTGGCTGGGGCCAATGCGCACCCCAAGGTTGAATAGTAGATAGAAGCTGCAAATTGCACCGCATGTTAGCCAAACGCACTCCGCCCATCCATCCAGCTATCGCTCCAAACACACTCATCCACACGCATACACAATTGGTTCAACACTCAAAGGTTAACCCCTCAAGAACTTGCGAACACATTAAAACACATCTCAAAATAGACTTAAGCACGGTGGCGCTCCTACAGAAGCACTGCAGACATTGCACGCACTTCATCAGCGCGGGCTGTACCGGCCATAAGACGGGCTGCCCCGACCCCTGTCAGCCCGGTCCCGCGACCGGCTCCGGCTCCGCGACCGACGCCGGCTGCGGTCCCGGCTCCTGCTCCGGCTCCGCCGTCGGTCACGATCGTCCCGGCCACCGTACGACGGCGCTGCCCCAACCGCTGCTCCCACCGTCCCCTGAGTGCCGTAAGGTGCAGAGGAATGACCCCCGCTGTAACCGCCTCCGCCGCCATAACCACCCCCGCCCCCGAAGCCGCCACCATAGCCACCCCCGCCGCCAAATCCACCGCCGCCGTGGCTCGGCCCGCTGGCCCACCGGTTGCGACCGCCGCCGCCAAACCCGCCCCGCATGGCTAGCTGCTCAAGTTGAGGTGGCACGGTCTGTTGGGCCTCACGCATGACCTGGATAAGGTCGCGCGCGTGCTTGGCGTCCTCACCCGTCATGAACGTGAAGGCCTCGCCGGTAGCACCCGCACGGCCGGTGCGGCCGATACGATGAATGTAATCCTCAGTGCCCGTGGGGAAGTCGAAATTGACAACCGCGGCCACGTTCGGAATGTCCAGTCCACGCGCCGCAACATCCGTGGCAACCAGGATCGGCGTGCGGCCATCCTTGAAGGCCTGTAGGACGTAGTCGCGCTCGGATTGCTTCTTGTCGCCATGGATAGCCGCCGCGCGGAACTCGCGGGACATCTGGTATGACAACTGGTCGCACATGCGCTTGGTGGTGCAGAAAATGATGATCCGGGTTCCTGCCGGCTTCGACCTGAACAGAAGGACATCAGGGTCATATGTAAGCTGTAAGTCCAAGCAGCTTGAAGGTTGACCGTTTCCACACACAAGCATCCCAATTCCGATCGACAGCAATCGAGACCACAGTGCATTGCCAATCCTTAATGTAGTGGCTTCTGACGCCCTTGGCCCCGGAGCAGAACATACCTGATAATGCGCGAAAGTTCCCCAAACTTTTCATGAGAACTGTTTAGCACCAACACGTGCTGCGTAATGGATTTGTTAGCCACCAGCTTCTCCTCCACACCACCGATGAACACGTGAACCGTCTGGTTGACGACAAACTGCGCAGCAATGTGCTTGACCTCGCGCGGCCACGTAGCTGAGAAAAACAGCGTCTGGCGCTGGCGGGGCAAGGTCCGAACAATCCTCTGAATCTGGGGCTCAAAGCCCATGTCCAGCATACGATCTGCCTCGTCCAACACAAGATACGACACCTGCCACGAAGCAAAGGCCCGAAGCCCATGTTAGTAGAATGGTCATCGATCATCATTGTGATCGATGACAATCATCACTCATAACAGCACAGCGACGATGCTGAGTGCAAATAAACGTGTGCATGTCGCCCTTGCCAACGTAAAAAAACAAAACCCGCACGATGACGACGGCGACGGATCAAGTGTTATCAGTTGCGTCTCACCTGCTGCAGACGGACTTGGCCCGCCTCCAGGAAATCGTTCAGCCGACCCGGTGTCGCGATAACAATCTGCACACCGTGCTGGATGTCGCGCAGCTGCGGCCCCTTCGGAGCACCACCATAGACGCAGGTGTTCCGGATGCCAGAGGAGCGGCCAAACTTGTCAGCCTCCGTCTTAATTTGAACTGCCAGTTCGCGTGTCGGTGCAAGCACAAGCAGCGTGGGCCCCGATCGCGGATCCTTCCGGGTTTGCTGGATGTGGAGCATGCCCGGAAGGAGGAAACCGCACGTCTTGCCCGAGCCAGTCTTCGCAATGGCCACGAGGTCGCGGCCCGACAGAGCGATGGGCCAGGCTTGGGCTTGAATTGGCGTAGGATATTTGAACCCAGCACGCCGAATCTGTGGGAGGCCGAGAAAACAATGGGGAAAAGAGCTCAGCCAAGCAAAGCACGCCTTGTGAACAGAAAATGTACAGACTGGCTGCGAAAAGCACGACACTTACAACCACAGAGTGCACGTGGTTGGGACGGCTAAGCAAATTAACACAATGGCAGGAATGAGGCATGGGTTGGGGGAATTTCCTGGCGAATCGTTACTTACAGCCTATGATGCAGAGAAAGTTGCTGTCGGTCGCTGAGGTGATACGGCTAACAGTACTGCGCCTACAAGTGCAAATCTACAATAATACCTAAGGAGGCCCAATGCGTAGACGTCGGATCCCAGCTCTGCAGGATCATGGAACGTTTAGTTTATAGACTTTGGTCGCTCCCGCTGCCCTGTGAAATTTCTGCGTACTCGCCTTCACGGCGCAGCACTCCGAGGCCGGCGAGCCGAGCACGTTCCCCCTGCCTGCCAGCCAGACCGCGCAGTCGAGCGCGGCTTTGTGGCGAGACCGAGGTGCTGTGCTTCTGCCCTCCATAGCAGTCAGGCGAGTGGATGGGCTGCAAAGTGACCCTGCCATCCCTTGCCTGCCGCGCCTCTTCATGCTGTGACTGCCAAGGCCCCTGCAATGGGCCGTACTTCAGGGACTGCGCATGCGGCTGCATGGGGGCCTTGGCCAGGGCAGAAAGGGGAGATGCCGAACACATCGGAGGTTCCCCAGGGAGGAGGGAAGGCCTCCGCAGACGGCCACCCGCTTCCTCAAGTACCGAAAACTAACGGTTGCTGCAAGAAACAGCAGCCTAGCTGTTTACCCGGCCATGCCCTCGCAGGTAGCCATGGCCTTCAACTCCAACCCATTTGCCGCCAATGAGCACTTTTGTGTTGAATCCAGGAGGTGCTCGAGCGCGACCCTGGTTCGTGCAGCTGTAATGTGGGCTTGGCGCGGCGGCGCCGTGGACAGCTGCTGCAAGGAGTGGCCACAGCCGGGTCTGTGTTCAATTGGCGAACACCGTACCTCATCCAAAATGTCGGGAGGAAAACCCACAGACTCGAATGTCTGCAACGGGTCAGGCACATGGTCGCCCTGCACGGAGATGTCGTGTTGGCGGCGATACTCAGAAGGCGATACAAAGCCTTCGGTTGAAACTGGCTGGCCATTCATGCCCGTCTTCTGGTACGAGGTAGACGTGTAACCATTGCCATTCGCGCCAGAGCCGTAATCCTCCTGGAGGAGCAAGCAGTCACATAACAAAAATCAGGAAAATGAACCACCAGTCCCTTTGAGCCCGCCGATAGGCCACCAAGGCATCGGAAATAATTGATGTACCGTCAGCGCAAGAATTCACCTCACCCGCCGATCCCTGTTGGTGTAATAGTCGCCGCCTGATGATGGCGCCGCAGGCGCTGCAGAAGCGCCGCCTCCTGGACGATCATATGTAGTGACTGCGTTCCAAAAAGTGATATGTAATTATAGAGAAGAGCACCAAAGCGCTTAATCAAGGCATAAGCGGAAACGCGCCGTTTAACGCCTAAGTTCCCTCGCCTTTACCCCAGTAATACTTGCCATTTGTCGTTGGGTTCCAGTAATACTGGAATAATTTTCAAGTTGGGGACAAAGCAGAAAACGGCGAGGGTCAGAAATCTGAGGGGTGATGGAATCCAGCAACTCCAAACTCCAAGCGTAGTAGCACACCTTTAATCTACTGGCCGGGTCAAAAAGAGCTTGCCATGGCGCAGGCAGCGTGGGGTCATCAACCCGCTGAACACCGCTCATTCTTTCACCAGCTTGAAAATCTAGAGCTTATAAACAGCTGCAGCCGTCTTAACACAACGCGTCGTGTCTTTAAGACTTAGTATGCTTGCAGCATGACGTTCCAATAATACTTGGGTATCCTCTGTTTGTAGGCGCAAGACCGGGGTGGAGCCCTCCTGGACCTAACCAACACTTTGCTGAACAGTTCTTTCTTTCCTTCCGCTCAGCTTCTTTTGTTCCGTTACACCTCCTCGTACCTCAATGCATGCAAATTCTGATTTGCTTCCTGTGACGCCATGAACATGTGCTTCCAAGCTCTGTGATTTCAACCCGGTGGCCTAGCCCCTGATTACGCGCTGAAATCTCCCCGTGAATATTGTTTCTTCACATTCTTGGGGCGGGGGCTGGGGGCCCCTGTCAAAAGCCGGTGTCGGGTAATTCAGTTAACGGATGTACTAGAGCTGGTGGGTCGGAGGTTGAAGGATGCACACATCAGTCAAAGCGTACCATAATATTATGTATAATTGTGGACAGTAATCAACTTGGCTAAGTTGCTGCTTGGGACATTTCTCTGACGATGCCCAGCTAGGACTCGACATAATGGTACATGTCCCTTTCTTTAACGTCGACCTTCCCGAGCCCAAGCTAGGAGCTCTTATACCGGACACTGTGAGCGCAGTGCTGGGTTGCACTGCAAAGGCGCTCGAGTATGGGACAGAGTTGCTTCACCCTCCATCGGCGGCAGATCTTAAAGCGTATGAGCGCTCCTTTGAGGCACAAATACCTCGTGAATTTAACCGTGTCCGGAAACGGTATGCGGAGGGCAAGATAATCAACGATGAGCAACTTTCCAGCGAACTGGAGGATGCCTCGTTCGACTGGTACCGGAGGCAGCTACGCACGTCGGTAATTGGTGCAACAGATGAGGAGATGGAGGATGTGGCTGCGCGTAAATTGGGTCTGCGGCAGCCTAGCCTGCAGGTGGCTGTCCAGGAGAAGTGTCTGGCCGATGCTCTGGCTGATGCTGGGGGAATTGACCTGGAGGCCGAGCTGCGCGACGCCGCAGAGTTTCAGGCCATGCGTGCGCGCGAGGAGGACCTTCGTCGTGAAGTCGCGGAACGCCTGCAACGCCTCACCGAGTTGCGCCGCCAGGTGCGCCCCGCGCAACGGCAAGCACTAAGCAACATCTCAAACGCCAGCGGGGGTCTTCTGGCCGGCGTGCTCCTTTTCAAGTCTGCGCTCCTACTGACACGACGGATATTTAAACGGCGAAAGCCGCAGCAACGACTGCCGCCCCCGCAGCGGCGGCAGGCACCACAGCAGCCATCGGCGGCAGCGGCAGCGACTCCACCACGGGCACAGGCTGCTGCCGCAGTGCAGCAGGCGTCGGCGGCACCTCAGGGGCAGCGGCAGGCGCAGCAGCATTCACAGAGCAAGGCACAAGGGACGAGCACGACCGCCACGGCAACGGACGCGGCTGCCGCCGCAGCTGCAGCAGCACGCAAGCCACGCGTCGTCAAGAAGCGATAATTCCCGCCCGGTCTTGTGCTTTAGGAAGCTATCCCTCTGTCTTGGTTCAATTTTTTTTATGGCTGGTTGCCAGTGCGGAAGTTCGCATTTCGGCATGTACGTTGACCAAGGCAGGAGGTTACCGTTTCGCTAGTTGATGTACTGGGCAACTGACGTCGTCTCACTTCAGTCGGTTGATGGCAAAAGGTCGCTGCTTCACACGGTTACCAGAGGGACTCCAACAGGTTTGTGTATTTTGCAGAGTGCAGGCGGATGTGCGAGTGTTACAGAGTAGATGGCTTCTGGGCTTGCCCACATTTGAATCCTGGTCTTGCTCGAACACCGGCGATGTGTAAGCGTGGAGGGACGGCAGGCAGGCTCTATTAACATTTCGACGTTGCGTCACGTCGCGTCATGTTGCGGGTGTTGAACCTTGCAGCAGGCACATTGTGTCTTACCATTCAGGGAAAGGATTCCCGACAACCTCCATTACCCTCGATTACTATGTAGCTCTTCATTAGCCATGTGGGCGAACTTTCCTTAATCGATGCAACCAAACGAGTACGGTGGGTCTCCGCCGCCAACAACACGCCGTGCTACATCGCAAAGCGCACGCACCAGCAACGAGGCACAGTCACACAGGAAAGCCCACTGACGCGCATCAACTACCAAGACGTGAATGCAATACAGTATCGTCCAAGGCAAAAGGCCCTACTCAGCCTCTCACAACCCTCTCCCGAAGCCAGGAAGTCTTGCTGTGCGCACGTAGTTTAGAGTTTAAGAGTGAGGCCATCCAAACACGAACACAAACAAGCGCGAGCGTGTGAGAATTCACGTCTGTGCCAATATTCGTTGTGTTTATGTTTCGTTGTAATCAGCGCTTACTTCCCACCACCCTGGCAACCGCCGCCTGGGCGAAGGCCGCCGCCTGTTGTGCCATGGCCAGGTTGGTGGCGCTATTGGATGCGGGGATGTGGCCAAACTGCCCGGTGGCCTTGGTGAAGTCTATCCGGGCGGTGCCAGCGGCCGACTGCTGCTCCCGCAACCGCGCCCGGCGCTCCTGCTCCCGCTCCAGTGCCTTGATGAGTTGGTCTGCAGGCGGGGTAGGAAGGGGTCGAAGTCAAAGGGCGGAGCCGGGGGAAGCCCTTGGACGGGAGGCAGGGTGAAAGAGTTGGTTTTATCCTGCAAGCAGGGTAAGCGTGGGGATGGTGGCCAGGCCGGGGCCAAGTCCGGCGTGTGATTGCGGCTGCTGGAAAGCATTGCGGGTTCGTTGTATAGCTGACTGGCTCATCTGTGCGCAAAAGGTTTGGGTAAGCGGGTTGTGGCGGGATACCACTTTTGCAAAATACTCTGCCGTGCCCCCGCCCATGTCAGTGGCTTTCCCACCGATGCATCGAGACAGCTTCCCCCTGTGTCGACTTGCGTCTGCCGGTAGAATGCACCAAAGTATAAGCCCCCCAGCCCCACAACGCACACCAAATCCGGCCAGGACCCTTTTCCTCCCCTCCCCCCCTTCAACCAAAAGACCCGGTACTGCGGGGAAACTAACGATACGCAATGCAATGCTCCGGGTCAAGCCTTCAAATGCCTCCCATGCACATACAGGAAACGTCCAGTGCACAACAGCGCATTCACGAAAAGTCTAGTAGTTCTCCCGCTCCCTTGGCTTTTGCAAACTGGTGATGGGGCCGAAACTCATGCCTGGCACATCATTTGCACCGCGCATCCCGGCTCCCCCCTACCTCTCCTTTCCTTCCTCACCTATGATATCCTCCGGCGGCAGGCTATCCGGGTCGAACACGTCGGGCGGAAAGGCGCTGCCGTGCTCCTGCACATGGAAATGGTCCACCAGCTTCTGCAGAAAGTCCGGGTTGCGGAAATCCTTGCGGTGCGTGATCGAGTCCGTCAGCGAGATGCCCTTGGAGCGCAGCTTGTCCAAGTACTGGCTGAAGCGCGCCTGGGGAATTTCGGGTCGAGGGGGAGAGGGAAGGGCCAGGGAAAGGCGAGCGGGGGAGAGGAGGAGGGACAGAACGGTGTTATGAAGGTGGTGCTGCGAAGGATTTGAGCGAACAGGGAGGGAGGAGATTTTGAAAGCGCGTATGTACGTGTGTTACGCCTCGGGTTGCACTCCCTACAAAGGTGCAACGAAGACGTAAAAAGTAAACGCAAACCCAGCAAAAGGAAACGAAAGCCTAACAGTGAACAGCGCTTTTCCTGACGACAAAGACGCTGGTTTGGCGCCAATGGCCATACTCTGCCAGTGGGAACAGGAGGTTCGGGTTTGACGAGTTTTACAAGACGGTGGTGTGCAGCGCAAGTTCCGTCCCAATCGGCGCCTCAGACAGCAGCATGGCTAGGAGGCCGCCAGGACGATACCCCGCTGGGTCGTGCACACGTGCAGAGGAGAGGGTAGGGGAGGCCTCGCCGGCACTGCGTGGCAACCATCCGTGTGGTGACGGTGTCGCCGTCTGGGTTCACCGTATGGGCCGGTCTGGTGCTCAAGAACCCCAAGTAGATAAATCTGTTCTCTTCATGTTGGCGTCGTCGTACGAACCCAACCCAGTCGCCCTCCTGTCTACCCTTCCCCAAACAGGCGCCTTGGAAACGCGGGCTCCCCCCAGAAGCCTCTGGAAGCAAAATCACGTAGTTCGAAAGAGATTGGCAAGAGGGTTAAGCCTGGACGGAGAGGGGCTGGGGACGCACACCCCGGAAGTGAATATCTGCGCGGGAACTCTCATAGTAGCTGGGCTTTCCCTCGCTTACTTCGCTGCCCAGGGTTCTCCTTAGCTGTACAGAATGGCGATCATGTCACTCAACGGGGAGGCGACGACTGCCGCAAGCGTCTGGTGCAACTGCTGTGCGGCGAGCCCAGGGTCCCCCCATCCTTTCCTTCCCTTCGTCACTCTCCAGGCCCTGATACACGTCATGTAACCCTACCTGCCATCACGTGAAGACGGGGCTGCAGGTGCACACAGCCGCCAGCCGAGATCGACATCACCACTGCGCTGCTACCGGCCCAAGGGCTCAGAGAGTGATGTGACACACAGCTCCCCCCCCCACACACACACCAGCTGGTGTGGTGCTCACTACAAGTCGTCACCATTACATCAGCGTCCGACCGCCGTGGCAACAAGCTGTCAACGCGCCATCCAACTCCGCCGAGCAACTCAACCGACAGACAAACAGAAGATCTATTCGCACAATTGCGCAACACATTTAGTCATCGTCAACTGAACATGTGCGAACTTGCAGCTGATTCCCTCTGCAACGTTTTGACCCACAGCTATGGGTCGCAGCCGAGGTTCACCACCCGAGGTAGGGAGGTTGGGAGGGTGGGGCCGGGTGGGCGCTGACCGGTAGCAGGTACGTGGCGGCGACGTACCTGCAGCTCTTCGGGGCAGGTCGTCGGCAGCGGATCCCGAAGCTCAGGGGGGAGCCTGTTCAAAGGGTTATCCGGATCCAATCGCCCGGTGCCGTACCCTGCGAGGCCCCAGTCGGTTAGCTAAGATGACTGCAGACGTGCGGCTGGGGCGGGCCCCTCTGGCCCCTGGGAGCAAGGACCCGCTGCTCACCTTCGTCACCTCCGCCGTCAGCACCCGAGGTCTCGGCTGTCTCTGGGGACCGACGCCGCTCCTCAGCTAATGCTTCATCTTCAAGGCCATTGAGGTCCAGAGACTCTCGACTCCGGTAATTCGGCAAAAGCACGCCTGCGCGGGCATCTTGGGAGGTAGGCCAGCACCCAGGAAGTTTTGACGTCTGTCCAGCTGGCGTCGCCAGAAGTAGCTACCTGGACCATGGTCGCCATTAGATTGATCCTCCGTATTGTCCTCAGGCCCAGGCTCCTGGCTATAATCATCGTCTTCATCGTCGCTCGCATATCCACCAAGCCCTAGCGCCCCAACCGCCGCATCTTTCCTTTTCATTAAGGGATTTCTAGCCCTGGGTTTCTTCTGTACAGCCTTGCACTTCCGGCCAACTGAAATGTAGGCCTCGCGTCGGGCTGCAAATCGTAGCTCAGCAATTTAAAATACCTAGATGTGCTGGCATATGTTCATCGATCTTTCTGTATATACATGCGGGTTTCTATCTGTCAGCACTGATATCGTTACCAGCACGCACTCAGAGTGTGAATCCCAAGGTGCTACAGTTGGGAGGGAGAACATTACACGTGAATAAAGGTCATGAATCATACTGTTTCCAAGGCCGCAAGAGACCGTAAGGCCCAGATCATCATACCCGACAACCAGAAGTTCGGAAGTTTGAACGAAAGCTCGGGCGATAACAAATCGGCAAAAACGTTGGATAATGACAACGCGCCATATATGATGAACGCCATGCGCCAAAAACCAACAGTTAAGCACCCGATATTAACCGCCAACTGCGGGTTGCCAACCTTGTCAGTCGTATACAATACAGCAGATTGCACCTCCATGTAACTTCTCCCTTTGCACGCATTTGCACACTCCAACTTGCGGGTACGTGAATGGGCCAATTTCTGTTACTGCGGACCTTGTTCTGTAAAATTTAGCATTTTTCGTGGTTAACGCTATAATTCTTGAAACAACGACCCTGTTTAGCCATCGCGTGAAATGGCGCACGCGAATGGCAACCCGCCATATGCCGTACGCTGCAAGCGGTAGGTCGCGAACGCGTTCGGCCTGTTTGGGCCGTACAAGCTCGTGGAGCTACGCGTTCGGGCCGCAGTTGCCAATCCACGCCAAGTGGTCATCCATCCAGACAGATCACATGCAAATCATATAAGAGTACAGCAGCCCCTATCTCACATACGTCTCATCCCCATGCGCCTCGGGCATGCTGTACCTCACCTCACACTGAACGTGGCCGCGAGAGCTGTAGCAGTGGGATCGCATCCCCAATCTTGTCAGGAATACTGCTGAACAGCCGCATGGCCATTATTTGTACTCTCTCGCAAGGGTTGCCTACAGCATCTTGCCCTCAACCTCCAAATCACCAGACGTAATGTATTTTGCATACTGCACGACTGACGGCTCGCCACGAAAGGCGTATCCAATTTTGCGGATCGGGGTTGGGCCGGGGTAACTCCTGGACTGCAAGCGCCTGTCAGCGGGTTCGCTCATGGCATGTCATGATCACACTGGCGTTTACACATAGGCAGTTGCCCAATAGCGGGCAAGTCCACACGCAGCCAGTTGCCCGTCTGCCAATTCATAAGCAGCGCCAAAATGCTTCACGACACCTGGCCGTGGCAGCCATCGCTGAACAACCGGACACGCATCATCAAATGGTGCAAAGGATGTGCCCGGTCCCGGATTTCAGAACTAGTACCGATCAATAGATTTATACATACACACATATTCACACACATACAGGCGCGACTTAAATACACAAATGTTTGCGTCAGTTAACGTATGTACAAGGTCGTACACTGTCCGCACACAACCCGCATGTCAGTGAAAACTTGCGTCAGTCCCGGGTCACGAGTCGGGCACGATTCACATAGCAACGACCTGCTCACGGCAGTAGTGGTACACGAAACATGCTTAGAACGAGCGCCCATTTGACCATCGGGTGCGACTGGTTATCACATAGGGCAAACCACACGATGTGGACAGCTCTAGGTGCAACGTTAACATCACTTGCTGTACAACAGCACCGATCCCCATCTGCATATAATAGGCACAGAAGCTGATTACATGCGGAGTTCTAACGGTCCATCGACTCTTGAAAGATGAATAAGAAAATCCTCGCTCATGATCAAGGTGCTACCCTAGCTGCAGACCATGTTCCATGTCACAGCCTCTCTCAAGGCGCATGGGAGGCTTCACAGAGGCACTGGCTTAGGCCAACTCCTAGAACCCCATCCTCGCCTGCCTGATCCCGGTACAAGGTCATTACCTCGACATTGACAATCTCTGTAACGTCGTCCCCTGAAACCTGCTGGATGTCCGCTTGGCACACCATGGCCTGCTCTTTGTAACCCCCTGCGTGCATGGCTGTAATGCCGTAATGCTTGTGACATGAAAAGTACACGTTCATGCCTTTTGAGGCTTCTGCGCTTCTTCGTCCTTGGGACCGCCCATGACGTCCATGAGCAGCTCAGGCGCGTACTTGGGGTTGCCGTCATTGGCGTCGCAATCCTCGCAGAAGGCCAGGATGACAGTGTCGATGGCCATCTCAAACACAGCGAAAAAGATCTCTGCGGTAGGTGGACCGCAGGAACGGCGGATGCGGCGTAGGCTTGACTCAACGCGCCAGGAGAACACCGGCAGCGGGATCGAGAAAAACAAGCAAGCGAGCGTGTCCCGTCACACTACCTATATAACCCTGGGAGGAGCCATACATTGGTGAGCACTGAAACAGATGCCGGTATGGCGGTTACGTATGGCTATGTGATGCTTACGCGGCATGGAGGTAGTCCCAGCGGCCGCGACCCAATTATGGCGAAATTACCTGCTACTGCATAAGCGGTGATGACGGAAATGGCAATGACCAGGACGGGGCTGTAAAGGTACGTGTTAGGAAACTCTTCAGGCGAGTTATAATACTTGGCCTCAGTCATGGCGTACCTGCGCATCAGGACGAGCGCACAAGGCAGGCAAGCGCACACGCGTCTTAACAGGGTACTGGGAAGGCCGACAGAGATTACAAAGCAGCCAGAGCCCCAGGAAAAGGAAGGACGCTCGCGCACGACTTACGCTATGACGCCACATGCGGCCGCGACGGAGACCTTGCCGAGGAAGATGAGCCAATCGCCGACCAGGTTCACCACGGCGATTCGCAGTGCGTTCTGCACGGGCAACCCCGTGAGTCAAGAAGTGGCGGGCAGGAGAAGAGTCGGACCAGGACTTGAGTTCAAAAGGCGGAGAAAAGGGCCAGTTGTGAGGACCCCCGTTGAGCTAATAGAGCAATCTGGTTCGATAGTTGCTTTAGCTGAGCTCGCCTCGGTCCTTGGAGGTAAGAGTGCGCTGGTGACTCCTTTATTGTGAAGTTGTTCGCTACTCAACCTATCCTTGGATAGCAGGTAATAGTAAGGATTTGGTCGCCAATGCGGGCATTCTCGTCCCGAGCAGAACTCGGCTGAAGGTCCATGATTCCCCCCTCGGTTGCAATCAACACCTCTTTGCCAAGCTGGACTGGATTGTCCGTGTTGGTTGACGGCGGGCGAACAGCGGTGGTTTCCTGGGACGGCTAACTCTCCCTGAGCGATTTTACCCTCAGTGCCAGATCCCCCATTGTTCACAGGCTGAGTTCCCGCGGTTCGCAGTGCTGTGCAAAGCCGTGTCTCTGGCCGTAGCCAGTTAAATGGGTACACCTCCGGCCAATACGGTGTGGGCTGCAGTCATGCACAGCAATCCTTTTGGATCGCTGGAACAGGATTCATGGATATCTAGGTTAGGTGCTTCCTTGCTTGCGCGGCCTGCGCACGTGTCAATCCAGTGATACTGCAGGTCGCCAAAGCTGACACGACTCACCGAAACGATAAGCTTTACGGCCTGGATGGCAGAGCAGCAGTATCCCTTGCCCTTGATGGCCATCATGATGTAGGCGTTACGATTAATAAATTTGACAATCTGCTCCAGGCACCACATGCAACACTTGACGCAGCACATCGCCCATTCCGCGAACTTGTTCTGTTGCTGTATCTCCTTCGTCTTGCGATCCAAATACTCTAAGAGGAACCTGCACGAACGATACGCGATAACACCAAAAGGAATGCGACGTAATTTGCCATATACCCCAAGAGCAATGCCGGGGCCAGACACGAAGTATGTACCGCCTCCTTGCAGTGGAGGTACAACATGCTTTCCACTCCTTTCCTCCCTTCCTCCCTTCCGACCCAGCAATGCAGCCCACCACATCCAGCCTATGAATTACCTGATGAGCTGGATGATCGCAATAATGCATGCCGCAAAGCAGATGGATCCCATGTGGTAGATAATGGTGTTTTTTAGGGCCACCAACACCGGGAACGCCGACATGTTAGCGGAGTCACCGCGGCTCCAGTAATATTGCGCAATGGCCCCGGCAATTGTTACGCAAGCAAAGCCGATAATCACTGCGAGCAAAGAGAAGTAGCACGTCAGCAAATACATGTCGAACGATATACCACAAGACGGCGCCAGATCACAGTACCATGTTATTCATGTGGGTTGGTCACAGGGTGCGAGGGATACCGCATCAAGGAAGCCTGCCGCGATGCGCTGCTTGGCCGTGCTCCCAAGCACACACACCTACCCGTGGCAAACCCGCTGAAGAATTCCCGCAAAATTCTGCGATATACCTTCCCAACTAACACTCCTAGCACGCACCTTGGTTTGTCCACAAGAGGCCAAAGAAATGATAAATAAAGGCGTACTTGAGGCGATTGTTCCAGTCGTAGGAGAGGTAACAGTTCGGATCACGGCCACAGAGGAACGCGCGTTGATCGCTGAGGGATCAAGGGTTCATATGGAGGTCAGCCCAACAAACAAACAAACAAACGCGTGTTCAACTTTAAGGCCTAATAGCTGCAATACCGACATGGCGCAGCCCCGGGGCCGTTCAGAGGCATCGACCTTCCTAAATTCTCCCTGATTCAAGGGGCTTCCCAAATCCAATCTCTTGCTAAACACTGGCATGCGATGTGCTAACAGTGCACACGTCACTGTGTGCGCGAGTGACACAGGTCAAGTGCGGCTAACTTGGGTACTCACGTCGTTACATTGGTGTAGCAATTGCCCATTGTGGCGTTAGGCGACAAGCTGTATGACGAGTAATTGAAGCTGCTGGACAGCTCGCTCGATGGGTTAAAGGTCGTCGCGTCCATCAAGTTGGAGACGTTGGTGTATTTTGAAAAGGAGAAGCTTTCCTTCGAGGACTGTGTGCGGCAATGCGCTGTCAGGTCCCCGCTGCTGTACATGAGGGCCGTTACCGCGATCCAGTAGATGACGAGGCCGACCTCCAAGACGAACGGCAGGATCGGGAAGAAAATGATGGAGGGCATAGATCCCACGGCCTGGCTCGCCACCTGCAAGCGAGCGCAAATGTGGTGAAGGGTCAGTAAGGGGAACTACATGGCGGGGCGGTGCATGTTGTGGTGTTCGGCCTAGGCCCCTAAAAGCACGTCTGCCAGGTGCACCGACTACGGCAACACATGCTCGTCGTGGTGCGCTACGGGGTCATGGTGCACTAGGGAATAGGTCTTTCGCTGTTTCGCTGCAGTTTCGCCATCTGAACTGCTCACCTTGACGCACGCGACGGCGATTCTGATGCGCGAGATGCACAGGAGCGTGATTAGCAGCACAAATCCCGCGACAATGCTTGCTCCAATTGCAATCCAGAACCAGGTGCGTTCTTCGCTTTGTGCTGGGCTAATCTCAACAGGTAACGCGTCCAAAATGTCCTGTCAACAAGGGAAACCAATATCAGGATTGCGGTGCATTGAAGCACAGTCGAGAGATGAGCGGTGCGCGGTGGGTTTTGGATTTAGTTTTGAGATACATCGAACCACATCGCAAGGCAAAGTTGGGCCGGGTTTATGGTCTAACCATGCAAGGCTAAGGTTAGAGAACGTTGGCGCCATGGGACGGAAAGTGGGGGAAAGACGAACCACAAACGAGTGAAGCTGCTGCCAGGGCAAGAGTGTACCAGACGGAAAGAGGGGGCCGAGGCCGGGGCCATGGGATAATAGGAGGAATCCTACGCAGACTGACGCAACATACATTCTCTTGTATTGTTCGCCTGATGCAGCCACCCATACATTCGGCCCATGCACCCCGCCTTTCCAAACTCACTCTCAAGGGTCGCTCTTTATTGCCCAATGGCATTGAGCTGGGCCATTAATCACAGACTGCCGACTTTCAGCCCAGCGCCTAGTCGCTACCCAGACTGTTCACTCTCCGACGTGCGTCTCACTCTCCCATACCTGTCCGACGCCGCTGTTGCCAATGTACCCTGCCTTCACCCAAGTGAACAGGCACGCGCCGATGCAGCACAGGTTAATGAAGATAATTCCGAGCCACACCATGACTCCTCCCAAATATCGCAGGACGACTAGCCACACCTGCAAATGCGGAGAGAATGCGCGCGGTCAGGGAAACGGGACCAAACGCACGCTGGCTCGCTACATGAGTGCGGGGCCGCGGTGCAAGCCATCAACATTCTCTTGCGTGGCCAGGAAGGAAGCGGGGGGGAAAGACGAATCACGAGCGAGTGAAGCGGGGAAACGCATCTATGCACACACCACCATACCACGTTCCACCCATCCCTGGAGGCCTTAACATAGGTCAAAGACGGTCAAACAGTGAGCGTAACGAAGCCAAGGGTGCACTTTTTGCGCGGGGCGGTTCTTGGCAAGTGCCCATCATGTTGTTTCCACAAACGAAAGCCTGGACATGGATGCGAGTAAGCCGCTTGTTCCACTGTAGAAAAGTATCCCAACTGCCCGACCTAGGCACCGTGCATTACGCCCTACCCTCACAGCGGAAGGAAACCAACCAACAAAACCCACAAGATCTTGTGCGACGACGGAGTAACACCGATGTGCAATCTATTCAACGATGTGCGATCTATTACGGCAGGTCAGACCCCGGGCTTTGCTTTAAACCTGGCTGGGCACCGTCCTTACCAATGAAAGCACCAGGCTTCCAACCAGGCCGCCGATGACGATGACCAGGATGCCGCGACTGATGTCGCCCACGTACCGACCCCACCTTTGGCTGGAGCTGTCAAAGTGCTTAACCAGGTTCTTGACGTCATCGCTCTTGACCGCCTTAGAAATGGTTCCGGACACCGTGGCCGTGATGGCGGAGGTGACGTTCGCTGGAAATTTTGGAAAACACCTGGACATCCGCAATCGCATGTCAGTTTGCCCCAGTCGCGTTCACGGGTGACGTAGACCGTTGAGGATTACCAGCGAGGGAAGCTGCAAAAGTGCTACACGTTGCATTGCGTTGCAGGCCATGCCCCTCCTAGCCGCTGCTTCGTCCCTTTCCCCTACACAAGGCTCTGACCTGTAGAAGAATCCCGAAGTTTCAAACAAATTTGGATAGCAGGGCCCATTGCCGGGGAACTGCGATTGTGTCTGGTAGTACAGGCCGCTGAAGTTTGCCCGCAGCTGAGCCGCCAGGGTTGAGAACGCACCGCCGAGGCTATCCAGCTTCTGCAGGTGCCATGGAAAGGTAAGTGTGCGAAGCGCTTTGCGCTATATCAAGGTGAAGCCCTCAGGGTGGTGCGAGAGATTGAGAGGGCGTTCGCGGGTCCGAGTTGCTCCTCTACATCTGGTTTGGCTTTTGAGGAATGTGGTTCAGTCGGTGTAAACTTGGCAGGACGTGCGATGCCCGATTGCCTGCCGGAATCGGCATTCCAAGCATTTCCCAGAACCACCACTATGGGTGAGCACCGCCGCCCCTGGTCTGCTGTTTCCTTGGGCCTTCCGCTGGCCCAGTACGCAACAGCTGCCTTTGTCCTACCTCATTCCCATCCTACCGATAAGAACGATGAGGCCGATGAATCTGTAATGTTTGTCACAAGAGCTAGTTCGCTCCAGTACGAAGTGTCCGCATCGCTAACCCCTGGTATGAGGCCGTACAGGTTATCCTCAGCAAACCGGTAGTATGGGCACCTGCCGTCGGGGACATGGGTTGGACACGTCATACACCTGTTCGCCTCGTGGAGGGGCTGTATGGACCTGGTAACTAGAAATGCGCAGAAGATGTCCACTTACGTGAATTTGGCCCCGTTCTGGCAAGGGAGGTTGTCGGCTGAGCATTGTTGCGAAGCACCCGGACAGCTTGCTGCACATATCGTCTTAGCGTAGCTTATGCCCGATATACTTAGGAGGTCAAGTGGGCTGGAGTATGGGGAATCGGAGTGTTGGGGTTAGGAACTTGTGGGAGGCGTCCAGGTCAGGCAAATTGTCCAAATCTCCCGGGGACAACTTACTTCAGCCAGTACAAATTCTTGGCGTCGGAAAAGTCAAACGTGACGTTGAAGATTTTATTCTTGGACCCGCAGGTCATACCGAACGAGTCAACACCGTAAAGGACACGGTTTGGTTCCCCTACAGTCGCGCACGGAAATTTAACGGCTCAGGAAGCCAATTTGCATAAGCCAGGCGCCAGCCGAGCGAAAACTTAAAACTTATTGTCCCATTCGTTGCAAATCCAAGCCCACGCATCCAAATGCCCTTTTTTGTTTTACCTTCTTTGAAAGCAAAGCCGCATATGACGAACATTCCGGCCCAGAAGGCAATAAATAGAAGTAAGCACAAGACGTCGCGACAGCGCCGCTTGACGACAAACCCCTGTGGGTAATTAACAAGCAATGAATTCCTGGAATGTCTTTACTGGCTGAACATCCCCAAAGAAACATTTACCCTTGTCCTGGCCACGGTTGCTACACCATTCAGGCAGCTATGGGGTATAATACGCAGCATTTGTCAAGTCCATATCCTTCCTTTGTGTCAAAAGCAATACATCATGGCAAACCGGACCTTCACGCACCTCCTTGGTGTCCGCGTCGTCATCCCCACAGCAAGCCATGTTCAAAGCTCAGAGCTTATTAATCCTATAATTTGGAATTATGTTGAGCGGTTTTCGGTTCAGAGGGAATACACTTAATGTCTGCGCAAGGCAGTGGAAGCGCAGAAAGTCTTAGACTTCCTCAAAGAATACCAAGAGAGCCCGCATGCTACGCCAGTTTATATGAATTACAATATGCTGAACGTAATAATAAACGAGGTGTGGTATAGCCACCGTAGAGTGCCCGTCCAGATACCGGTACCGTTTTCCATCGTACATTTTCGTAACTGATATGAGCATCCTGCGGGAAATAGTTAATCCAAAGAGCCTCACAGCAGCTACCATGCACCGAACGATATTATCTATAACCTACAATTACAAAACCCTAACGTGGAACTGCCTCTGCGAGGGCCTACACGAAACGCTTAGCGCCCTCGCCGTTCAGGCCAATGAGGCGGTGGCGGATCGTGCCCAGCACTTCTGACACCTTCGGCAAAGTGATGATGGGTGGGAAGGCATCCTTGCCGCCATCTGCTTCCGCATCTGCCGGCAGACCCCGTGCTTGTGGTGGGTACAGCCACACCCCGACAGAAGCGATGAACTGGTCAGGATGCTGAGCCAGAATCGCCTCCCAGTCCACCTGCAATTACGAGAACATTGCAGGAAAAGCAGTGCATTTACTGTACATCTCCTCCTGCACCAAATAAAGCTCCCAATCGCGCCGATGCCGCACACTGCGGTAGACATCTCGCTTTCTATGCCGGCGAGTTTGCCGTTTGGTGCTGCTTCGCGAAGCCCCGAGGCCTAATCCGCACTCTGGGCCTATTCGGCGCGTCCTGTTGACTGATGTCATTTTTTGCTCTCGGCGGTGCCTGACGCCTCGTGGCACACCGCTACTCATTCAACCCTCTGTGTGAGCACTGCACTGCAACATCTAATTACCGGCGACACTGTTCTGTGCAACATTCGGGTATGACAAGCTTTCGATGGCCCAGTTCGTTTAAGACGCGTCTGCAGCGGGCACACAGAACATGACCCAGAACCCTGAGTGGGAAACGCATATACCTGGTAGTCCTTGGGGATAGCAGCCGTTACTGGCATTCCCGCGGCCCAGAACATGCTGAGCATGGTGGTGTAGCCCACCGCCGCCGTGCCACGCGCCAGCGGCATGAAGTTGTACCAGTAGTAGCAGTAGGTCAGGATGCGCTGAGCCAGCTTGGGGAGATCCTCTACATAAGGGCCCCACACATCCATACACATAGGCAGGGAGGACCGCCGAGAGAGAAATCCGTCAGGGCTCCACTTTAGGGTGAGATTCAAGCAAGGTACTAAAGACCAAGCCCCCTAGCTTCATAGCAAGACTGCAGAGAAATCGACAAATGCTGTACGGCTGGCTTAAGAACGCTTGCACCGCGAACCCACCCGCCTTTTCCACACATCTGTCAAGGATAAGCGTCTGTAGGTTTCCAGGCAGACTGCCCCCTGCAGTTCTGATCTCCATCGACAGTCCTTTCAGCATCCAATACAATCAGCCGACCCTCACCCTTCCGTTTCCAGCGTTCCGTCCGCTTACCATCCGCTAACGCTTGCAAGACGGCATCGAACGCCGCCTCCAGCTCCGCATCGAAGTCCTTCCAGCGCGGCGGCGTCACAGGCGTCCGGATGGAGAACTCGTAGGCGTCGGGCTGGTTAGGTACCCGCACCAACGTAAGCCGCGTGCCCTCCAGCATGTGCTCCTGCCGCGCCACGCTGTGGATGGGTACCACCACCCAGCTGTCCTGCCTACGGGAGCAGGCCAGGAGCGCGCCGCAACGTCAGCAGAAAGCCGGGTAGGATTGTGGGGGAACTGCATGTGTAGGTGCTTGAGACATTCCCAACACCACACACACACACACACAGACGTGTAACCCCAACCGCTGGCCCAATCCAAGTCCTACAATCTCCCTTTATAACCCTCCTTCGAACCCTTCCTACATGACATATCTAAGGCATCCCTCGGTTAGGCGCTTCTCAATTTTCTCATGTTTGCAAGGTGCAAGTCTCCCCGCACCACCAGCCGGGCTCGGGCTCATGCAGCTCCGTTGTGTACTCTCCTGGCCGCAGCTGAGACCTTTCAGGGTCCCCTAGGATCTAGGAGCGTACCCGTGAACCTTTATCCAGTGACTCACTGGATGACCTGGTACATGTCTTCGGCGGTACGCGCCACACGGATGGCCTCCCGCTGGGACTCACTGCCCAGGGGAATGGTCCGGTTGTTGGCGTCGAAGGCGTGGCCCTCGCGAAGCAGCACCTCCCGCTGAAGGTCCAGAGCGCGCGCAAAGTTCATGTAGTAGCGCACGCACTTGGTCTGGCCGCTAAACATGGGCGTGTGGGAGCCGAAGCCCTGCTCGAACTCCCGGCGAGTAAGCAGGTCCACCCACACGACCTGCAAAACAAAGGAAAACGTCAAAAAGTTTGAACATGTCGGTACGCCTATCTAATTTGTGTACGTGCGGAGACATGACCGATGCATGACGCGCATGTGTGGACATGGAGATGATGGCGGTGACGGTTTGCCGCCTGAGGGGTTACCACAGCGTATCATGAAGCACCAGCCTACTCAGGAGCCAGGGAGCGGAAAGAAGCAGAGTGGACAAACGTGACCGCTTCGCAACGCGTTCCCGAAGTGCCATTAACAACATGACATCCATGAGATGCAATGAACGGCACGACGTGGCCACGGACATAGTCCACAGGGGCCGAGAGAGCAGCCTGCCTTCAGCTCTCCCGGTGGTGATCGCGGTCCGCAGCCCCACCTGGTCGTTCGGCTCGCACAGCTGCCTCCATTTGACCACGATGTCCATGGCATCTCGCCATCCGAAGAGGTGCCGCCCCGCGCTGCCCGCTTGGCCGCTGCTCCCCTCACTGCGCACCCAATGCTGACGCCCAGCCCGGCGTGCAGCGACTACCTCCAACATCGCCTGGCCCAGCTCAATCGCTGCATAGCCCGCGGCGCGCTGCTGGCGCACATTAAATAGGAAGCCCTGGGATGGAAGGATGTAAGAGCGTGCGGAAAAAAACATAACAGGACGTAGGTTAGATCGACTGCAGATGTGTTGGGATATCAAGGGCGCCAAGCAGCCAGTACGCTAGCGGCCGCCCTGGAGTCCTTGACGCGGGCTGGTACTGTTTAGCTACCTACCTACGCCGCTCGCAATTAACAGGCTTCGAGACTTTGTCCACACGAAAACATAGGGCTGCGACCGGCAGTGCTGTGCGAAGTCCCTAACACCCGACAGGCGTCCCTACACGTCACTTCACGTCACTTCACGTGAAGACGTACTCCGGGCGGGCTGCGGCGAAGCACTGCTTCAAACGAAAAGATGGCCAGGTCCAACCCCTGTCCAGCTACCAACGAGTCAACGACCAGTCCAACCGTGGGTTAACGGCCATAACCTCACCTGGTGGTTGTTTTGCAGCAACACACCCAACTTGTCGGCGAGTACCGTCAGCTGCCGCACCCGCTCCGCATCCGGAGGCGAAGGCAGCGGGGGCGGCGACAAGGGCAACGGCGGGTACTGCGGGTAGTGGGCGATTAGCTCCGAGGTGGGCGGGCCCTTCTTGCACCACAGCTCCTGCGGCGGCGGCGGGGCCGGTACATACGATGTCAATACAAAGGAACGGCCCCGCAGCTGCTATTTGAGTGGGACGCCGATGCATTGGTGATGGTGCTTCTTGAGCCTCACCGAACTTTCGGGTCATGTTGGTTTTGTAAGCTGCAGGTGCGTGCAGAGGACCGGTATGCGTCCTGGGCTGAAGCTCCTAACCGTGTTCTATTTGCCATACCGCACAGCGGTACATGCAAAACCGGATCTGGGTTCTGCGGGTTGGTTGCCTCGCAGTGTCTCCAAGGACAGGACCGGAACAACGACGGTTTGTAGGCTTGATGGCCCGTCGCTTCCTTTTCACGTACATTCGGAACGACCGTATTACTGCACAAATGACATACCCGCCCGAATTCTCCATATGAACCGCAAGAACTTCTCCATGCGCGCGTCGCAATAGTCGGAGCGGCCCCGCATGTAGCCGTGTTACGTGCGCAAAGCCACCCAAAAGCATACCCCACATTCGCATATTCTTAACCAGGAGGCAAACTCTGGACTGGTCTGGTCGGTGTACCTTAAACACGGCCGGCAGCTCGGAGTCAGGGCAGAAGTCCACGGCCTTGCGGTCCAGCGAGTGGTAAGTGTAAAGCGCCAGGTCTTTCTGATAGAAAGACAGGAACTGGAACTGTCGCGCTTCCTCCGATGGCGTGACATGAGTGTTCCTGTATGGCAAGTTATTTTGTGGGGAATTGACGGACGAGCAAATCGAGTACACATGGAGAACACAGCGCAGCATGGCGGGCTCCCACTCACCTAGGCACGTAGTTGAGGCACTCCTCGTAGTCCCGAACGGCTTCGCGAATAGCGCCCAACGCGTGGTGGCAGATGGCCCGCAAGTACAGCAATTCGATTACCTGTGAAAGCACAACACCGCAGGAAGCTAAGCCCCTATGCCTGTAGATACAAGCTGGCAGGGCACGTGCAGGCCACACCGTGAGCTGTGGTGGGGCTCATATGCGGGCCATGCAGCTGCCCAGCAAAAGCAAGGTCAATCTTTTTTGGTGGAGCGCCTTGAAGGTAAGATCGCGAGTATTGCCACGGACGCAACGCTTGAACATGGTCTGCTCTTGGCAAACGACCTGCAAGCGCAACAGCGCTGTCCCTGCCGCTGCAGTGGCACCTTACCTGCAGCATTGGACGGCCATAGCCACACCATGACGCTGTAGCCTCACTCCCACACGTATACATGCACACACACACACGCACAACTTCCACAATTGGACCTAATGCTGACCCAGCCACCAGGAACACACCCGTAGACAAATGACACGTACACCGATTGGCAGGTACCCAGCTCATCCAGCGCCGCTCCGTGAAACGCAACGCACAACCCCGCACCTGCTCGTCCTTGGCCTCCGCTACCGGGATGGCGCGGTCGAGCAGCTTGATGGCCGCCGCATGCTCGCCCTTTTGCTGCTTCATCTGCGCCAGCACCCGCAGCACGTGCACGGAGGGCTGGTCGGGCGCGTCCAGAGTCAGCGCCTTGAGCAGCACCCGCTCCGCTTCCTTGGTGCGGCCTTCCTCCTTCAGGGCCTGTAGCAGGGCGCGCGGGGTCATAGGGCACCCAAGTAGGGCAAGTGGGTCGGCGCGCCAAGGGCGCATCACGACGGCACCGTCTCACACAGTCGCTGCTCGGAATAACGCCATTCACACACGCTGATGCTGTGTACTGGTACCTGGTACTAGCTCGCAAACTGGCGATTGTGTAATGCTACGAGCATGCTAGCAAGGTGGTTAATGCAAATATAGGAAGCTGCCAGCTGCGGAGGCAGACAGCGGTAACCATGACAACGCAACTATCCATCTGACGCCACCTAGACAGCAGCCTGTAGCAATATACAGGTACGTACAGCCACACTCACAGCCGTCACATACCTGGCCCATATTAACCCAGGCTTCCTTTAGTCGAGGGTTGAGCTCCACCGCCTTCTCGTACGCCCGCACGCCGTCTCGGATGTCGCCCTGGCTCGTAGAGCACAGGCCCAACACGTTCCAGGCCTGGGAATTGGTTGGGTCCAGCTTCACGGCCTGCTGCAACTCACGGCACGCCCTCCGGTAGTCGCGCATCTTCTGATAGATCATGCCCTTCTCCATCCAGCATTCGGCTCGGCTCTGCACGCAGGTTGGAAAAACTACCTGTCACCACCTGTGCCTACCAGATTTAGGAGCTCACTCACATGGCCTGTTGCATCAGATGTTGTACCATTAGGGTGCACAGTCCAACATCCCAGGACTGCGGGATCCGGGCCTACACCGATAGAGAGATGCACCCTCGCACCCTCCAAGCGTGATGAACCTGCTGACAGCCCTCTCGCGGCTAACGATCATGGTCTCTCACAAGAGCAACATCTTAGGCGCCGCCTCAATCGCGTACAACGTACGTGACCCTGAGTCCCAAACCTTCTGGCGGCTCACCGACGCTGAATCCGCGCCTCCGAACAGCGGCGCCAGGTCAATGGCTTTCTGGAGGTCCGTCAGCGCGCCCTCGTGGTCGCCTAGGGCGGAGCGAGCTTGGCCGCGGCGTTTCCAGCTGTCCGCGTACCGAGGCTCCACCTCAATGGCCACATTGAAGTCCTCCACCGCACCTGCGTGTTGGACCATTAGGAGGGGATGCGAGCTTCGGCGCACTTCAAAACAATATGCGAGACTGGGTGCCAGGTCGCACCTCCTGTACACAGCGCTCGCGTCGGAAATGAAAGAGACGACGGTCAACATCGACACACAGACTCGCGCGACCCAGATGCGTGCGGGTCAGGGCTTCGGAGCGCACTATTGCATGCAGCCTCAATAGACATTTATGTTTCCTCTAGCCGCAATCCGGCGATGTGCTGTGCGTGGTCAGAAGGATATGTTCCAAGCATTTCCCTGAGCCGGGCATCGGTTCAGCACGGCCGTCTTCCTCTTCTATCACGCCTTCGGTGCCATTGGGAAAGTGCCAATGTGCTTGGAGGTAAGCCTGAGCAAGTCCTCGGTGCCCCCCTTCCCATGAAGTCGTCCATGCATGGGTATTACGCCCGTGCTTGCCTTTCAAGTCCCTCCGCAACGCTCGTGCAGTGCCTCTCGCCACACGAGCCCCGAGCTCCCGCGGCGTTGCCGCAATGACCTTGTCTAGTATGGCCTCTGCCTCCACAATATTGCCGCTGTTTATCTGCGCACGTGCAGATAAACAGCACGTACAGATGTGCAGCAGCAACGATGATGCAATCATAGCCATGTAGCCACCCGGTCACGTAGATTGCGACGACGAGCCTGTCGCCTTATATCCACAACGGCGCGCGGTGATGGCACCGCAACGCACCGACAGCGGAGAGAAATAAAGGGGGAGCGAGAGAGAGAGAGAGAAACGCTACTCCCTTTCCGTTTGTCGTCACACCGCAGCGCATTTCCACGCTGGAACATACGCTGTGTGCCAGATGTACCCACACCACCAACCCATGCTGCTCCAGTCCGCACCTTACCTGTGTCACTGCCATCTGAATAGCCAGGGAGTTGTTTAAGGCAGTCTGCACGTCCGTCTGGGATGCTGCCGCCGCCGCCGCTGTGCCCCGGCCACGGGCCGCTTGCTGCTGCGCTACGCAGTCCACGACCTCGCATTCCCCATCTTCTGACGCTCCGTTACTGACCGCAGCTTGTGACCACCCGCTGGCGCCCGCTGCCGGCTGCTGTACAGGAGCCCCACTTGGCTTCGCCGGCTGCTGATGCTGCGGTGAAGCTTTTGAACCGTCGCTGCCATCGGCTGTTGCCGCCGGCGAAGCGGCGGAAGACGCACTTGTTACTGCACCGTTCGCTGCGCCGGCTGCTAGGCCCGTGCTGGCGAGCCCCGTCGCAGCTACCTGGGACATCGACAAGCAAGCCGCAAAAAGCAGCTCAGCAGTTTGAGCAGTTTGGGCGTGCTGGCGCCAGGTTTTGACTTTGCAGCTGCTTCCGGCAAGCTGGCGCTGACCGCATAGGCGGTCCATCATCTTTCGGCTCACACCATCCGTGGTCTCGCGGCCAAGACCATTGCGCGGCGGCCGCCTCAGAACATACTCCGGAATGTTCCGAGGCCTTATGCAAGAAATCGAGAGGGCAGTCCCATGTATCCCCTTGGCGGCGGCATGCTAAGCGAGAGAGCGCACCATGCGCAACTGTACGTGACTGCGAGTAGCTAAGCCGCTGGCATTCCTGGTGAAACCCGCGCACTGCGGATTAACCCTGACCAATTTTAAACGAAGGCGCACCTGTCCGTTTGTCTGGGAAAAAGGCTTCGTGACATGTGCATCGTCCGCAGCTGCTGGCCCCTTGCTGGAGGACACCAGCGGTTCGGGCGTGACGGACCCTATGACAGCGCTCAAACCGGCCTGTCAGCATTTGGGAAGACGTGTGGGAAGGGCGGGCCTACATGTGTGTGTGTGTGTGTGTGTGCAGCGTATCTGAGCGGCCGCGGAGCCGGACATACCAACATCAGCTGCTAACACCCGAAGACTGCAGGATCTTCGAAATGATTAGGAAGAATGCAATAACCAGGGCCTTTTAGGGGGGAACCATTGCCTCAGGTTCAGTGAAAACGCGAGCACGGGGGATTCGGCGGCCGGGCATGGCGGGAAGATGCTGGTGCGTGCTGTTTGGTTACCTGCTGCAGCAGCTGATACTGTCCGACAAGTAATGTGGCGATCAGGAAGATGGTCACGACTTGCAAGCCAAACAGTGCCCTCCCTCCCGCAGAGGGCTGCAAGGGGTAGCGGTTCGCCGCCGCTTCGAGCCCCACCTGTGCGGAGACACAGAGCGGCGAAACCGCGGGAGGCACGGAAGCCCATGCCCCAAGGGAGGCTCGGAGGAGGTGCTACGGGTCGGAAACGCTTTTCGTACGACCGCCAACCAGCAGGACCGGCTCGCAAACGCGACGTGCACAAAGGGCCATACCAAAGCTGGATATCCAGCGGGGAAAAGGGTCAGAAACGGACGCTGCGAACTTGCCTTTACGCCGGTAGGGTTGCGAAGCGCTGCGCTTATATCGAGGACGAGTTGCACGTCGCTTCGTGGGCTGCACGCCTGAAGCGCCTCATTCCATACCGCGCGTGCATCCTGTTAGGGGTTTTGGCAACAGGTAAAGGCCGGCTCCTTTTCGACGTGACAGCCCTTGGGGCTCTGGTGAACCCACCTCCAGCTTCTTCTGTGCGGCCAGGACTTGCCCTTTGCGGTACAAGGCAAGAGGAAACCGCGGTATTGCTTCGAGCGCAGCATCGTAGTCCTATATGAAAGATACAAACTGATGATGTTTCGATTGCCGTGACAAGATCTGCAACGCATGCCGCACAAACCTTGAGAGCCTTTCTGTACAGCTGAAGTTTTTGTTGACAGTAACCTCTGTTGACGAGCAGCTGCGCCAAAGCATCCTTGTCTTCGGGCCGACAGGATGCAATTGCCACGTCCACAGTCTTGACAGCATCGGTAAATTTTTGCTCATTTAAAGCTGCCACAAACTCGAATGCCATCCTATCCTCCCAGATTGCGTCACTCTTAGTCGTCTACATGGACAAGAGGTTGCCAAACAATGCAATGTGCTACGACAAGAACGCCTTCTGATACGCAAGTAGCATTATAAAGCTAGCACTTGACGCTAAAGATGCAACCTTACTTCCGCGCACTTTGGCAGCACGGTTGAAAGCCCTAACCGTATGCGGTTAATGGTACGACGCCCTTTCCCGTCCGTGAATCTTCAGTTTCTGCCTAAAAGTTGGTGCATATATACAGAACTAACCTTAGTTTATACCTAGGATGACCAAGGAACGCATCGCATTAGACCATAACGATGCGCGTCCGGAGTAAGGCCTTTCTCCGATATTCCATCGTTGGAATTGCCGAACTTGGCACACCCTGGCTCAAAAATGGGCCTGTCAATGACTTCCATCCTTCAGAAGCCATAACAGCATACGGGAAGGCCGCTTGTTTCCACAATCGTTAATCGGGACTAACCTCGCCGATAGGACCGACCTGTAGTTTGTACAGAGGCCGGTTCCGGCTTTACAGAAATCGTGGCCCATTTCAACCGGCAGGGGACCTCCACTACCTCCCCATCTGCAACGAATTCACAGGAACAACCTCACACCAACGGTCCGTGCCCCGTGCTTTCCGTAAGTGTATGGTGCGTTCACTCCTTCTGCTAACTTCACAAATGGGCTGCCATACGAAAACACACAGCATGAACCTAGCTGAGAAGTAGGCTAGGACCTCACCCCTCACCTTGAACGACATAACCAAGCAAAACAAGCGGAAGTGTGTTCAGGAACCAGGTTCGATAACCACAAGACGCGAAAGGGTACAGCCGCAGGTGGCAAAACAACGGCGCGGTGAAGTACAACAATCCAGTGGGCGGGCTGCACCGGTCATCAGTTCAAACCTACTGTGACGTCATTCATTTAATTCAGGAAAAACGCGCGCCGGGATGCGATCTCAATACTGTTTTTCTAAGTCACTCCAAGCCTACGACGCCCTCGGCTTATCCATAACTCCGTGGTTCCCAAGTGGCGACAACCCCCGCAAAGCTTGTAACCATCTTCCCAAAATAGCTCTACCGCCCTGCCGCCATGCTGTCCGCTAAGCCAAGCTACCGCGAACTGAAGTGCCTGCGGCTGCTTACTCGAGCCTCCAGGGAGCCCTGCAGCTTGGAGTACACGTCCCGGGAGGCGGCGTCGCGGAAGGCATCGCTGCCACGTGCCGCATGGGCCTGGTTCACGAGGCGCTGGCTGTCCTCCTCCGCAGCGTCCGCTGCCGCCGCCGCATCCAGCCGCCGTCTGCGCTGTGCCTCGTGCTCCTCCGCGTTGCCCATCATCTCCGCAATCCGCCGCTGACGCTCCTCCTCTGAAGAGAGAAACAGTCAGGCCGTGACAGCAAGGGTGCGTGTCAGTGTTTTTCTTTTCAATTTTGCCGGTGAATTTTCCAGTCCGAACGGAGGAATAGGTTTTTAGTCGCGGGAATATAAGTATTCCGAATCTGTAAGGCGCTGGGGGGGGCTCCGCCCCCCCCAGACCCCCCCCGAAGAGTTACAGTTTACTTCGTGCAAACGCCGTGGGGAATGCCGCAACACGCGCACACCACAATCTCTCAAACACTGATCGAATAGAGTTCGTTCACCATCGTTCGTCTTGCATCATGTTGAAAGATAACACTACACGACT
>NW_003307570.1:998914-1010778 GCF_000143455.1 Volvox carteri f. nagariensis | reverse complement strand
GGACCACCAAACGCAGCCTGTTTCCTGGACCATCGCGATTGTCTCCATTTGACGAACGTTGATGTTTGGCCCGCTCGCTGTTGACAACCGGAGTGGCGTCATTGTCGTCGGCTGGCTGCAGCATTGCGCCCGCATTCCCTACGACCTCTATACCGTCTTCATTAACGTCGCTAATGGCTTCAGTGATTTTTTATATCTGCTTTAATGACCTAACACGCTTTGGGAGCTTCGGGTCAATGTTTTGCAGCGTTTGGTCCGGTCAGAAACAGTCCGATTCCTCGTTGACTTTCGGGCGTGAGCTTCCTAGCAGTATCCATGGCATTAAAGTACTATGATATGGTTAACATGTATGTCTCCTGTGAGATTCTAGCGGCTTTGGCATGGACAGTCCATTTTTGGCTGGAGGAATGAACTTGCACGGTCGGAACGTTATTTATTCTTAACTTTCAGGACCACGAACATTTTTTTATTCCGAATTCGGAATATATTCCGCAAAAAAATAACGCTGGTGCGTGTGCAAGTGGTCGGGAGGTAATGGCGCAACGGTTAGAACAACGAACGCATGGGACCCGTCGATAAGGCGCATGGGACCCCTTCTGTTTGGTCTTTCTGAACGTCAGTAACTGAAGAGTCCAGTATTCAGCTGGAACACCGACCGTAGCATACAAGGAGTCAAGAAGCAAGGGCAGAATATTCAGGTAGCCTACCACGGCGACTGATAGGGGGGTTGGTTGCCAGCCCCGCCGCGTTCCTGTGTGCTTTCCTTTACGAGGACCGACCAGGTTTCCCCCACCGTTTCCGTGGTATAAACCCTTACACCTTCCCATCCCCCGTACCAGCTCGTGCAGCCATACCCACACCCACTTACGCCCAGTTCGCGACTCAGCGCCTAAAGCCCACCTCAAAGCGGTCCTTAGCCCTAGGGACCACGCTCACCGGTGATCTGGCCCGTCTTGTAGTCCTTACGCACGCAGCGCTGCGCCGCCTTGGCGCGCTCCTCCTCCTCCCGCGCGCGCCTTGCATCCTCTAACCTAGCTCGCGTCTCCGCAGCGCGGCTACTGTTGTTCGCCTGCAGCAGCGCCTCCGGTGCCGCAGAGGACTGCTTGAGGCCATATCTGCAAGGCCGGGACCACGAACATACAGACAAAAAGGAAGATAATGATGCAGACCTAGCAACGGCCGCAGGTTTCCAAGTGCAGAGATTTCCGCAGAACGCAATACAACACGGCGAGGCGACACCGCCGGACGCGTTTTAGTGTTATAAGCTCTTATCATCTTTCCAGGCGAAGTGGGGAAGAAGAAGAAGCGAGCGCGTCCTTCCTGCGCGGCCGGTCCAATGCTGCGGGCGCTGGAGAAATAAGTTGGGAGACGCGGTACAGTTCGTGTGCATGGAAGCACAGTAAACACCGGGCCCCCTCAAACAGCGCTACAGTGCACATAGTGGACGGGCATGTAAAAAGTCTCGCCTGTCGTCCATCTGCCGCTCCTCACGCCTGGTCTCTGGGGCCGTACGGCCGCCTCCGCCTGCGCCGCTGCCGCCGTCCCGGCGCTCCCCCTCCCCACCGTCCTTACGCTTCTCCCCCTCCTGCTGCAGGGTCCTCTCGTAGTCACCACGTCGGTTTCGTTCCCGTTCGCGCTCCCTTTCGTGTTCGTGTTCATGGCCGCGTCCGCCGTCCCAACCATGGTACCGCTCCCGTTTGCGCTCGGACTCCCGCTCGCGGTCCCGTTCACATTCCCATTCGCCTTCGGGGCCCCGTTCCCGGCCCCACTTCTGCTCCCGTTCGCGGTCCTGCGCTCGCTCCATTCCGCGGTCCCAATCTCGTTCAAATTCGAGGTTCCGTTCGTGGCGTCTGTAGCCCCGGTCGCCATCGTCCTCCTCGCGGCCTGCCGGAGGTCGCGCAGCAGCGCCAGCCGCCGGGCGCTGCAGCCCCTGGCCATACCCGTGGAGCTGCCCGTGCTCTTGCTGTCCTCGAGGCGGGGCTGCCCTCTCGTGGCCGCCGGAGCCAAAGCGCGGAGGTGACGCGGATGGCGACCTTAAGGGATAAGACACGCACAAACCGAACTTCGAGTGCACGGGGCGTCATGGTACCAAGTTCACGGAGCTAGAAGATCGGGCGGCGGTTCAGGTCGGGAGTCGTAAGCGCAGCCACCGCAGCCCCCGCCCCGAAAGCCCATGGCCATGAGGCGACCCAGGCACGGAGGAACGCGTTTTCCAAGCAAACAGCCACGGCGCTGTCTTATTACATCCGCAGCATCGACGCGCATGCAGCAGCGAATACGGAGAGACCGGGCGTTCGTCGTTCTTAGGGTACATGTGAAGGTGGTGCTGGGAGTGGTGTGCTGAGATGCAGTTCTTGCAGCCGCACACCACGTCGAACAGGATCCCAGAGGTCCATGAGGCACTTGCGCCACCCCACCTTACCTGCTGCGCTTAGCCGCCCTGCGATCGCCCTCCCCGGCATCATCGTCGCTGCTCTCGTTGCCACGCTCCCTCTTCCTGCTCTTTTTGTCCTTCTTTTCCTTTTTTTCTTTCTTTTCCTTTTTTTCTTTCTTCTTGTCTTCCTTTTCCTTGGCCTGCAGCGACAGCGCATAGGGATCACACAGCGAAGCTCTTGGGGCTCCAAGCCACCTACAAGAGCACCCTCGATGCACCACAAGAGCCCAGCTGAACCCGCGGTCAACAATTTTTTTCCTACAACCCAGTAAGTAAGTGGCGGCAAACGCAGAAAACGCTTTGCAGGGATGAGAACATCGCGGACTCCTCAAGAGCACACACATACACACACGCCTGTTCCTGGTTATCGCCCTTCTTGCTAAAGTTCCCGCCCAACTTAGCTTGGTCTTTGCCAGCACAGCCTTGGCCACGTTCCCCTCGGCTCCGCCGCAGCCGCTTCCTTCCCAGCCCCACATATCTTCAGTGCTTTCCTCTTACCCCTAGGAAACCTCCCCGGGGCGCCACGTAGTCGCGAGGACGCCCCGCAACCCAGCCGCATATAAGCACCCCCTGCACCCCGCTGCCCAAGTCTCGCTAAGTGTGCTTCGTCTCTTGTAAAGTCTGGGGTGTCCAGTTCATGGTCAAGTCCCCTACCCATGCCAGGTCCGTAGGAGAAGAATGCCACCCACGCACCTTTGCCAGGCACGGAAGCAGAAGCCCCCATTGTTATAATAACTATGTGCTCGCCATCCTACCTTGGTCAGGTTCTTCAGCAGCTCCAGCATCTTGATGGGGTTCTCCTTCAGCTTGGACAGCTGCTCCTGCTGCTGTCTCTTGATCTGTAGGAGGGCATGGAGGCAAACGGGAGGGCGGTGTTGAGCGGCGGGCGGCGCCGTGGCTGTGCGCTGGGCATCCAAGGAAAGGCACGCAGAAGGAAGGGGACCTAGCGCGCTCGGATTTTCATCATGACACTCCACAAGTGCCAGATGCCTGCCATATATCCGCCTATGCCAGGGCCACGGCGCTCCTTCAAGTGCAGAACGACCGCGTTTTGCCCAGGGGTTAGAGTCGGGTGGGAAAGACGAACCACACGCGATTGAAGCTGCGGGGTGGGAGGGAGGGGCGTGTGTGTGTGTGTCTCTCTCTCCGTCGTACGGAGCCGGCCGTTCCCCGCTACACACATCCGGCCTTCCTTCCAACAACACGCCACCAGACCGCTTCAAGACGCGAAAGGCAACAGCTGCGTAGCAGGACTATGAGCGCACAGAGGTTTCCACCTGGCCCCGGTCTATGTGGGGACGGTCGAGGCGTTGATAATGCTTGTGCAGGTGCTCAAGAAACGTTGTAATTGGGAGGCGCCGCTAATTTCGTGCCGCGCGGTGTGCCGCCCCTCCATCCGCTGATGCCAACCACTACGTGGGGCTGCGCTACGTGTAAGGGTGCGGCTTGCTTACCGCGAACAGGGGGTCGTTGTTGAGCCGAAGCCACGTTTCGTTCTGAGAGGCTGGGGTGGCGGATGCATAGAATGACGGCAGCTGAGCAACCTGCTCTGCCTGCGGGTCGGGTAGGGTCGGGCAACAAGGGTGAACAGAGACTAGGAGGTGTCAAGGGGGGGGGGAAATGTTCAGAGGGGAAGCGGCTGAAGGGGGCATGTGCATGCGGATGGCAAAAAGAATGTAGTATGCCCGTACCCTGCTTGTCTCCTGAGCTCGCTGTTCCGGAGGCAAAACCACTTCAGCTTTCCCCGTAAGCATGTCTTCCCGCCTTTTCTCCGCGTCCTGCTTTGCCTGTAGTCCACTTCCATACATCCAGTCCAGGCGCTCCTCCTTCCTGCATCGTCAACCCGGCATGCGTGAGTGCCTCTGTTGGGATCCACAGTCTGGTGCTCTCGCCCAACCTTAAGTGCCCCGTGTCCATAGCCATTTGCACGAACTCGCTCCGCTTGCGCTCTTCTTCGAGTTGCTTGCGCAGCTCTTCGGCCTTCTTGGCTTCCGCAGCAGCCTTCTGCTCGCGTTTCCATACTTCCTCTAGGTTTTGCGGCCGCGCTGGATGCCATGTTTTCTTATTAAGGAAATTCAGTCCTCCACCCATTTCGGTACCCCTTCTATGTCAACAGGGTTAGCTATGCGTTTAATTTTATACTGTTATCAGTCATAAGTAGAGTATCTGCAGTTAGGACAAGATAGCGGACAATATTGGACGATACCGGCATTTCGTTGTCCACCGTTACCGTACGGCATTGTTTTGCAACAAGCCTGAAAGTTCGTGATGTTGGCGTGGGGAAACATAGAGCTGCAGCAGATATACATCAAGATGGCCACGTCTATGAATTGCACAAGTGCTCCTTACGCGTGCGCACGTAAGTTGGGGCGACAGCCATATCCAGAAGGCGCTGGCCCTGATTGAGGTCGCGTCCTAGCCATCAAAGCGATGCTTTTGCCATGGTTGCGCGTGCTGCGCAGGCGCCAGCCTTCGGCGGACTGCTCTCGTCGTGTCCGCTACATCGGGCAAGAAAGCCCCAACCGGCAAAGGACTTAAGGGCGGCCAAACGCTGGAGTATGGCAACGACTGGTACAAGAAGACGCGCGAGCTCGCGCGCCCTCGTACCGTGCGGGAGGAGATTGGTGAGCAGCAGACCTTGGACTGGGTTCGCTGAGGTCCACTCCCCGGGCCACACATCCCCAAGGGCCGCACATCCCCGGGTACCCACTGCAGAAACACGATTCCTAAACTCAGCCTTTTAAAGGGCGAACTCACAGGGATTCAAGTCGGACAGGAACGCGGTTACCCACCTAACCCGCGCATCATAACTCGGGTTGTGACTTCACCTGGCGGCAGGAGGTGTCATACGCACTGTCAACATTGGTTAGGCCATGTGGTCTGCAGGGGTTCGGTCTGAGCCCCACAACTGTGCCCACTGCTCGCAGAGTACCGGCGCCAGGCAAACCTGATCGCGAACAATGGCAAGGAGCGCAAGGACCTGTACACGTAAGCCGCTCGAATCTGGCATAACGAGATAGCATGTGGAGCATAGCGGGAGGGGTGCATGGCGGGACTGTGTGAAACTGGCGAGGGTTACGGATTCGGCTCTTGTCCGCACACCGTCGCCCTACCTCGCTCTGTCCGCACACCGTCGCCCTGCAGATTGTAACCCGGGCGGGCAAACGAATGGCGACCGGGGGCTGCTGCGTTTGCCCTCAAGTATTAGCAAGCTACGAGTTACAAGTTCCGCACGAATGCGGGGGTGTCCGTCAAAGCCACCCGGGGGCCCGATGGACTACATGTATATTTTATTAGCGCTGCCATCATGAGACGTGTCATGCTGCAGCGAGGAGCAGCCCTAACTGACCCCATATCCTGAAACCCACGCATTCTGGGCTTTAGCTACCTTCAAACGCATCCTCACCACTATCACCACGGCCTCCATGCCTCGCTGCGTGGAGATTGGCAATTAGCAATATCGCATTATCGCGCGCGCGTGATTCACCCTCCTGACCATCCCCCAAGCCCCTGCATGTCGGACGACTTCCCCGAGCTTACATCGTTGCTGATCACATTGGTTCTCACGTTCCTGACCGCCAGAGATAACTGGGATGGCAGCGAGTACAAGGGCTCTCCCTTCAACATCCTGACCCTGGTGGGGGCCCTCTTCATCCTCACACCTGTGGCTGGGTTGGTCTTCGCGTTCTACTCGTACGGCATTCTCTGGGGCTAAACAAAGCCATGGAGCGGGGGCTGCTATGGTCGCGGCTGTCGGGGCTGTTGGTGCCGTCGGACTACCCTAAGTTTTCCTCGCGTTCTTTGGTGTTTGGGCATGGGCAGGCATGCAGAGCAGGCTGGGCAGCGCATGCAAGCAGGCAGTTGTGCGGTCAGGCAGACCGGCAGGGCAGACCTGGGGCACTGTAGCAGTGAGGTGGGTGTAAAGGAAGGCGGGGAGGTGGCTCCGCGCGGTAGCTCATTGTTTGGGTCGATGTTCAAGACGTGGGACACTTATATGGCAGCATAACCCGGGCATGGTGGCGTTAAGAAAGTGGCCTGTAAAGTACGTTTGTTGTGTGAACCGGAATGGTGATGCATGTCCTGGATGCTGCCCGGATGATTTTCGGAAGAATAGTTTTATTTGTATTATCGTGTCTGTCAGTGCGTTGAGAAATTCGTGTGCTGTCTGTTCTTAGTTAGTGGCTTGCGTACTGCTGGTATAACGCAGTAACCAACACAACACACGCGCACACAATTGTGCAGTAATGCACGGCCAGCTGGCCAGCTGGCTTTACTCTTCGTGAGTCCGGAGCCCACTGTAACAACCACACAATTGTGACTGCTCGAAGAGGGGTGCTGTTTAGGATCTGAAGTATAAGGAGTTCTGCAGAAGACCTGTCTTTGATGACAACCATGCTTACAATGAGCCTCACACGAATCCGATGAACACTGACACACGGGTCATTAAGATGCTGGACAGCTGGCTAGGTGCTTTATATTACAGGCACGTGTACAAGCATGTCTATGTGTACAACTCATGATAGTGCCCTGCACAGCGACGCAGACGTCCTCCTGCAAGGTTACGAGCGAGGGCCACATATTTACCCGCAACCACCACCTCTTCCCTCGGATGAACCACCTGCACACACAACACTTTCTGCAACAGGACTGGCCCGTCCTTTCCCCTACAAAACCGGGAGCTAGCACGCCGAAAGAATTGGGACAGCATGCATTCTCCCAAGTAACAGGAACCTCTCAACGTAATGACCACGACACGTGCTTTAAGAGCACTTCAGCCGGGGCCCCAGGCAGCAGCACCCGAATACGTACACCTCCTCTTCACCCAGGCCTCCTCAAAACGAGCGTAATCCTTTCTAATTCTTGCAGGCTGGATGCCAAGGGTGATTTTGGCAGTAGCGAGCGAACACCGAGCCGATAGCCTTATTGAACCTTCCGCGCCCTTTAGCGCATGGTGCAGCACAAGGTGCAGGGGCGGGCGCGGGCGCCGGGGCGGGGGCGGGGGCGCGAGCGGGCGCAGCAGCTGGTGCAGGAGCCCCCGGCGCGGCGACCTATGCTCCCCGTGATTTTCAAGGGCCAGGCAGCAAGCAGCACGAGGGTAGGAAGGGAACGGTCAGCACTGCTATTGCAAGGTGTTTCATATTTGCGTATTCTTGCGTTGTGCTGCAGGTTTGGACACATGTTCTCAACTTCCTCCTTTCCGAAACAAGCTCGCGCTCACAACGAGAGTAAGGCCGTGTCACACGGCCATTCCTAAATGCCCTTCACGGTCCTGGCGACCATGAGGCCGATGCCAATCCCTGCCCATCGACAACGGGGAAGGACACGAACACGGCACTCACACTGACGGTGGTAGCTCCGCTAGGCGCCACACCGACTTTTGTGGTCGGTGCGGAGACGGCGACGGCGGCTCCCGAGGGGCAGGCGGCGCCGCCAGTGCCCGAGGCGAAGGGCACGCTGCAGGACTGCAGGCTGTTATGCGGGAGGGGCGGAAGAAGGGGCGGAAGAGCGTGCAAGAATCGGATCAACCTTAAAATTATGGAAGGCAGTAATGGAGCATTGCTGCATCTTGGCTACTACCACGCAGAACGGATCCTCCTTATTGAGCAATTGGTTGTTCGATGGGAAGAGTAACGCAGCCAGCCAGCCAGCCAGCCAGCCAGCCAGCCAGCCAGCCAGCCAGCCAGCCAGCCAGCCAGCCAGCCAGCCAGCCAGCCAGCCAGCCAGCCAGCCAGCCAGCCATTGTACATTTGAAGGTTGCCCCACGCATGTCCCCACACTTACAGCAACCCATCGGCACGGAGACTGAATCGTTGGCTATAATCATACACACGGAAATTCGGTCATGAGGGGGCCTAACCTTGGGCACTAGCGGCCAACCACAACATCGGCAGACATGGACACACGTGCCTTTCAAGAGTGCGACCCCACCCCGCCTGGCCACGTCCTGGTTTCAAAATCCTAGCCGCTCCTCCCCTCGGGCCCATCCTGCCCGTCACGTCCTAGGACGTCCTGTCCAGATCTCTGCATGTCCGGTCATCCGCACTCACACATTCACTACCGCACTGCGTGTGACACCGAAGCGCCGAGCGGTGGCATCGTTCTCCACAGTGGAGAGCAGCTGCTCCTCCAAATCCGGGTAGCACAGGCAGTAGCCCAGCGGGGCGCCGGGACCCGCAAAGCCCTTCACAGTGCTGCAACATGAAGACTGGTGGTTGGGGAAATGGCGGGAAGGGGAAAAGGCGGGTTCGGGATTGAAACAAAACAGAGGCGTCGGGTGAATGCGGAGAGCACGGGAGAGACCTCACGTGCTGCTCTGCTCTACTGCAGGCCATCATCCAGTGCACAGCTACCCGCGTGGTTGCTTGACGGGAAGATGCCTCCAACCGCTTTCTTCACTTTTCGCCCTCCTCCCCAAATTCCCTGTCCAGTCTCCCCTTCTAAAGGCTAC
This sequence comes from Volvox carteri f. nagariensis, assembly GCF_000143455.1. Lineage (NCBI taxonomy): Eukaryota > Viridiplantae > Chlorophyta > Chlorophyceae > Chlamydomonadales > Volvocaceae > Volvox > Volvox carteri. Next base: position 1,001,896 of record NW_003307570.1, on the reverse strand, counting down.
AACAGCTTCTGTACGCCTCGAGAGACATGAAGGAATATTGAGGAAATTGAAAAGTCAGCTGGATTATGCGAGTAGAGGTCCGACCTGTTCTGATTGTGTGAATGTGAGCGAGTGGGTGAGTGGGTGTTGGATCTCTCACCGAGGGGCCTCCCACGCACGGCGCCAGCACGTTGACGTTGCCGGATTGCGCGGAAGCGGTGCTGATGCATTGGTTCTTATCGGGCAATTGCGCAAGCGAGGGAGCGGCGGACAGGAAGACCACCAAGACAGCAGCGGCGGCGACGGCGAGGGTGCGGGCGTGCAGGGCTGCCATCTTGTGAAAGTAATACAGCTTGCTACTTCGATGCGTACAGGTGGGGGAAAGACAGAAACAAACAACGTCGTTGGCAGCGAGACTTAAATCCCACAGCTTTAGCTCCGTCGCGGCGGATGCAGTTCGGTGTATGTTTACAGCGTGGAAACTCACACCCTTTCGAATGATAGTTTGTGTAACGAAAAACTGAATGCTGACTTCAGCAAAATATGAGCTCTCATTCTATTCTATTGCAATTTAGGCGTTTTTTTCCCTGTGGGTGGGTAAAGGTAAAGAGGGCTCCAGGGAATGGTTGACAGCGGTCAACCAAGGCTTCGACTGATCTGATGTGTTCGTGTCGGTCCGAGAGCCGTCGAACGTGGTCGAACGGCCGAGGTAAAAGCGCGAGGGGCTTTAGCAACGAGGTATTGTCCCGTGCATTAGCCGCCACCTGCTCTTTGATATGTAATTATAGATTGCATCTCTGCATGAAATTGCAGCTATTTCCATGTTCTTTCCAATAGGAAATTCACTTCGGACCGTGCTCCGCAGTCCGTCTGCTGACCAGCCATCCTCGTCAGTGTCGGCACCCAACCATGATGATGATGATGATGCGCCTCAACTTCACGAAACGGCCCTCCCATACGCGCGCCAGCGAGTAGGACAGGACTCTTAGCGAATCGCAGTTCCACCCACCCCACCACCCGCATCCACCGTGTAGGTCGCTCGCGACATCAGTCCGACGACGAGACATACGCGGGCCACGCACTGTCCGCAACAGGAGCTTCACACACTTCGACGATGATGACCACAGTCCTTTCCCAACCGCGTGAAAGTGGAGGTGCAGTGGGAGCACAAAGCTCCCGTGGCGAGCATCCTGCATAGCCCTCCCGGGTCCCCATTCAGGCCACGGCCTCCCCAAGGGCGAACCCACAGCCACAGAAACGTGCGACACACAGCACACGGCATACACGCAATGGTGTTGACGATGCAAGCATGCGCGCATGCATGTGTACGAGCGCTGCCGCATCCACCTATGCATAAGAGCAGAGGGGCATCACAGTCCTAGTGAACCTCCACCTTCCCCACCACCGCTCCTCCAAATTCCTTCCCGCGCTGCAGCCGCCACATCATCTATACCTCGGCCGCCACGATGTCGCTCCCACTCCTCCAGCAATTCCACTCACCCGCCCTTACACCACCACCACCACATCCGTCTCCTCCTCCTCCCTCCACTCGGCCACAGCTACCACCCCTCCCCACATTCCAACATATCCTCATTCCTCCCCCTCCTCCTTCTCCTCGTGTTCCTCCTCCTCACCACCACCTCTCGCCTTCCCAGCGCAGCCCCTCACTGGGCCGCTGGCCCCGCCTGCTCCTGCGCCAGGTAGCTCCTCATCTTGGCGACCTGCTCCAGCACGGACCTCTTACTGGTGCCGCCCTCAGTGTCGCGCATCTCAGCACTACGGTTGAAATCCCACACCTGCACCACCAGCACCACCAGCACCAGCAGCGACACGGGTCCGGGAAAAGGCAGCAAAAATTGAAATAAAATAGCTTCTCCATGGGGTTAGAATGGATGGGCAACAGCAGCAGAGGCAGCCGCCCCCCCAGCACTACGGCCACCAGCAGGAGCTAGCTCCCCCATGAACCAACTAGCAACACACGCCCGTGGCCTCTTCCCCTTTAACACCCTTCCTTTACCTAACTCTTCTCTCTCCCTCCCCCTCCCCTCTCCTCCCAACCCTCCTGCCCCCGTCCCCTTCTTCGCCCCCTCCCTCTCTAATATCTCACCGCCACCACGTCCTCCGTGAACAGCGGGTGTATGGTCTGCAGGTCCTCCACCCGCAGCTCGCTGAGCCCCACCCCGCGGTCCTCAGCCATCTTGACAGCGGCTCCACTGAGGTGGTGTGTCTCGCGGAAGGGCACCCCCTTGCGAACCAGGTACTCGGCCAGGTCGGTGGCCAGCATGTCGGCGGAAAGACCTGCGGGATTGGAGGGGGATGGGGGTGGGGTGGGGTGGGGCAGATCAGAAGTAGCAGTGAATTACAGCGGCGGCGGCGGCGGCGGCGGCAACTCCTAGGGAAAAGGCCTCCTCAAACCTCTCCTCCACCCTCCTTCCCCAACCCAACTCATCCACCCCTCCCCTCCCCCTTCCCTGCCTTACCCGACTTCATCTTCTCGGGTCTTATTTTGATGGTGGACAGCACCCCCGTGGCAATGCGTACGACATCATGCACCGTGTCGACCGTGTCGAACAGCAGTTCCCAGCACTCTTGGAAGTCCTTGTTGTAGGTGGTGGGAGTGCCCTTGAGCACCGCCAACACGCCCGTCAGGTTGCCCTGGATACGACCGCCCTTGCCCCTGGGGGGAAGAGGGAGGGGGACGGGGAGATGGTCTGTGTCTGTCTGTCTGTCTGTATGCGTCACTATGTATGACATAGGGTGGAATTTGCCTTGCCGGAATTCAACGATGCCGTACATCATTGGAGGACATGAGCAAGAAACACGCACGCACATACACGCAGGTGGCAAGTTGCCGACACGTAAACCCAGCTAACACAAACACAAACGCACACCACCCCGCTTTAGTCCCCCTCCACCCCCTATCCATCTACCTATGTTATCTGCTTCATTCGCCAGTGGTTCGTTTCACCTCACTCTCCTCCCCGCCCTCCCCTCTCCGCCCCC
>NW_003307570.1:975062-998863 GCF_000143455.1 Volvox carteri f. nagariensis | reverse complement strand
CCCCACCCCCCTCTCCACCCCCCTACCCCCCTCTCCACCCCCCAGCCCACCTGATCAGCTCCAGGGCGTCGGGGTTCTTCTTCTGCGGCATGAGGCTGGACCCGGTGGCGTACGCGTCACTGCACTGCACGTACCCGAACGGTCCCGAGGAGTAGATGATGAGGTCCTCAGCCCAGCGGGACAGGTGGGTGCACAACAGACTGCAGGCGAACACAGTCTCGATCACGAAGTCGCGGTCGGAGACCTGCGGAGGGAGGGGGGGGGAGAGGGGGAAAAGACGGGGGGGGGGGGGAGAGGAATAGCAAGGCCGCCTAGATCGCGCAGGAGGGGAGAGGCGGTGCGTCCGGGCCCCAAACACACAGGACACCACCTCACCCCTAGCTGCCGCTGTGGCCATAGCTGTGTGTGTGCCCCGAAACACCAGTCGGATTCCAAGTCGAAAACACCGAGGCGGGGACGGAGACCTACAGTCACTACATATTCACCTTGATTGACTTCCCCCCTCCTCCCCCGCCCCTCCTCCCCTTCCCCCTTACTCCCGGCCCCCACCTCACCGCGTCCATGGAATTGGGGCACACGCCCCCCACGAAGCCCAGCTCCCGGGCTATGAACTGGCGATCCACCCGGAAGGGGTTTCCGGCCAGAGCGCCTTAGGAAGCAGCGAAAAGGGGGAGGGGGGGTGCGAGGGCAGGTAAGGGAGGGGAAGGGCTTTCCATGGCCGGGGAGACCCCGGGTGGACAACCCGAAGAATGTCCCGACTGAGGGGCGGGGGAGGGAGGGGGGCAATGGAGATGGAGCGCGGGGGAGGTGATGCGGGAGGGGAGGGGGGTGATGGATGGTGTCTCACTGCAGCAACCGCCTCTAAAGTCCCCTCCCCTCCCCTCCCCTCCCCTCCCCCACCTGACCCCAGCGGCAGTGTGGCCACCCGAGGCGTGAGGTCCCTCAGCCGCATGTCATCCCGCTGCCAGGCCGCGCAGTGGCACATCAGCCAGTGGCTCCACCGCACCGCCATGGCGTTCTGGAGGTGGGTGAAACCTGGGGGCCGGAGAGGGGCGGGGGTCGGGAGACGGGGATTGGGGGATAAACCAGTGGGTAGGGACCTTCCGAGGCAAGAAAAGACACGATCAGCTGCCGACCCGTCCAAAGCGGTAGGTGGGGCGGTAGGTGAGGCGACAAGGGGAAGTGCTCTGCCGATGTATGTATGTATGTGCATGTGTGTGGGGGGTGGGATGCTGGGTGAGGGGGTTCAAGGAAGGAGAATATCTCAGCCACCTCCCAGGTCAACGAGATGCGGCGGCGAACCAACCGTCCACCGGTAGGGAGGGAGGGAGGGAGGGAGGGAGGGGGCCATGACCACGCAGTAGATTCGTTGCGCAGGAGCTACTGCCGCATACCCACACTCACCAGCCTCCGAGCACTGCCCCCACCTCCCCTTCTTCCTCCTCCTCCAGTAACTCGCCCAGTCTCCAACCCCTCCCTTCCCCCCATCCTGCCCTCCACCTCCTCTTTGCCTGCCTGCCTGACCCCCCCCACACACCAACCCATTCCCCCAAAACCCCCACCCCCACCCACCCACACACCTGGCATGAGCACCTCCACCTCCGCCTCCGACCTGTCCGCCGCCACCCGGATCAGCTCCTGCAGCTCCGACCTCATCACCGCCACCTGATGGGTCAGCCAGAGCCGGTAGTCGGTGGCTACCTAGGGGGGGGAGAGGAGGGGGGCGGGGAGAGAGGGGTAGTAATGCACAAGAAAGGAAAGATGAGTAAGGGAAGTAGGGAGGACGACAATTGCTGTGTGGAGTTGTATGTGTGTGTGTGTGTGTGTGTGTGGCGGGGGGGAAAAGGTGTATGTACGGAAGATGCAGCAACACGCAGCAACAAGCAGGAGTTGATGGAGGGGGAAGTGGGAACTTTCCTGAAAGAGGATAGGAGGTCAAGAACGGCTAGGTAGGTAGGTAGGTAGGTAGGTAGTTTTCCGCTATCGTCGTCATGACACTAACATCATCGCGAGGACTCCTCTTTCACAAACCGCGACTGGTTGTCAGTTATTGCTTCCTTACCTCTGTCGCTTATCACAGTCTGTCCTCCTTGGCATCAGCTTCACTCGTTCACGTGGTTAATGCTCTTCCCCCCTCCCCCCTTTCCCCCCCTCACCTGGTCGTTTCTGGATCTGCCTGTGTGCAGCTTTCCCCCAACCGCCCCGATCAGCTCCGTCAGACGCCGCTCATTGGCCGTGTGGATGTCCTCGTCGCCCGGCTTCACCACGAACACACCCGACTGCCACTCCTCCGCGACCTGGGGAAGTGGAAAACGGGTGGCAGGGTGGGAGGAGGAGGGGGTGGGTGGTGGTGGTGGTGGTGATGATGATATGATGTTGTTGTTGTTGTTGTTGTTGTCTGGTTATGATAATGCTGATGGCGCACCTAAGCGGGTGCTGGCGTGCGAAGGATGAAAGCAGTTGGGGGCTGCGGAGGAGATGATGTCACACACTCTCTTCGAGTCCCGCTAGAGGGAATTTCCTGACCAAGTAATAGGGAAAGTTTCCCAGCGGTGCATCAGAGGTGGCGGGGAAAGTGTTGGATTTAGTTTGCCTGAGAGGCAACCGTGGCTCGGGCGTTTGAGCTTTACACCGGGGACATGGCGTTAGGGTGTACAGCACCCTAATGCTCTGCATTAGGATTTTAGGGATGGCAGCTTGACGGCAAAGCGTCCTTCGACGGTGGCTACTGTCTGGCGGTCTCCTGGCACAGCGTTCGAGGCTGCGGGCCTTTCCTTTTTCTTCCTCGTAGACCTACACCGCTGCGTGCACCCCTCAGGGTATCCGGCGGTTCAGGCTCAGTGTCGAGCAGGGGAGAGGCCAGCGACCCCTCACGCCTCTCCCCTTTCCCCTGGGGGGGGAACCCTGCTTCAGCGGCCTTGTCCGTTGGGGCTGGGCAGCAACCCCTGGCCAGTGTCAGGCCCGGCAGGATATGTAACACACGAACACACACATACGCAGCCAGCCATCCCCTTTTTCCCCTCCCCCCCCACACACAGCCAGCTACCCACCCAAAAACCCCCTTCGGCCCCCCCCAACATACACACACACGGCACAACAGCCACCTTGCTCAGTCCGTCCACAATGGACGCGGCCTCCACGTGGGTGAGGATGCCCGCCTTAGCCAGCGCCTTGGCGTACGCTTGGCTGCCCTGCGATATGGGATGATGGCGCGATGGTGGGTGCAGCAACTTTGCAAGGTGACCGAGTGCGGGAGGCGAGGGCAGCTGAACGCAGCTTCGCTTGTGGAAGGGCAGGGTAGAAGCCCGGTTTGAGATGGTGCCATAAGAAGGGGGTCTATGGACCGCAGATCAGGTTTAACAGGTCATCTATGGAGCATCTGCGCCAGGACTGGCAGATGGCAGTTGGGCGGCAGAAGGACTGGATGTCGATAGGTTGGATGGAGGGGTTTTGCGTGGTGCTAGGAAGGCTGTGAAGAAGACGTTGAGCTATTGAAGCGTTAGATATCAAATGTATGATATTGCGTGCTGCATGTACCTTAATATCCTCGGCCCAAAGACGCTTGTCGAAAGGCAATGACTCGTTGAATTTCTCCATCAATGGGTCGGTCTTGCCAGTGAAGCGGCCTCCCCACAGCTTCTTTGTACTGTCGCTAGGAGCTGGAGCGGCCGGAGCACTGGTCGCCTGCGGAGCGAATGGCAGGGAGCTGTCGCAAATGTGTCCATCAAAGACCACGACAGCCGCCCTGACACCCTACCTGTGCCATAACGGTGAGACGTGCCGAGCCCAAAGCCTGCGATAGACAGCACAGCAACAAAATTGCACAATTCCACCTAGACAACCGACACGGAAGAGCACATAGCGAATCCGCCGGCACGAAAGCCCATCACCAGGTCTACAATTACCTTTGCACGACAGCTCTTTTGCTGCAAGGCGCTGAGTCCCTTTACTGTTCCCACGCTATGCTGGTGCAAAGTGACGGGAGCCATTTGTCTGCCGCAAATAGGGTTCGCCGATCAAGCTCCGCCCGGAAGGAATCGCAAAGCAGCAGTATACACACAACCAATTGGAGACCGCAAATTGCAACTCGGAATATGTCCAGCTGAAGGAGCTGGAAAAAAGCTGGTCACGTGTTTCCTTGCAAGGTCAGAGTCGCGCGTGCTCCACGATACAAGTCGCTATCCCTTGCTCGCGTTAACTAGAAATAGCGTAGAGGCGAATCAAAATGTTACAGTCCCTCCAATTCTGACCGAGTGATGCCGTACACGCCGAACTCACGCCTACCAATCCTGTACACGACATAGATAGCTGCCCAGCTTTGCAAGCGAATACAGCCGACTTGATATTACTAAACTCAAACTGCTTATAACGAAACTTTACTGATAAACACGCGCGTCGTGCGTTTGTAAGTGCCGTAAACGGCCACTGCAAAACCCCAGTCGGCATGATTCCCCGGTCCCTGCACATCAGTATCTACCGCATATCATAATGGTTGTAAAAAACTTAATGCCCACGTGCGATTGCAAACTGAGTATGGTGCTGTTCTCTTCTGACATGTCACCTTGCGATGCATCCTTCTTGTTCCGCTTGTCACATACTGCCGGCTTCCACTTCCACAAAGCACAATTCAGAACTATGGGCATATAGCAAAATTATGGGTATCGGTTGCAGCGATAACGTGCGAAGTTAGTAATACCTGTCGTGCACTTGCCGCAACCGCGCTGCCGCACACGCCAGGGCGGCACACTACAGCTGCAGGTCCACAGGAAAACAAAAACACGCCAAAAGCGTGCTTATAAAGTGCAGGCTTTAACCTGCCCTTCTGTTGACCTGCGCCTGTGTTAGCCGGATGAAGTTGCTCCTTGAGGAATCAAGGATGATGCCCCCCTGTACTGTGCTATGCAGTCAAGCGATGCACCTCATTTCAATGTGGGCCCCCACCGGCGGGCATGTGGGCATATGGACACCAACCACGTCCACGTCCAACCACCTCAGCCGCTTTCCCCTTACCACCCGAGGCCATCCCGAGCAGTTTCGCGCTAGGTGCCCTTTCGGGGTTCTGATAAGCCGATGCCCGACAGGCCACCGCCCAGAGCGTCTTATTACTTGTAAAGCTATGTATCGCCGCTTCCTCTCCCCATCGCCGCGTTTCAGTGGGGAAACAATAGCAAGAGCCCATGCCCGACTGCGTGGCAAAAGCGAGGATACCTGCCGATCGATATATTAAAACTCCATTCGTCTCGTCAGACGGATGTATGCTAACTCTCGCCAACTCTCGCCAGCATGCTTGCCGGGTAAGTTTCACTGGCAGTACCGCTCAAACATAGACGTTGCTCCTTGACTTGCGCTGAGCGTTGGCTTGTAACAGATGCGATGCCATGGGCTCGCGACGGCGGCGAGTCAAGGTATCATTGCCTCATTAGGCTGACAATGTGCGCACACCATTACACAGGTCGTAATAATAACGCACTAATATGCAGAAAATTAAACTGAAGGCTGTGCAGTTTGGAGCTTGCGTGTGCCCGCAAAACATTTTCAACGTAGCCTCCGCGGATAGCAACGGATAGCCCGTACATGAAGCGGGCGATCCAAATTTACGGCTTGCCGCGGCCAGCTAGTGTAATGTAGGTTATTAAAGTGCAGTCGGTGTTACACGCGATGCTGGTCGTAGATGGTGGGGCGAGTGGCGCTTAATTTCACCACGCACACTTGCTATATTTTTAACAAGATGTGTCAAGCTTTATTTGCGTATGTGATGTAATTCAAATTCATCCATCTTTTAATAGAATTTAAAGCTGCAGGGCTGTTACCGAATGCGGAAAGAACCTACCGGCGGGTGGGCTGGGCGGATCCGAGCGCTTGATATCGTGCGTTGCTTGGAACCGAGGGGCACCAGCGAAAAGGTTATTCACACCAACAGGCCCAACAGGCACTGTACAGGAGCTCCTGAACGCATCCACGATAAATACCCCTGAAACCTATCTATAAAAAGCATCGCACGGTGTTCAGGAAGCTATAATAACCACAGCGCCAGTCTTCGCCCGTCCTACAAACGTGCGGCAGATGTAATAGGCAAAGCACAGCGACAAGCACCGCGGCAATCGACGGACTTATTTTCTTGTCATCAGGTATGATTTTATTGAATTGGTTCATACTGGATATTTTGTCCAGGGAAACACCTGCGCGTGGCCCGCTGCCTTTCCACTTGGCCTGTGTGATGTCTTGTGGTCACTTTCTTTCTTCTTTCATTTCTTCTCTTCGTTCGTTCCTTCTTGCGTTAGTTACTGCCGTGAGAGATCTAAATACGTTTGTCGTGTGCCGCGCGCAGGGAAGCGCGCTTGTTGTCGGTTTTATTCCCCACCACTCCCTGAGTCGTAATTCAAAAGCAAGGCTACTGCCACCATGAGGCGTCTGGTGCTGCCACTTATGCTGCTGCTGTCGTTGACGGCTTTCAGGGGTACGTATCACGCAGGGAAAACTCGCTAAAGAGTCGGAACAATAATCATGGATCCGAACTTTCGTTATATCCATTAACAATATGTATTTTTTATTCGGACTCTTTCCAGCCGTGAAGAAGTAGGAAGGCATACAGGATGCCCGCCATCGCTCGCATTCGTAACCAGCTGACTTTTTAAATACTCGCGTTAAAAATCAGGTTCCGTTGAGTTGTCCTCCAAAACCACAGCATGAATGGCTAGCTATCCTAGCTTAGAATTGTAAGTGAATGTCGTAAATGAGAATACTGTAGGTCCCAGTTAAGAGAGCGTTACGTCGTCGTCGGGGCGTGCGGTAGCTGGCCGCCGGAAAGGCCTGTCCTCTCAAAATGATGGGAATGCGCTTTTTTTCACGTCTTTATATAAAGTAATATTCACTCCAGGACAATTAGCACATCCCGGGGTTAATTGTCCTGAAGGGGATTAGCTATGAAAGGGTTCGGAGCTGCTATTGGTCACCAGTAATTTGTTTTCGCACTTATACTCTTAAACGCCTGCGGCCTCATCCCCGATGGCCCGTGTCTCCCGAAAAAAAACATCCACCGGTATGTGATATACATGGTTGGATGTTCCACCAATCACCAGCCCGCCCCCATCAGCAGGCGCAAATCTGGGGCTGAGCATATAAACTATGGCACAAGGCCACTAACCAGCCGGGGACGCATTAGGACCTCTTCTGAAAGAGCTAGTCCACCCAAGAGGTGCCGTCTGAGCCATTTATGTCTCGATCACTCGAATCGGAGTGATTATAATCAAACCTTGCGATCGAAAGTCCTCAGCCTTAATGAATGGCTATCCTTCAAGGATATGTTTATCGAAGTGTGCCGTACTGTACGACAGCAAATACAGGACGCCATCTTGTCTCATCCATGCTACTGCTACAACCCGCCATGCCACAGGACTATGCCAGGAGGGCGCCGAGGCCACTGAGTTCGGTAGCTTTACGTTTGGAGGAGAGCCTCCTGAAGCGGTCTCCGGCCCTGAAGACGCCTCCTCTGTCGCGAGCACAAGCACTGCAGCATTGGATGTGTCGGGCGAGCTCGTGTTCATAGACACCCAACAGCAATATTCAGCTCAATGGGCCATCCGCACGGGCAACGGTTTGCTGACACCTATCGCACTCGGATACGAGCCCCCCAAGACAGATGAACTTGGACAGGCCCTGGCGCCCGGAGCACTGGTGACTATTGTAAGTTGTGGTGCCGCACAGCAGACTGACCGATCGGCACATCACTCCCGCGATAGCTGCCCTTGCCTTCTACTTCCTCTACATCCTCAAAATCGTGACATTACTTTTGCTGAACGTTCCTAGCTAGTTTTTTATTTCCCTGCTCAGCCACAGCCCGAACACGCTGTAGTCCTGCTAGACACTTGCCAGCCCTATACATGCTGGGGGCATCATGTACTTAACTGCCTAACTTGCTTCTGCGATAAGCCCAGAATAGCATGTCCTTGCCTGCAACTAGTCTGCACTTATCTGCCCAAGTTGTCCCTGGCTAACACTACGGCGACAGTGTAGCCCACAAGTGGTTTTCATGTATTTAGCTGCTCCATTTGGCTGTTGCCGCTACTGCAGCCTCACTCCGTTGACTGATGAGCCATGCGTGCGGAGACCGCCTACCCTACAGAGTCCTACTGGAGACCGAATTCTATCCTGTCCCTCCTTACCTAACGTGTCCTAATTTATTCCTCCCTTGCCCACAGTCGTGCGTGATTGACGTCTACGGTGTCTGCAACCCTGTTGCTGAGGACAACACCATCGTCTTATCGCCGCTGCCCCAGCTTTTGCCGGACACGGGCACAATCAATCAGCGCTTGCTGGTGATCATTATGGATTACTCAGACTGCGGTCTACGTGCCTCGCTCAACGAAACGATCGTGCGCTCAAACTTCTTGGGGCCAAAGGGCGATGGCAGCGGCGGCACCGCCTTGAAGTACACCCAATGCTCATATGGCAAACTTAACTTGAATGCCACTGCATTCAAGGTGGTCACCGTCAAAGCCAGCTGCGCAGCAGTCGTGTTCGGCACCTGCGCCGTAATGCAAGCGACTTTGGATGTCGACGCCGCAGCAACGGCACTGCTCGGAAAAGCGGCGTTTTCAAGCTTTACCCACAGAGCCTACATCCTGCCGCCTGGCATGGCTGCGTTGTGTTCGTGGTCTGGCATGGCGATGAGGCCTGGCAAACAGATCTGGCTACAGACGGCGTACGTACCACGTTGGGAAACGGCCCTGGCGATGACCCTTTCGGGTTACGGTAAGGGCCGACGCGTCATTCATTTGCAGTTTTCATTTACAGAAAATGACTGATATGTACCACCTTCGTTTCTCCATGAATACGTGCTGATCATGCGAAAACCGTTAATTGCGGATCCCTTGACAGAAGCAACCTCGGTTTGTGCGGGGTGTCCGCCAAGTAGGCCAGTTAAAATCACACACATACATGGCATTGCTCTTCGGTTTAGGAATTCCTCTTGCCAAGGCATGGCCTGTCGACCCCTGGATATATGGTGCCATGCAATGGAAACTGCTTTAAATTATTGTAGCCAGTCCCCGAATGCTTGTTTCGGCGACTAAAGCATATGATGAATTTGGTAATTCAGGCGTATTGCTGCTTCTGCTACTTGGAGTGGCCAAATCCAACTCGTTTGTTGGATACTGTGCCTTGTGTCGTACGCCCCAACATAGCCGATGGAGCGCCTCCCGTATCGTGAGTGCGCGTTTCTATGCGCGTCCGCACACAGGTCTGTGGCCTGCATGGCAGTACGGGATAATGTTTAAGGATGCCTCCACGGCCATGGGAACCGGAAGAGCTTGCCCCAACGCGCCCGAGCTGGCCTACCTGGGCTGGGCTACACCCGCGCCACGCGGCGATCACATCGACTCCACAGTGCTCCGAGTGGGCACCGTCCTGTCCTTCAATCTACCCGCCACCTACCTAACGCCGGAAGGGAACTACCTCCGGGTCGTCCCCGACTGGCTGCCGTCGTACAGCAACAGGACCTTGGCCAAGAATCTGTACCTCGCCGTGCGGGTTAACAAGGGCGGCGATGATTCTCTGACGCCCCTGTACGCCAGCAAAGTGAATATTCACGAGCTCAACGCGACCATGGTGCGTTCGTGTCGTGTTGTGTCGTGTAAGCGGGGGTTCTAGATACGTAGGAAGCCGACACAGTGGGCGGAGGACTGCTGCAAAGTAACGGCTGCTCTGATGATCATTATTAAATGGCGAGGTGCACTCTCTTGAATGGCCTGCTTTGCGAAGGTGAACCTTGCCAGACCGGCAATCAATGTTTCATTTATTTCTTTGAAATGCATCATTTATTTCTGCATGTGTTGCCAGATTTGGCAGAAGAGGGACTTGCTTAAGGTCGCAATGGTTGTACCTCAAGCTGCCTCTCAACGGGCCCGGGAAAACTTGGCAATACGGACTGGGGCCGCAGTCGTACACACTTGTGCGAGTCCTGAGTATTGGTGGTCTCGTACCACCGCTCGGGCAGCACACCACGCAACCAGAGACACTACTCTGCCCAGGGTAGCACTCACACAAAGGATTTTTACCAAAGCAATAAGCACGGCCTACAAGCAGGGGGACCGTGTTATATCACGACTTCAGGAGATGCACCAATCAGCGGATGTCAGATCCCATGATTCACCCTCATGGGATACAACAAGCCAACAGGATCAAGATTACAGAGAGGCCATTTATTAGCACATCACCGACACCCCTGTCTATTAGCCGCCAGCCATTAGCGCCGCCAACCCGTGGACCGCTCCTCATTGTTTATTGGTATCAATCTCGTCCACAATCCTCCTCGCATTCCACCACTCGTGCATGTTACGGCTCCCTCCCATTTGCAATGTGCATTACCCTTTGCGTCTACAATACCCAATTGCCGCCTGCTGTTACTAAGGATTGGATGGCTCCCATCCCATGTTCCCCCTTCGACCTTCCCTGCTCAGGACAACAACCCAGCAGCCTTTGTACTTCCTGACAGCAGGATTAACCTAATTGCCGCCAGCGCATCCCTCACCCAGACAAACCTGACAGCCTACAAGCTTGTCGTGTACGCTGGATTGTGGGTTGACACAGATATCCTCAATGTGCGCCTCTGCCGGTACTCAGCCTCGCCAAACGAATGTCCTTCCCTTGCGTCTCTCCTGGTGCGGCGGGTGCCACCACCACCGAGCCCGCAGCCAAAGCGCCAGAGCCCAGTAGCGGCCCGCAAGCCACCTCCCTCTGGTTCCGATACCGTCAGCAGTGTGACTAACTCAGGCACAGTGGCTGTGTCTGGCGAGCTCATCTTCCTGAATACACATTCGCAGCATACGGCACAGTGGATAATCCGCCGGGACGACGGCTCCATGGTACCCCTCGCACTCAACTTTGAACCCCCCAAGACGGATGACTCAGGGCGACCCGTGTTGCCGGGAGCATTGGTGACCATCGTAAGTGCTCACACGTGATTTTGCGGTGTGTGTGTGCGATCATCACCACATTCGTCCAGGCACATTCTTGGTACAGGCGGCGGATGCAGTGTGCCATGCATGTATATATAAGGTCGGGACGAGAAAGACCGTTAGTGCGGCCCTACACTGTTTTGTTTTGCTACGTGTATCTGATTTACTCACCCGCACATTGGTGGCATGGACGCACCTGGTGAGGGACTATTGTTATGGTTATTACACGCCGCTCATCCGTCGGTTATCCGTTAATGCCGGCCGGCGCTAAGCTTATATTAGCCCTTAAGGGCAGTGGCTGTTGGCTACTCGGCATCCGTCAAGAAGTGCAGCTGCTGCTGTTGCCGCTGCTGTTGCCGCTGCTGTTGCCGCTGCTGTTGCCGCTGCTGCTGCTGTTGCTGCAATTTGAAATGATGGCCGTGAGAATTGGGGACATCATACGTATTCCTAACTCATCTCCCTACTCGCTCGCTCATCCCGTCGCATGCCTTCGCAGTCCTGCAGCATGGACCCCCTAGGAACCTGCAACCCCGGGCCAGGCTCCCAGACAGCCGTCTTGTCGGCCGAATCTGCCTTTTTGGCGGACACTCGAGAGACACACCAGCGGATGCTCGTCATAATTCTAGACTACTCCGCCTGCGGTGCACCCGCCGCTGTTAACGGAACAGCTGTGCGCTCAATCTTCCTAGGACCCAATGGTGATGGCAGTGGCGGTGTTGCGGAGAAATACAGGCAGTGCTCACATGGCAAGCTCACCATGAACACCACAGCGTTCACCGTGATAACAGTGAAGGCTGCCTGTTCGGATGGGGTGGTGCAGTCATGCAGCTATACATTTGCTTCCATTACAGCTGACGCCATGGCGAAGGGGGTTTTAGGTCAGAAGGCATTTTCAGAGTTTACCCGCATTGTATACGTGATCCCTCCCCGAGTACCTTGCGCGTTTTCGGGTATAGCGCTTTTACCCGGGAACAGGGTTTGGCTAACGTCCGGACGCATTGGCGGTGTGTACAACTGGACCTCAATTATGCAAGAAGTACTCCATGGCTACGGTGAGCAGTGCATGCTAGGTGGACGGGTGGAGACGGAGGAGGATCAGTTGGATGAAAGTGTGTTCACACCCGTTGGTTAGTTAATTATTAGTTGGGCTTGCCGGAATGGCGTTGCATGCATCTCTCAAGGTAAGGATGAGTCGTAGATGTGGGAAATAATGTGTGTGTATATATGGTACGGCGATTATGTAGGCGCGCGCTTATGCACGACTGTCGAGGAGAGT
The DNA here is from genome assembly GCF_000143455.1 of Volvox carteri f. nagariensis. Lineage (NCBI taxonomy): Eukaryota > Viridiplantae > Chlorophyta > Chlorophyceae > Chlamydomonadales > Volvocaceae > Volvox > Volvox carteri. The sequence continues at coordinate 986,632 of NW_003307570.1, read as the reverse complement.
AAAAGGACTCCTTGCTTCTACCGGGCAGGCTGCTGGTCTATCTTTAGTCCGCCGCTAAACACACACTCCTGAAATAGATAACAATAATACGGCAATACACATTTTGTCTCTATGCAGGTCTATTCCATTCTTGGAAGGATGCCATTGAGTGCAATGACGATACCACCGTGATGGGGAGGGGGCAAGTCTGCCCCAACGCCGCCGAGTTGGCCTACCTGGGCTGGGCCACACCCGCGCCAGGAGGTGACCGCATCGATTCCTCACGACTGCGAGTACGAACCACCCTCAGCTTCAGCCTGCCCGCCACCTACCTATCCCCCGATGGCAACTACCTCCGGGTCGTCCCCGACTGGCTGCCGTCGTACAGCGAGCCCACCGTAGGCAAGAACCTGTACATCGCCGTACGAGTCAACAAGGGCGGGGATGCTTTACTGCAAACTAACCTTTATGCAAACAGGTTGCATATCCACGAGATTAATGCAACAGCGGTGGGTTGATGGCGTCTTTTTATTTGCTTGGTAATACCAACCGTTGTGCAGTTAAAGCTATACATAGCATAGATATCATATGCCATATAAATGTATATTATATAGCTAACTTTGTGTATTATATAGCTAACTTTGTCGGTATATACCGACTAGCTTCGTTATGTCGCCGCTTCCGCTCACGCACAAACAGCAAGATATATCTTGCTGTTCATCCGATCCGATCCATCCAAGTGTGACGACTATTGAAAAAGACTTTACTTGGCTTTGCCGCTCGGGTGGAATGCAGTTTTTCAATCGTTAACGGCAAATAGGCATTAAGCAATTTGTCTACCTAGAACCGGCGGCCAAACCGCCGCCGCCATTTGCTTTATTGCATATGCAAGCAGATAGACAGATGCATTTGCCGCAGCGTGCAATCGGCAATCGAGAGATAGAAGACCGTTGTATTAGAAACGAGACCCCTGCATGCTGCATCTAGCTACGTAAGGCGGACTCGGATCTCTACTCCAAGCAGCACTCCTAACCCATTTGGCATGCGGCTTAATTACTTGCTCACCCGACACTGCTAAATTCTCTCAACACCTTGTCCTCCAGCCACCTCAGCCATAACCGACGACCGGCCTTCCCTCCCACGTGCCCCTTTTATGTTAATTTTTAACTAGGACAACGCAAACCCGAGCACCTTTGACCGCAAGATCACCTACATCAACGCCATCACACCCCTGAGCCAGATAAACTTGACCGCGTATAAGCTTGTCGTGTACGGCGGATCCTGGGCCAACACGGATGTCCTCAGGGTGCACCTCTGTCGCTTTGAGTCCTCGCCAGGGGAATGCCCCTCCATTCGCTCCCTTGAGTCGAAGCCACCCCCGCCGAGCCCCGGTCCCAAGCCGTCGACGGGACCCGCAACCAAGCCGCCGCCGGGCAAGCAGTCGGGCCCGGCAGCATCACGGCAGCCACCTCCCCCCGCTACAACATCCGCTGTTACGGCGCCCACGGTAGTCGAGGTGTCAGGCGAGCTGGTCCTCCTGAACGGCAACCTGGAGCCCCAGTGGAACATCCACCAGAGCGATGGCGCCCTGATACCCCTCGCACCGGGCTACGAGCCCCCCGCGACCGACAAGCTTGGACAGCCGGTGGCGCCCGGAGCGTTGTTAACTATCGTAAGCTGCTGCGACATGGGCGGCGACATCTTGAATGCGCGGCACCAATTCGTTGCTCGCCACAAACATACATATTCATGTAGAATCTTCTTCTTTCTCCCTTCTCATTCTTACTAAATAACATGCTCATACAAATACATATAGGACATATATAAATACATGCATGCCCCAATACGCTGCTGATACCCTTTTACCTGCGCCTGCATTATATATCGCGCTAGCTGCTGGATGTGCACGTACGGCTGCTAGAATGATCCTTTTGGTAAATAAAAAATTAAAAGAGTAACACAGGTCTATCTAGCAACAAATTACAACGATTAGAATGTTTTTAATAATGAGAGCAAGTAATGCATTAATACACAGCGGCGGTGGCTCTCACCTTGCTGACCGGTAACGGAAGCAGTTGGACGTATGGAGGTGAACCAGACCTCTATGAAAGGGGTCATGAGATCTACGAACCCAATTAGTAATTATAACATAAATACTCCACATACAGTGGTCCTAGGGGTCCCTAACCTCCTTGCGGACAACTCACGGAGATCACAGGGGGTCGTAGTAGTGGGGCCACGGCGGCCTGATTGATAAGGGAAGCCGTTTCGTTCATTATCCGCGGGCGAGCGAAACACAGAATTAATATATATATGCTCCTGATATGATTATTACCCCTTCCCTAACTGCTCTCAACGGTCTACCCCCGACCCGCTCGCAGCCGTGCTACATCGATGTCTTTGGTACCTGCAATCCAGTGCCGGGATATGATACCGCAATCCTGTCGGCGCAGCCACAGCTCTTGCCGGACACGAAAACAATCAACCAGCGTCGGTTGGTGATTATCCTGGACTACTCCTCTTGCGGCTATCCGGCCGCGTATAATGAAAGCTTCATGCGTGCGATATTCCTTGGACCCAACGGTGATGGAAGCAACGGCGTCGCGAAACAGCTCTCGCAGTGCTCTTACGGGAGGTTTACCCTGAACGCCGCGGCGTTCAAGGTAATTACCGTGAAGGCCAATTGCACGGCAGAGGACGCTCAGATGTGTATGTTCGGTATAAAACTTGCACCGGATGGGGACGCCGGAGCCCGAAAGCAGCTAGGTGCTGAAGCATTTGCAGCCTTCACCCATAGGACATACATTATACCGCGAGACTGGAGTTGCGCAGGGAGCATGGCGTTGTTGCCTGGCACTATGTCATGGCTGTTGAGCATCCCCTATGGCGTGGAGCGTATGGCGACGATCATGCATGAAACAATGCACAACTACGGTAAGGCGGCTAGATAAGGTGTTGGCGCGTTAGTCGCGCGGTGAAGAAGTGTGTAGTAGCTGGCCGCTGAAAAGGCCTCCCAAGATGTTGGCAGAGCGTATTGATAGACACGATGTGCGCGCCGTACTGTACGACAATGCGTCTACAGGTGTTGCTACAATCATGCCCACACCTGTCTTTGCATCCTCTATCTTCCTGATGCAAGGAATCTGATGTAAAGCTATTAAAAATGCGTGGCTGGAATCCTTGCCAGGCGATGCTGAATGCTATTATTATAATATTTAATTTATTAATAATACTATCACTACCGCTATTATTTCTATTAATATATGTTATATTATGTTATATTATGTTATTATTAATGTCATTATTACTATTATTGCTGCTACAGTCTAGAACAATATGGTACAGCAGCTAGCAGGTAGATCTATTAAAGCTATACCTTGACGGCCTGTCATGTGCCATACCTACGCTCTCCTTTCCTTGCTCAACACGGCTTCAAAACATGCGTCATGTTATATTTTTATTTACCATACGAGCGTTCTTTCTGGGCCTACAGGGCTTCAACACGCATGGCAGAATGGCATGGAGTACGATGATTATTCCACCTTCATGGGCCGAGGAGATGTCTGCCTGACTGCTCCTGAGTTGGCCTACCTGGGCTGGGCCACACCCGCGCCAGGAGGTGACCGCATCGATTCCTCACGACTGCGAGTACGAACCACCCTCAGCTTCAGCCTGCCCGCCACCTACCTATCCCCCGATGGCAACTACCTCCGGGTCGTCCCCGACTGGCTGCCGTCGTACAGCGAGCCCACCGTAGGCAAGAACCTGTACATCGCCGTACGAGTCAACAAGGGCGGGGATGCTTTACTGGGAACGTTCTACGCAAACAAAGTGAATATTCATGAACTCAACGCCTCTCTGGTAAGCCTGTATTATTATTTTTACCACGTATGTATCGTATCGTTTTGGGTTGGCACGCAAAGTGGGTTGGCACGCAAAGTGGGTTGGCACGCAAAGTGAATGATGGCAGATTCCGCCTGAGGACTGATCGTTAGCCGGGTTCCCATGCACACGGATGAAGGTAATATTTGGGGGACTGTAACAGCCATCCCTTACCTCGGGCTTTTCTGCGGAAGTGTTGGGTTGCAAGGCCGTGGGAGGAGAGGGGCTCGACCACGAAGGACGGATAAGAGTTAGGAGTGAGAAGCGGTACGGGAAATCGGAGTTCGAAGACATAAGTCGAGAACGGTGACAGCAGAGTCTTGAACTCCGAACATTGGTATAGTAATACGAAAGTGTCTGGCCGAAGCACTTCACCAGGGTGGCTTAAATGCGGCCCACCTGCCGCCATCTCCATTCCTGGAGTCTTGTTGTCGTACGCTAGGTTGTGATAGCGCAACAGAAAGTTAGTGTGTATAGTTAACGAGTATGGTTCGTAACTACGGGACCGTACCGTTACTGTGATCTTTTAGCTGTAATAGCTTAAAGATATTCTAAAAGGTAAATGTAGCTTGCTACAGGGACATGGCGACGTTTGTGTTGATGCCACAAATGATAATCCTCCACAGCTGCATGCTTCATTGCCTCTCTCCCGCACGTCTATACGTCTCCTAATTAGGCTTCTAAGGTACGTCTGCCGTACGTATCTCCCGCTCATCTTCGTCTCCCGACCCTTTCCTGGTGATGCTGCAGGACAATAATCCATTGGCGCAGCCATACACGAACCGTCAAACTACATGCGTCACCGCCATTCAACCTCGTAGCCAAACAAATTTGACCGCCTACAATCTCGTGGTATACAGCGGTTTTTGGGTCGGTGGCAAGGACATCCTCAGAGTTCACCTGTGCCGATACGATTCCACTCCTGACGAGTGCCCCTCCCTGAAGTCTCTGGAGCCGCCGCTCCCTCCAGCACCCCCTAGGCCGCCACCACCACCCCCGAAACCCCCAAGCCCAACCCCGCGACTGCCGTCCAGCCCCCGGCTGCCGCCCAGCCCCCGGCTGCCGTCCAGCCCTCGGCCGCAGGCCAGCCCTCGGCCGCAGCCCAGCAAGACCAGCCTCAAGTCTCCTCCACCACCGCGCAAATAAGGGTAGGAGGACAAATGCAGTTTTAGATGTACATCCCTCGATTACATGCATATTGGGGCATCATTTCGTTCGCTTGTTTGTTTCAAGCATGATGAGCAGGCGGGGGAGGTTTGGCCTGGATCATGCCTGTAGTCGGTTAATATCGGACGTTACCTATTGGGGCGCGCTGCTTCATTGTGTGTGTATGCGTACGTGCATCAGCTGGCACTCGGGCTTGTCGCACATCCACAGTAGCATCACAGCAGACGAGTTTACTTAATCTATTTCATTCAATGATTATATTCCGTAAGGAGTTTTTACGTCTGCGCGAAAGCTAAAATGTATTAAAAAAATGTATCAGTATTGTTCATGTGCAACATATGTATATATGTATATATATATACATATATACATATGTATATATATATATACATATATACATATATATACATACATATACATATACACACATATATACATATATATACATATATATATAAATATATATATGTATATATATACATATATACATATATATATATATTTAAGATTGTTGTTTTTATTAAATAGCAGGAGTGGGCATGCAGATCGCCAAGTTGCTGAGTAAGTCGACTACCGCCGCGGCTACCCCATCCGGTAGTCGGCGGTGTCACAAAGACGGGAGTACCAAGAAACTCCCGTTCCCGCCCCTTGGCATTTCCCTGGCATTCCTTAATAACATCAATCTTTAAGATACTCACTCCTTTCGTATATTTAACCGATGTGATGCCCCGTTCGTTATGCCCCTTCCTTTCTGATAGGCCAATTAATGTCGGCGCACAAGCTTTGAAAGGAGATTCGTAGAGTCCATTGAATCTACGAGCAGCAACTGCAACCCCACTTTCCAATGATTACAACATTCGCCTGACAATATCTTGGGGTGGCAGACGGACCACCCAGCTCATCAGCGCGCGCTGAACGGGCAATCTATGAGATAATGCCGTCAGCCTGGATACTGTATGTGTGAAGCCATCCTGGTAGATAGCCTTCTTGAGAGGTGGTGGAATGAGTGTAGGTTGCGGGAATGGAGTCGCTGTGGTACGATGATGTACGGCGGGGCATGACGAAATCGACAACCTGATCGGAATCGACAACCTGAGCAAGCAAGGCCATGGTGTGACAGAAGCTTCCTGGGTGGAAAATCTGGCGGTCTGGAAGTGAGATGACGATACAATAAAAAACAATTTGAGGTCAATAAAGCTTTTCCGATAGTCATGAAGAAGACGTGCAGTCGGTATTCGTCGCTGTCGGTATGTCCCGCCTGAACGTACGATGTTGATGAGGAAAACATTTTGAATGATGTTGAGTTTTATATGTCCATCCTAAGGGACCAAAAATGTATTTAGTTTCACCTGTGCCCATTTCCCTTAGCTTTGCGAAGGTAATAAAGCGGCTCTCCCTTTTTGGTTGGGTTTTTTATTGTGGTTATGCCTGTAAGCTGCTGATGCTAATAGTACGCATTGCAGCGAGCCCCAGACCCCAAGGAAAAACACTGTTGCTGATCCGGATATGAGGCACTCATCGCCAGAACCGAAGCGTAACCATCTCAGACTTCAAACGCCCGTCGTGACTTTGACACCAGCATGTAGATGGTTCACGCAAGTCTAGATATCTTCGGCGGGGTCACGCGCTGTAACGGGCGTTTGGGGAACAGTATCACTGATACTGGCAGCAGCAGCAGCCCGCTGAACGGCACTGTACTGCAACCCAAAGCCGGCCCCGGGGGACTCAGCTATCCAACCCATATGGATCAAATGGGAACCATTACGTTTGACGAGGATGTTGGAACGTATGTGGGCTCACCGAAACTCAGTTACCCCCTTTGGACGCTAAGTCTGGGCTGATGTGCGGTGTTTCCTGTTCTCCGTGGCTTTCAGGCATATAGATGTTGCCCTTGGGCCTTCGGCTCGTATGGGTACTTATACAGGTATGGGGTCACACACCCCCAACCATGTAACTCACACACACACACACATATATGGATCAGACAGGTCAGCGCCACGACCAGTGACCCAAACGACCCTGTCGGTAAACGTAGCGACAGGTCGGTCAACTGACCGGTTAGTTTCAGCCGGTAGCACGACCCGAAACCGGCCGGTTGGTTATAGCCTGTCCGCTCCGAACCCTCCCCGTAGCACCCAGTAGCTTTTGCTGGTTCATGCCACAGGCAGGGCCCGCCAACCGGGACTTTGGATAGACCGGCTAGGAGACTGGAAGGAGTGGCCAATATATTTCACAGTACTTTATATCAGGACGGGGCATGGCTTGGCTTTGCATTGGATCTAGATCCAAGGAGAGATCTCAGTCACGTGCCCAGTGCGCACGCTGCGATCCTGGACATGCCCGGACCAGCACGCAAGCCCCGGACGAAGCAAAACACATTTACCTGGGCTGTATATGGCAATTTACATGTATTGTATGCCATACTTCAAATGATAAGTACTATGCTATCGTTAAACTTTTTATTATTGGTGGTGTTCAAAAGCGGCTTGATGCGGGATGGATGCGCGCTGACACCCTATAGCCGACCCGCTGGAGTTCCCGCCGGAGTCACGGGATCGGGCTATTGAGGCACATTGGAGCAACTGTAAGGGGGGAGTATCTCCTAGTCGTAGGGGAGCAAGGTCGGGCTGGCCCGCTCACGTTGGGGCTGTGCTGCCGCCGGCCATTGCACCGGGTGGACATGCGTTTCGATAAGGTTTTGGGAAATTAGGAGTTAATCACGCCTAAATGGCCGTGGACGTGCCGCACGTACCCGCAGGCTTTGTGACTGTCCAGCGGTTGAGGACGAGCTGACGTGTTTTTTGTTAGTGCCCCGCACATGGGGGATTTCAGCTTAAATAGGATGGGAACATTGGCTTCTGAGGGCTCAAAAATGTGAACTACTATGGAGGAAGATCCCCATAGCTGTGACTAGTTTTGTCAGGGAGGCCAGGCACGCCGCACTCAGGCGCGTCGAGCTCACGCGGGGGGGGGGGGGGGAGGACAACCACGTCCTTACTTGGCGCCGCAATAACGATAACTGACTGTCCATGGGGGTCCCGGCTTTTACGGATGCCCCCCGTACTTGTGCGGAGCTTGTCAGTTGTAACTAACCAACAACCGTCAGTTTGGCCTTTGCTTGTCACGGTTTTGCCATAACAAGCTATGATGAACGTTTTTCTGAACTCTCCACTTTATGTACAATGGCACTTAATTGGAAAGTCTCGCCTCAAGTTCAGCGGAGTAGACTCGCTCGCGCTTCCGATGTGGGCAGGTACACGAACTCAGACCCGTTTCAACAAATTCCACATATAGCTGTCATCCTCATCACTTACACAATGGCTGAGGGCTTTGCAGGCCTCGTATTGCGCCCTCAGCTGCTGCTGCCACGCCATCTGCGGTGTATCCCTTGGTTGAGCAATGGCTTAATTGGGACAAAGATCCAAAGTCGCGCACATACATTTCTGGGCTGCTGAATGAGGGGAAGCTGGACCTCCTCTCCGACCTGCTTAGCCATCGGCTGGACTTCGGTAAGCTGTAGTTCATTGGGCCATCAACAACACTCGTTGGTTAGCCATGTTCATGGAGATAGGCCAGCGATATGTGTAGGCGATATATGAATCATAATTTGGCCGCACTTATGGGACCCGTTCCAGGCATCCCAGACACACAAGTGGGGTACTGGAAAGTGGATCGCCGCATCTAGCCCCTTCGCTTATCCATGCGTCTTTAGTGTGATTAGCAGTCAGCTTGCGGTTTAAACGTGTGTTAAAAGCTGCCGTACCAGTTGGCCACCACGCACTTTCAACCGTCAGGGCCGTTTTCGTTTTCTCCCCGCATCTCCCCTTTTTTCCTCTTTCATACCAAGTCCCCTCTGGTCTTAGTCCCCTAGGGGTGCGTGTGTGTGTGTGTGTGTCATTTCCAGCTTCATCTTTTGCTCATTCCCATCGCTTGGGTCTACCCATCCCTGCCCCAAATCCAACCATCCATTCAATCCCGCACACCTCATGACATCCTACCTTCCCGCGTACTGCCCTTTTCTCCGCGTACTGCTTTTACCCCGAACCACTTGATGTCATTATAACCGCCACCTCTGCTCTCTCACGCACGGCTACTACTCCCGCCCCACCCTTCTCCACCCGCTGATCCTCTCCTTTCCCCTCCCTGGCCCCTGCAGCCCCCCACACCGCAGGGGCCCCATCCAGGGCCCTCCCGCCTCACACGGCGACACGTAGGCGACCTCAGCACCCACTCCCACTTCGCTCTGGCTTTTTCCCCCTCCCTCTACCCCTCCCCCCTCTCTCCCCGCCTCGGATGTGGTCTGTTTTCATGTCGGCGGTGTTCTTCTTGTTCCTTCCGGGCTCCCGGTCCCCTTCCCGGGTCCCTCCGCAGGCACTGCGGGTCTGCGTGGCAAGCTGGGTCCCGGCACCTCCCGCATGAACGGGGTGGTGGTGCAGCAGACCGCGCAGGGGCTGTGCCGCTACCTGCAGCAGCAGTGCCCCGAGCAGCTCAACCGGGGGGGAGTAGTGGTGGGTGAGTCAGCACACACACAGACACACACACACAGACACACACACACAGACACACACACACACAGACACACACAGACACACACACAGACACACACACACACACAGACACACACACACACACACAGACACACACACACACAGACACACACACACACAGACACACACACACACAGACACACACACAGACACACACACAGACACACACACACAGACACACACACACAGACACACACACAGACACACACACACAGACACACACACACAGACACACACACACAGACACACACACACACAGACATACACACAGACACGCAGATAGAGCCGCCGCCGCTGGAGGCGGATGAGGCGGGAACGGCGACCCTAGGGGGACAGGGGAAAACGCAGGCACACGGCACATGATTCCTGGGTTAGCCTGCCAGAGCTGAGAAATTGCTGAGATAATTGCTGATTTAGTCCAAGCCTTTACCTTTACCTGCCGTACATGCCTCCACAGACACTGATAATGATGTCGTTAGTATAGTCCCTAATTTGGGAGGCCAGGCAAGTCGCGCTGAGGCGCTTCGCCCTGAAGCGGACGAGGGAGAATGAAGATGACCTCCCGCGTACCCGCATCAATACCAATACAACGTCCATGGGCCCCCCGGCTTTTACGGACACACCCGCACTTGTGTGCGGAACTTGTAACTTGTTAGTAGCATTGGATTACGAAGAGCCGAACATGTTATTTTTCCTTGCCTTATGACGTGATATGCTGCACGAAAGTAAAAAATTAAGCAACTAACCAGCTTAGCCGAAACAGTTGTGGCTGCACCGCTAACCAGAACTCAACTGTTAAGTAACGAAACCGGTCAACCAACCGCTAACGAACTGCTGGAAAGCCACCAAAGACTGCTCAAACACGTCACTAGAAACCCTCTTGCGTCACCCTCTGCACCCGCCTGCAACCTCTTAACCAGGGTACGACGGCCGGTACGGCTCTCTGGAGTTCGCCCGTATTACTGCGGCAGTGTTCGTCAGCGCGGGTGTGCGTGTGGCTCTGTTCGGGAATATGGTGCCCACCCCCTTCGTGGCGGCGGGGGTGGTGGAATTGGCGGCGGCGGCGGGCGTCATGGTCACTGCGTCTCATAACCCCAAGGAGTATAACGGCTACAAGGTGCTTGGCCTTATGTATGTATGTATGTAAAGTGTACAAATTCGTACATGTGTGTATTACGTCGTATCCTAACCCCACCTGGCAGTTGGGGCCGGAGGCAGCCCCGGGTGGGCGCGGGTGGCCCCTGAACACTGAGCACTGAGGACCAACACACACACATACACACATACACATGCGCGCGCTTCACAACCCCGTCAGCTTATCCTTTCCTTACCTTTCCCCTGACTGATTTCCTTACTCCCTACCCCCGCTGCCTACCGGCCAAAGACCCCAACACACCCCCTTCCCCCCAACCCCCAACTAGGTGTACTGGGGCAATGGCTGTCAGATCATTCCGCCCCACGACGCCGGCATTGCCGCCGCCATTGAGGCCAATTTAGAGCTGTGGCCGCTGCCCCCGGAGCAGGAGCTCCTGGCCTCACCGCTGCTGAGTGACCCGTGGGTCACCGTCACTTCCGCCTACTACCGCCGGCTCAGCCAGCTGCGGTACCTGCCCCCAGCCGACGTCAGCTCTGAGCGGCGGCGAGAGGCCCTGGGCCCCCTGGGTCGGCCTGTGTATACCCCTCTACACGGGGTGGGGGCGGCGGCACTGTTGAGGGCCTTCCAGGTGAGGGCGGGGGGGAGAGGGGGGAAGGTATGACGTACACGCACACGAGGAAACCAAGAGGATGTGAACTGCCGGAATGAAGGGGGGGGAAAAGGGGGAAAGGTAGGGAACGGGAAAGCGGAAGGGCAATGAGATGTGATTCAAAACACGTCACGAAGGGAAACACCCGCTCACCTACAACGCACAAATACCGGTAGCAGTTGGTGCAAACCACCAGCGAGGGTCTGGGCCTGGGTAAAGGGGGAGGAGGTGAGGGGGGAGGGGGGAAGGG
>NW_003307570.1:973060-974956 GCF_000143455.1 Volvox carteri f. nagariensis | reverse complement strand
TGGCGTTCTTGGCGGGTAGGTGGGTGGGTGGGTGGGTGGGTCCGTGAGGTGGGTGGGTGAGGTACCGCAGCCGTCGGGGGAAAGCAGGAGGGGGGAGGGAGCGTCGGGGGGGGGAGGGGGGAGGAAATACCCCCGCGTCAGGATCCAACCCTTGGAGGAGGGGGGGGGGTTCAGCTGTGCAAAACACACACACACACACACACCGCATATCTTCCCTATCACAGACAGAGCAACAGACAGACACACGCACACGCACATTTTCCCTCCCAATTACCCTCGGGTTCATGTGCAGCTTATCACTCACTCACTCACCCTCTCACTCACTCAGACCACTTCGCCTCAGTCGCTCCTTCCCAACAACGACCTCAGATATCACGTGGGCCTCCTCCCGCGGCAGTTGGTTGGTAGTTTGGACGTGTCGGCCTGATCTTGCACCATACACTTCCCCTCCCCCCCTCCCCCCGTGTCGTACGGCGGACCAGCAGGTGCCCAGCTGGGCGCACGACTGGTGCTAGCTAACGACCCCGGTGGGTTGGGGCCCGAAGGGGGGGGGAAAACACGAACCACTGGAAGGGGGTAGAGGAGGGGGGAGGAGGGGGAATGGGGAGAGGGAGGAGGGGGGAGGGAGAGGAGGAGACTGGGGAAGAGGGGGAGGAAGGAAGCTCGGAGGGGCTTCTCAGGGTTGGAGGGTGGGGGGAGGAGGGGTGAAACAAGGGGTTTTGCGAAATCCGAAAAGCTGGGTTACATCAAACCGGGGAAAGGCTACGTCGGAAAGGTTTTGGGAAGGAGCTTACCAACAGGTCAACAGGCTTTGGATCCAAACACGATTGGAAAGGAGGGGGATTCCTCCCCCTTGGGGAATCGAGGATTGAAGCGCTACTCCCCTCTCTATGGGAATTCATGTCCTCCCACACTCGCGAGCAGTACGACAAATGTAGACGCACATTATTCCCTTTTCCTCCCTTCCCCCCGCGCTTTCCGGGCCCAGATGCCGACCGGCTGTGTGTGGCGGAGAGGTGTCCGGGTGCGGGTGGCGGGTGGCGGGTGTTCACGGGTAATGAGATCGGGGCGCTACTGGCGCACTGGGTGTGGACCAATTTCAGGGAGAAGCATCCCGAGGTGAGCGCGTGTCGGCGTGTGTTTATGTGTATCTGTGTGTGTTTTGAAAAGGGGGAAAGAGGAGGTAAGGCGGGGGAAGCAGGGGGGAGTGTGGTGTTGGTGATTTCGCGAGCAGCTAGGGTGAATGGGGGAGGGTGGGGCAGGTAGAGGGGATGGGCGAGAAAGCAGGCAGGCAGGAAGGCATCCCCCTCCCCCCGTTCGTGGCGTCGGTCGTGTTCCCGGCGACATGACCCCCTCCCCGCCATCCCTCGCAACCCGGATCACCCGCCCTTCTTCTCCTCCCTTCTCCTCCTCCTTTCTTCTCCCGCCTTTTGGGGAGGACGCGATGTAGCTCTCCTGGCCCCACACGACCTCCCGCTACACGGCACCACCACCAGCTAAACGCCGTAAAGGAGCTGCGCATTGGATGTCGGCTGTGGAGACCAGGAGCTTGCCTAACCCCTCCTTTTTCTACCCCTTTCTCTCCCCCCTGCTAAGTACACTTACACTCGCTCACACACACACACACACTCTCTCTCTCTTCCTCCCATTTCCCCCCCCCCCCGTTGTGCTGCTCAGGTTCCCCCCGGTCGATGTGTGATGCTCGCCTCTGTCGTGAGCTCCCGACTGCTGGGGGCCATGGCGGAGGTGGAGGGGTTTAGGTTCGTACAGACACTGACGGGGTTCAAGTGGCTGGGCAGTACGGGATTGCGGCAGGAGCGGGAGGAGGGCGCGAAGGTGTTGTTCGCGTTCGAGGAGGCGATTGGGTTCATGCTGTGGGGGATGTACTGGGTGAGT
>NW_003307570.1:972760-973010 GCF_000143455.1 Volvox carteri f. nagariensis | reverse complement strand
GGGGGGGGGGGGGGAAGGGGGGCAATCCCCGCTCGCATTGTTCCAATCCCGTCCAGCCCCGCCACCACGTTTCCTCATACCCATCTCCCGAGGCTTCTAAAACCCGCAACCCCCGCTAGAACCTCGACTGACTGACTCATTACCGTACACAGGACAAGGACGGCATCTCTGCGGCCGCGGTTTTCACTGAGCTGGCCGCCCACACGTACGGCAAGGGCCGTTCCTTGGACGAGCTGCTGCAGGAGCTGTA
>NW_003307570.1:971973-972444 GCF_000143455.1 Volvox carteri f. nagariensis | reverse complement strand
GGAGGGGGGGAGGAGGGGAGGAGGGGAGGAGGGAGCGGCCTGTTGCCCACATCCCCCTGGCCCAGAGTGTGTGTGTGTTACGTCTCTTTCTGGAGCTCCTGTTTTGCCGCCGCCATCTTCTAAGTGAGAATGTCCTGATCTGGCAATGGACAAGATTGTGTTACTGGGGGCAGGGGGAGCGCGGGAGGGTTGCCTAGGCAGGAGCACCGACCAGGACTGGGAGCCTGGAAACAGGGACTAGGAGAAGAGGTGGAAGAAGAGGTGGAGGAAGAGGTGGAGGAAGAGATGGAAGAAGAGAATGCAAGGACAGCGCTTTTTCCACCCACCGGGCCCCACTGCGCTGACTCGCCTCTTTCCCCCGGGGGGTGGCCCCACACCCCCCCTCACGCACCCCCTTCCCCCCAGGCACCGGTGTTGACACCAGCCGGGCCGACGGGCGGCCAGTGCTCCCCTGGCAGCCAGGCGACATGA
>NW_003307570.1:936257-971681 GCF_000143455.1 Volvox carteri f. nagariensis | reverse complement strand
CATTCCCCTCCCCTTTATTCCACTCCCCTTCATTCCCCTCCCCTTCATTCCCCTCCCCCCTTTCCCCTTCCCTTCATTCCCCTCCCCCCTTTCCCCTTCCCTTCATTCCCCTCCCCTTTATTCCCTCCCCTTCATTCCCCTCCCCCCTTTCCCCTCCCCTTCATTCCCCTCCCCTTCTCTTTCCCCTCCCCTTCATTCCCCTCCCCCCTTTCCCCTCCCCTTCATTCCCCTTCCCTTCATTCCCCTTCCCTTCATTCCCCTTCCCTTCATTCCCCTTCCCTTCATTCCCCTCCCCCCTTTCCCCTCCCCTTCATTCCCTTCCCCCCTGCCAGGTACGGAGCCCAAGCTCAAGTACTACCTGGAGGTACCTGGTCAGTCTCCTTCCCACACGGGCCCGTTGGCTGCCCGCATTGTGGCGGCCATTGGGGAGGAGCTGGTGGGGGCCGGTAGACACGGACTCACACGGCCAGGACATAGCTGACAGAGTGTGAGTGTGTGTGTAGGCATGTGTGTATTGATCCCCGGGATGCGGGCCGGGGCCAAGACAAGGACAAGAGTGAACTTGCATTGTTTGCTCCCTGGTAGACGCAGGCGACGTGCTGCATCGGCCTGGAGGGGACCATCGGGATATGTAGGGGGCTTGATATTGGGCTTGGGGGTTAATTTGGGGGGTTGTAGATAGCGACTGACTGGCGGGGTGGGGGAGGAGGTTGAGAGAGAGCATGCAAGCGGCCGGGCAGGCGGCCGCTCGGGGTGAGGGCTTGGGCTGTGGGCTGAGGGCTTTTGGTGTTTGGGGGAGAGTAGCTAAGAGGGACCAGAATGGGGTTGCGGATCGGGGGGTGTTGCGGGGTCGGCATTGCGCAGGCAGGGACACAGGCGGTCTGGGGCGCTTGCACATGTTGAGGGTGGTTTGGACGGTGGTGTGGAGGAAGGGGGCGAGCTTCGGAAACGGCTTTGTTTTGGAGACAGCTTGAACAGCAGCCTGGCTGCCCTTGCAGATATCCGGTAGGGGGGGGGAGAGGAGGGGGGAAGGGAGAGTGAGGTGGGACGGGGGCAGAAGGCTACGGGGCCCCGCAGGGGAGTTTGTGCGTGTATTCTTGTATGCGCCACGTGTGTGGCTATGTGTTGTGGGTGTTTGTACCGTCGGTCGGTTTCTTTGTCTTGGTGGGGGTTAAGGGACGTGGCACGGGTGTCCCCAACTACTACCCGCCCTTGCTGGCTAGCTAGTCAGCTGGCCAGCGGGCTGGCTGGCAAGCCAGGTACCAAGGACTTCCGTGCCCTAATCCCTGGCCTTAATCCGCACTGGAAATGCACCCTAAGAAAACGATATAGCTATTGGGTTCCTACAGCTACCATCAACCATATTGTTCCAAGTTTCCAAGTCCAACAAGCATAGCAATCGAATAGCCGTTTTGTTTGGTACAGTTCTTATCTTGTTGTGTTATTAAGTCAGGGTTCGTCGCTGTGTGTTTGGGACGTGTTTTCCACTGTTCTCCACTGTCCAAGGGAGTGAAGGGGACGCATTGGTGGGCTAAGCGTGTACCATTTTGCACAGGTGTTGTCTGCAATGTGTTTCCAGCAAATACGACTTGTTTCACTTTGCATTTTGGCCCTTGACAGACATGACTCGAGGTTTGAAGCCTTTCAATGCTATGCTCCTTGTAACGCGTTGCCACAAAGCAATATCTTATGTGTTACACCTTGAGTTGCATGACTCTGCAAAGGTGTAATGGGCCCATACGAGCCGGAGACCCAAGGGCCATCCAAAGGCTGTCCGATGCAAACAAGCTTGCAGGGCATCTAAATCGGACTAACATTGTGCCATTGTGCTGCAGGGGAGCCGTCGTTCCTGCCTATCTTGGGAAGGCCCATTCCCTGATTTTCCCCAAAACGACGGAGGTTGCCAGGTGTCAGATAGCAGGCATTTTGTTACTTCCCACAACAAAATCCGCGGTGTTTTTCAAAATTCAGTGTATGAAACAGCAAGCTTATCCTACAGCGCAGCCCTCTTTATGTCTCTCGTGCTCTTTGTACCTACAACGCTAGTCAAGTGATACAATGTGGTGGAGAGCGCAGTGGGCATTACTTCAATTAAGTTGGTCGAGTCCAATCAGGGGTGCGACAGTCTCTGCGCATCAGTCCGTCCTCTCCGCAGCGTTCGTCAAAATTGACGACAGCTGGCTTCCGCAAATCGTGTCGTACATCGATTCAAGTGTTCAGTTCTTCTTTGTCGCAAAGTACTCCTTCTCTTCAGCGTTTGCTGTTTGCTGAGTCTAGTGGTTCATGAGCCACCTGGCTCGTCGGGCCTGACGAGCTCAAGAGCTTATAACAAGCAAACGATCAACCATTCCTCAGCGGCCTTGCAGCCGCAAGTTCGATATTGGATAATCCATTTCCGTTATCCTGAGAAACATGTAACGCTATAAGTTTGTTCCCGTCATAACACCTATATTTTTGACAGCATGGATCATGAGGGGCGGGCTGCCGACTTACTCGAACGCATTGAGCTGTGTGGGTAGGTCTTCCAATGAGCGCGGTTATTACGGAAAAAAGTACCCTCTCTTCTCTTTCCGGGCGCCGTTAAGTCCATCGGCCTCGGCGTAAGGCGGGAGGAAAAGTGATGACTTGCAGAATTTCATTTTGATGCTGCAGCGAAGTGATGCTGCTAGCATAAAGGCCTGCATGACATTTAGAGACTTCGTAGCTTTGTGCCCGGCCGCAGGGGTTGTGCATAGGAATGGGTTTAATTCTCCTCGTGTTGCATGCTTTGCTGTTGCAGGTTGCAAACTGGGGTGAATCCCTTTGATCTTTACGGCAAAGATGTCCGTGAGGTGTTTCGCAAGATGTGTGCTGCCTTGGCCGACGCGCTTGAGTTCGCATTGACTCAGCTAGAGCTATGTAAGTATGGGAGAAACGTAGTTCTTTTACAATCATGGTATGCGCATGACACCGCTGCCATACGCGCTCCGTGGTGACGCGGCACGCAGGCGACCCGGCAAAGCTCAAGGCAGCAGCGCAGGCGATCCGTGCAGCAACTGCTACACAGCGCGATGCGCAGATGAACCGCCTTGATAATGCTCTTCTTGGTCTCCTTCAAGCGATTGATGGTGAGCATGCGCGCAGTGCTGCGACGGGTAGGGAGTGCTCCAGGTTCGGCAACGCATCAAACGGCGGATAGCAGCCTTCCTCTCTTTTTCAAAGCCACGATGCTCACATCTCCAAGTGGCCCTGTGGATGTGGGCAGCTTCCCTGTGGTAGGGAGCGCTCCAGGTTCGGAAACGCGTCAAAGCCTTAGCACCCCAGCTCTCGTCAACTGCCTGGCACTTACCTTACCATTGCAAGTCGACACCTGCGCTACGCCAGCAACGTCTCGTTCTATGTATACTCCCCTAAAATCAATTTGTGCACCTTGCAACTCGTCCTCACTGCTCGCTTATTCGTCCGTAGCGACGACAAAAGCAAAGGAGCGCGTAGAGGTCCTGGAGCAGCTGGTAGCCTGCCTCCAGGCCGCCAGGCTGTTGGCATCTCGCGGGAAAGAAACCCCGGGGGGCCCGGAGCCTACACAGGAACAGCAAGAACTGCAACAACAACAGCAGCCGCCGCAGCAGCAACAACAGGACGGTCACAGGGCTGCACAAGCAATTGGCAGCGGTGCGGCGGCAGTGGCGGGACAGGCGGTACATGCTGCTGGCAAGGAGCTCCAGGCGCAAGCGGCGGATGTGTCAAGGGCCCTGCGGCTGGCTGCAGAAGCACTGCAGGTGAGGAGGAGCCGTCGGTACGAGGTGATGTCGAAGCGCTCCAGAAGTCGATGCATTTTCCTTTTTGGTGACAGCTAAAGGAAGGCAGCTCCGCCATGCACCCTGCTTTTGCGTTCTGGGGCAGCAGAGGGCACAGGTGATGTCCGTGATGGCAACACCACTGAACCCTGTCTGCGACACACCACATGTACTTCAGCGCTTATCTGCTTTGAAACCTGCTTTATGAAGGCCCCCTTACAAACAATCGGCCAGGATCACCCCGGTGGCGTCCTATTCACCAGCACTTGGAATTAATATGTCCTCGCTGCGCCGTGCCCTTGTGTGTCCGTGTCCGCCCTTGTGAGCCCCCTCAGGTCCCAGTGGCGGTTGGTCAGGACGGCGGCTCCCGCAGCGCCCTGCCCCTGCTGCAGCAGCTGGTGCCCCGGGTGGAGAACGCACTGCGACAGCTAGGGCCGTCCTTCCTGGAGCCGATATGCAGACGGGAGAACCTGACAGCGGAGGAGGTGGGTGTGAGCATGCGTGCGGGTGTGCGTGTACACATATCAATGTGTGGGTGTGTTTCACATATAATTAACGCACTTCTTGTGCCGTGTGGTATGGCTGCGTTATTGTGGCCGTGGACGTGGCATATGCGTTGGTTTGGAAGGAAGTGCCTCAACGACCATGTTGCCTGCATGCGATGGAGGTGTTGATGGTGTGCAGGGATGATAACCCAGATCATGGCACCTGCTTCTGTGGTTGGTATCCATTGTAGTGTTGCTGCTGCCGTTAATTTGTTGTATGGCCATCGGCTGCGTACGTCGCCGCCCTTTTCCTTTCCCCTGTCTGTGCAGCTAGCCGTGCTGGCAGATATGAACTCCGCACTTCGGGACGAATACGGAATGCGCCGTGCAGTGCTGTTGGAGCGAGCCAAGGTGACCCTGCAGGTGAGAGGAGAGATGGTGGGCCGGCTGTCGGAGCGAGTGTTTGCGTGTGTGTATGGAAGGAGGGTGTTAACAGAACACATCTTTTAGTTCTTTCTTTCATGCACGTGACTTCTTCCTCCCTTCCTCCCACCAAGGCGTTGGTAGATGCCGTAATTCATGCATGTAATTGCCCTCGACGTTGGGTGATTGTGATTACGGCTAAAAATTTCTAGAACAGCCATGCTGCGTTGGTTGCACTTGAATATCTTGGATAGAACGCCCTGGTCCTACAAACAGAGGAAAATGGATCGAGTGGAGGGAAACCACTACGGCACTTCATGTTTTCATTACAGACGGGATGCTTCGGGGGTTGCCCTGAAAGAAAGACTGCCGTACGGGCATGCAGCGCACTTCACCTTTTATCTTTCCTCGGCTCCTGACCCCGGACACCTCCCTTCCTCAGCCCCATGTCCTCTCCCTGTGTCGCACCAGCTTACCCCTCGCAGTGCGTGTTACCGCGCGTATGTCCGCCTCGCATCGACCCCTTCCCTATTTTCCACGTTACGTGTGCTGTGCTTGAAATGAAATGGAATGAAGCCGCCCTCCAGCTGATTCCCCTGTTTCCCTGCATGGGTGGATGGCTGTACAGGCGTTTGAGTGGTCCCCCCGGCTGGCTGAGAAGGGCATCGCGGAGGACGCCATCAAGGTAGCGACAGCGGCCAAGAAGGCAATGGCTGTGCAGCCGCAGGTATGGGGCGAGACAGCTTGTAGAGGCATCGGCTTCGGCGGTGCCCGAGGAGGAAGAAGAGGAGGGAGGGGGAAGCTTGGCGCTGGCCATGGCCAAGGAAGGGGTGCAGCACGTGGGGCATCGTCATGCACGTGGGCATTGAGTAGGGATTGAGTGGGATCGATGGTCCTCACGGCAATGCTTGCCCATGGTGCCGATCGTGATCGTCTTGTTTGCTTGCTTGCGTCCCTGGCTGCGTCGACGTTCCACAGCGGAACGGGATGTTGCATTACTCCCCCCCCAGCAGCTCCTTCCCGCTGTGGTCCTCTATTGACTCAGCTGGGGCTTATGCCGCACCCTCTGTCGCGTGTCCTTCATCAGCCGCTGCACCACACGGCTCCAAAAAGGCCACCATATGGCGAGGGCTTTTACCTGTTTTTACTCCCGGCATCTCATGGGATTGCTGCCTTAAAAGTCCCGAAAGCTGCCTTCCCTCGCGGGTAGGAGTAAACCTGTGCACTTCCCTCTATTCCCTCAGCCTACAAAGCGGTCCACCCTATCCGGCAGTCCTTGCTACCTTTCTCCGAAGTGGGTCCCCTCTATACCGGACGTCGGCAGTTTCTTTCTGCCTTTGCTGCTGGATGGGCTCTTTACTTCCTTTTTGCCTTATCCTTGTGTTGAACGGACCAAGGTTGCCTTGGACGACGTGTGGTTGCTGCGGCCAGCCGACGTGGTGGCCCTCACCTCAGCGCCCACCTCCACACTGACCGCTAAATTGGATGCCGCCGCGGAAGTACTGGGGTACAACCCGGCTGAGGATCTGGGCGTGGCGGAGGCGGGGCCCAGCTCGTCGTCGGGCCGCAAGCGGGCCGCACCCCTGGGTACTGGCATCAAGAGCATCATCATTGGAAAGGTGCCGGACCGAGGCGGCAGGCCCGAGGGGCGGTCCAGGGAGGCGCACATGCCAGATTTCCGGCCTAGGTCTGCAGGGTCCGGTGGGGGCGGCGGTGGTGATTATGGTTATGGTGCTGGGCGTGGCGGCGGTGCTGGTGGTGGTGGAGGCGGTGGTGGAGGTGGTGGCGGTCACCAGCGTCACCAGCAACAAGGTGGCAGTGGAGGGGGAGGGGGAGGGGGAGTGTCGCGGCCGCAGAGCGCGCGGGGCGGTGGTGGTGGTGGCGGAGGTTACGGTGGCGGAGGTTACGGTGGCGGAGGAGGAAGGGGACGAGGGGGGCATCATGCTATGGCGGTTGATCAGGCAGTGGGTGTGGAGCGGGTGCAGGGCGGATGGCAGGGGTCTGGCGGCAGTGGGCGTGGAGATTTTGGAGGCCGGCGGGGAGGAGGGAGTGGAGGCTGGGGGAGAGGACGCGGTGGTGGTCGCGGCGGGTAAATAAGAAAAAGGGGCAGAGGAGGTGAGAAATAATGACGAGGTTACTTCACCTTATCCGAGGTGTTGATGCAGGTGTTTTGTTGCGAGTTGTTGTAGCATTTTTTTGTAGGTTGTCGCATGATTCGTAGTTGTACATATCCTGCTATTTTTTTGTGCTAAAAGCCTTGCATGAGGTGCTGGGTCTCATACAGGAGAATTTGAAGAAGTTTTATGTCAAGTAGTAATTCGGTTGAGGGGCCGCAATGCCTCACGGCTTCGGAACGTGACATCATAAACCGCTGGCAATTTCACTCCCTTAAAAGCAGCGTACCTTGACATGCTTTTTCGGAAATCGCGAAAGCAATTTCTTGTAAGATATATAACTTTTTAATTTCGGATGTGCAGCTTCTAGGTATAGAACACATTTCGGAGAGAATCGCAAGCGCTTTAAGCAGTACGCAAGTCTCTTGTGTAAACAGGTAATGCTTGGCCTTAAAAGGCCCACAGTCCTGCGCGGTTATTGCGGGCTTGACTGAACAAGTACAAGTGAAACAGATTGAGGAACGATGACGAGAACTGCTGTCAAGCTCCTTTGTGGCGCGGCGCTGCTCGTTGTGCTGGCTGCAGACCTCACAAAGGCGTCCCAAAGCGACCCTGTACAGGTACGCAGCCACTTTCAGACAGATCGCGTCTGCGGGCACAAACAGGGACAGGTCTGACCCTTGGGTCGCTGCGTGGAAAGCTGTTGCCTTGGTCAGCCAACGATGTAAATATTTTTTTCGAGTGAATCGTAAAATGGTGTGTTGCCTTTGAGGAATTCACAGCCATGCGAGGCAGAGGGCTGTTTCGTAGGAGCTGATCTTCCCTCTGCTATGACGTTGATTTCTTTCTGTGGACTTTGTGCTGGATAGATGCCCGGCTGCTACTGAAGAGCAATAATGTTCATCTTGAGAACGCGTTCATTTCTCAGTCCTCCTCCTTTCCACAATGAACTGTGTAACGTGTGCAAGCAAGCACTGTTTGTATAGGTGCATAGATTCCCTGCAGGTCACTAACCGTCGTAATTCGTTGGGCGCGCTATCCAAACAAATCGCAATGGAGCCTGTTGGGCCCTGCTCCCGCATGTGCTGATGTCTCTCCTCTTCGCCCTCCGCTTCGCCAGTCGCACGTCTCCGCTTATCGAATCTGGTTGTAGCTGTCCCCTGCTGTGACTAATTCACCCTAAGCTCTCTGCCCGAAAGCACGTCCATCCTGATCCTTTTTGCTGCTGCTGTCTCGGTGCGGCTTCTCAACGCATAACAGTACTGCGTACAGCTGCAACCCCTAGTGGCTGTTGCTGTTGCTGCTCTGCTGCTGTTGCTGCTGTTACTGCTGTTACTGTTACTGCTGCTGCTGGACGTATGTGTGTATGTGATGTTTGTATGTGTGTATTGATTTTGGCCGCTGCGCTGCGTTTTTCCAGAGCGTGAATCCCGACCACCCCGAGGAGCTCCAGCTCAAGACGCCCGCGGTGCAGGTGGAGGGGGTGGAGGGCCACCATGACTCCTCAGCTCTGCACGACACCGCCCTGGACCCCAGCACCGCGCACCCGGGCTGGGGCGCACGGATCAAGGACGCGGTGGGGACCGTATTCCGGGGAACAAAGAAGGTTAGCCGGCCGGCTGGCCTGACAGGGAAGCGGAAGAGATGCTGGGGCTGGAAATTGTAGCAGTGGGAATTTGCATCCGTGCATCCGTGCATTAGAAGATCTTTGGAACGCTGGACCGTTGTGCCGGTCAGGTCGCGTCTGGACGGCCGTGTCCGTGCGTATGCTTTGTGGGCGCCGTGGTGTGGATGTGGTTGTGTAGTTGTGTGGGTTGCATTGAGCCTTGGGGGGTAAGAAATGCTTTATCAGACTAGAGCCAGGTGCCAGTCCCCTCCCTCCCGACAGTCAGACCCCAACATGGGGGCGGGCGGGAACTTGTGTGGTCTGGAGCTTGGGGGTTCATGTCAATGTCAATGTGTGGCCTCCCACCGCCTAGCCACCGCTGATCCGGTCGATATAGTGCGCAGCGGGTCGTCGTACGCGTCGGCTACCTGGCGCCCACTGGGGCCCCACGGCGCCGCCGCCACCGGGGATGTCGGCCACGGGCGCCGGCACAGCCCGGGGCGCCGGCACAACCGCACTGGGGCTGCCGACGCTGTCCTGTCGAGGGTTGAGATCAAAGAGGATGGGGGAGGTGGGGACATTCCACGGGCCACACACATTTGCGAGCGCCACTCGCACTCTCCTACTTGCGCATGCTGCCAAGTCCTAAAGTTCGAAGTATCACACAGTCGCGTGCGCTTCCGTTTAGCTGACGTAAGAGGCGCAGTGCAACATGCACTTGCTGGCACCCGCGTGGGATTCCGACACCTTGCCTGTCTTCCCTTTGGGCCGTCAAACCGTTGGTCCATCTCCAGCAGCTGTTTTCCTCACGTGCTCCCCCCGTGCTACCCCGTCAGGCTGCAGACGACGCCGCAGACCCCGCCGTGGCCGAAGACGGCTGCGCCACAAGCCACGACCTGGAGTGCGCCAAGAATGCCGCGGCGGAAGCTGCAGAGCGGCTGCGTGATGCCGGCTCCGAAGCCGCGACCAGCGCCCAGCAGTCCGCTCAACATGGCATGGAGCAGGCCCGCGAAGTCGTTAAGGGGGGTGCTGAGCGCGTGTTGCAAGCCTCTCAGGACGCGGGCGATGCCGCGCGCAGTGCTGCCGAGGAAGCGAGAGCCGCCGCCCGGGACGCGGGTACGGCGGCGACGGAGGGGGCTGAAAGCGCCGCGCAGAGGGTTACGAACGCAATGACCGGTGCGCTTGAAGGCACGGTGGGCGGCGTGAAGAACGCGGCGGGGGCGGCGGCGGAGAAGGGCCAGCAGGCCGCTGGAGCCGTCAAGGATGCGGCGGCGGGTGCGGTTGGCAGTGTAAAGAACGCGGCGGGGGCGGCGGCGGAGAAGAGCCAGCAGGCGGCTGGGGCAGTCAAGGATGCAGCGGCGGGTGCGGTTGGCAGTGTAAAGAACGCGGCGGGGGCGGCGGCGGAGAAGGGCCAGCAGGCCGCTGGAGCCGTCAAGGATGCGGCGGCGGGTGCGGTTGGCAATGTAAAGAACGCGGCGGGGGCGGCGGCGGAGAAGGGCCAAGAGGCGGCTGGAGCCGTCAAAGGATGCGGCGGCGGGTGCGGTCAGCGGCGCCAAGAGCGGTGTGGAGGCGGCTGCAGCGAAGGGCCATCACGCGGCGGACGTTACGACAGAAAAGGCGGCGGGCGCGGCCCGCGGCTTAATGAGCTCGGCGACGACTGCAGCTGAGGAGGTCCAGGAGGCCTCGCAGGCGGCGAAGGAGGGGGCGTCTCATGTGCTGCGCACAGCTCACGCTGTGACCCGCGGGTCGGCAGATGCGGTGTCGGACAAGGCCAGCTCCATCGCCGACGCGGTGAGGCCTCGGACGTGAGGCCTCGGACGTTATGTAACATAGCTGATAGGACGTCTTGATTGAATCGGATTTTTGTTCTGACGTCTTATCAATGACGTCTTACTGAAGGAAAGGGCGTTTGGAAAGGCCGTCTGTTCTCTATTAAAAGGCGGGTGCACTACCCAGCTGAGTGCTGACGTCCGTAGCCGTGCAGCTATTGGGGCAGCTCAGCGCAGCGCCGGCCGTGTTGCGCCGCTCTGCTCGGACCTCGCCGGCAGACACACGTGCAAAGCGGCTTCACCCTGGTCTCGGTGCTTCCGCTTCTCTGTATGTATGTATGTTCGGCTTTGCGCGTGACTTTTCTAAGTATAGCGGCTTGACGGCACGACATGCACGATATGTACGCAAGGGAAAGAGAGGGCGCAGATATGGAAGGCAGGGGGGCGTTCCTCCTCGTTCCAGACCTGGACTCAACGCCATCCATGACTCCGTGGCCTTGAGGGCAGTGAGGGCCCTCCCGGACATGTTCCGTGGACGTGGACACTGGTCGCACTGGTGACCCTCGGATCGCGGGGCTTAGGCCGTTGCCGCTGCGGATTGTAATTATAGCACACTTGCAGTCTGTTTTATAAGTATTTAGAGCTCTAAACCCAGGATCCTCGCCGCGCGCACGTGCGCTGTGGCGCAGGTCAAATCGAGCATGCAAAGCATGGCAGAGCATGTTCACGACGCCGCTGCGGCGGCGGCGGAGCGAGCCCGGGCCACCTTTGGCAAAGCACACGGCGCTGGGCAGGAAGAGGCGGTTGAGGCGGCGGATCGGGCGGAGGCGGCCGCGCGCGACGCGGGACAGACTCTGGCGGCGGAGGCTTCACTCGCCGCCGCAGGTACGTTCTTGACATGGTAGGACTCGTGGGGGAAAGGGGGGGAACGTGGTGGGTGCCGCGGGAGTTGGGGGGCCCGGCCCAGTTCTGGTTTCGTGACCCCTCGGGGCTAATGGCTTGCGGCTTGCGGGGAGACGAGGTGGAGGCGGCTGAAAGCCAGGAATCGTCGCTCGATTGAGCTCTGCTGAAGGATAAGGCGGCACTTGCAGCCGGCCAGCAGACCGCTGATTTTTTCCCTCTCTCACGCTCGCTGTTTAGCTGTCATTGGCCACTTATTGTTGGGCCAGTAGCGGACCCCGAGTAACCGAAATCTCCAAGAGTGCCTCCCTAGCCCGGGCTAGCCAGTATTCCTCCTCGCCTCGCCTCCCTAGCTCCGAAACCGGGAGGGACCTGAAATAAGACCGCACGAATCGCACAACTCGCCTTCGCACTACCCGCCGCGGGTGCTGTACTCGGCCCATGCGCGTCCCAACCAACGCACGCGCATTGCCCCGGCCGCGTCCCCGAGAGCAGATCTGCGGGCAGCCACTCGCGACGCCTACGCACAGGCAGAGGAGGCGATGGAGGCGGCCCGCCACAAGGTCGCGTCGGCCAGCAGCAAAAGCGAGTTATGAGGCCCCAAGGACTTACCGCTAAGGCCGACAGCGGTTGCTGCCGCCCTCGCAGTCCCAACGATGTCATCGAGGCGCCCTGGCCTGCTGCGGCCCTGCATCAACAGCAGCAGTAGCAGCAGCAGTAGCAGCAGCAGTAGCAGTAGCAGCAGCAGCAGCAGCAGCAGTAGCAGCTTTACGTGGGACTCCTTCGGGTTGGGAGTGGCTGGGTGTGGCTTGCGTTCTCGTTCCGCCGGCTAACCGCCATCCATGTCGTGGAACGGATCCCCGCGGCTGTTGCAGCAGCTTGTATGCTATTAGAATGGTTTTATTTCTGTGCGTGGTACGTGAAGGTTGTATGTGTGTCCAAACAATGTCCGCCACCTTGACCGGGGCGGGGTGGGACTGTTGGCGATTTTGTCCGTTGCCAGTTGTGGATGTAAGAGCAAGTATGGTCGGCCAAGGAAGGAGAGGCGGGCAGTGCGCCACGGCGGCCTTGCGACCGTGGCGGGGTGAGGGTGCGTCCGCCTTTTAGCCCTGGCCGCGCCGGCCTTCGGAGGTACTCGTCACAGTAGTCCGGTACTTGTTTGCCTATAGGGGATGTTGGCTGTTTGGAGCGCGGTATGCCTGGCAGCCGAAGGCCGCCTCAAGCTCTGAGAGGTGCGCTGATAGGTCTTCTCTACGTACGGGTCGTACATGGGCATTTGTCGTACAGGAGACGCAGCAGGATATACGTGCGTGGACCTTTCGACAATTTTCTGATGACAGCCAAGGGGGTGGGAAATGTAATTTTCGTTGCTAAAGCTGCTGCAGGCCACACGAAACGTTGTAGCCGGCCGGTCCGGTCGTTAAATCTGCCGCCCGAAATGGAAAATTGTGGAAAGATCCTACCTTGCATCGCAGAGACTTCTATCCCTTTTGCTCGATCCACAAAATTTGGTTTCACCAGAGTTGGTTCGCATGTACGCCTCCCGCATGGTTCTAACCGAAGTATCCTGAGGTGCACTAAAAGGACTCTCCCGTCACAAGGAAAGACCGGGGGCTGCAAGCAGGTACTTCATGCGGCTTTTCACGAGAGGTGTAAGTGTGTGTGTGTATGTGTGTGTGGTTGTTACAGTGGGCTCCAGAATCACGAAGAGTAGAGCCAGCGGGCCAGCTGGCCGTGCACTGCACTAGAAACTAATACACAAACTAGACTACCACCCAGATAAGACAACGCAAGTCCATTAGACAGCCAAAACCCGCGACCAATGGGAAGGCTCAGGACCCCCAGTCATTATTGTGTTGTTGCGCAATGAACCCAACTCCTCCACCTCTTATGGAATTACGCGACTGCTGTGTTCGTAACGCTGGTTCACACGGATGGGGCTCCCTTGTTATCTAGCTACCTTTTTAAAATAGTACAAGTTGCAAGTTATTGCGACCTCCCCAAAAAGCCACGTGGCAATAATTAAGGTTTCAGCATGTGTCGCTGCGCTGTAGGAGGCTCGGAGAGGCCATCCAACGGGCGGAATGAACAGATATGCACACGCTAGACAACTAAGGTGCGAGTACGTCTGTATCATAATCATCGAGACTGACGGTACGTAAGAGCAGGCAGCAGCTAGCTAGCTAGGTAGTTAGCTGGGCGTTACACGGGCTTATACGTGATCGCTCGAAAGGAAACATTCCACAAAAAAGAAGCATCATACCAAAAAGAAGCATCCCACAAAAAAGAAGCATCTGACGAAAAAGAAGCATCCCACGAAAAGGAAGCATCCCACGAAAAGGAAGCATCTGACGAAAAAGAAGAAACCCACGAAAAGGAAGCATCTGACGAAAAAGAAGAAACCCACAAAAAGGAAGCATCTGATGAAAAAGAAGAAACCCACGATATACCCCCGTTGCCCTCCATACAGCACACGCAGCCACAACCACAGATGCAAAATCCAAGGAATTCGTCGATACGGGTGGGGTGTACGCAGCTAGGTTGCGCCCTGTTGTGCACTGGTTGGACGTGCATCGTGATTGTCATTCAAGTACATACAATAAATGAACCAACATTTCATATATGAATAACTTATAAAATGGGATTCATCAAGCAAAAGTAGATCATAGGTGCAGCATCTCCCAGCCAAACGGGGCTCTGCGCCGCCCACCTACCGAACATGGCCCTGCGCAATCGACCCCTGTCATCAACCCCGGCAATCGACCCACGCTACCAGCATGCATACAGCTTTGGTGCCCCTAGGCACAGAAACATGTCCTCAATAACGTACGGGGCTCCCAACCAGCCTGCGGCGCCGGAAGTGCCACCGCTGACGTGGAGAGGGGAGTTTGGGGGTATGTGGATGCGTAACAACCACCCAGCTTAAGCCTCCAGCATGACCCACTTTTATATACATACATACATACATACATACATACATACATACATACATACATACATACATACATACATACATACATACATACATACATACATACATACATACATACATACATGCAGCGCCACCCCCGGATGGAGGGGCTGCGGAGTGGCTGCGTAGAGTGTTGGCAGTCTGAGTCGGGGTCGGGAGCACACAAGACTAACCGACTTGTGCTGTGTGCTCCCGACCCTTGCGCTGTGTTTCGGCTTCGGCCCCCGGCTCTCGCAGCCCACAGTGTAATCTAAGTCATACGTACGTACGTACGCAATATGGGTTTAATGGCCAACAGTCTCAACATAAGGATTGTTGGTATATATTGGTATACACATACGGGGATGCGTGAGCCACGACAAGTTTAGAGGTTGTAAGGGTCCGCTAGCTTTTTGAAGGATGGGTTGGGTGGATGGCTGCTTTTTCCCTTCCCTTCTTACGATCATCGCCGCTGATGCAGAAGGGGACCCACAAGCCAACCCCCTCTCCGGACATAGATATGCACGCACATACACACATGCGGCACATGCGGCACATTCATACATACGTGGCTCGGTTCATTCAAACAACCCCCTCACACACACACACATGCACACGAACACCCGCATTCACACCACCACCGGTGGAGAGGTTGGAAGTCCTCTGCTGTGAGTAGATGCACCAGGGCTGTCACATACTCCTACAGAGCTGAGTCCTGCGGGTTATTCAAGCAAAGTTTGCGAACCGATGACGATGAGCCGGGTAAAGGGCCTATCGATCCGTAATCCGTAATACCGCTTCACCTCGTAAGGCCTCGTGCACCTTTGCTGGCCGCCCTCTGCCCGCCACACACACACTGCGATACGTAACTGCATGCAGCACCTGGTCACCCGTATGCACAGCAGCAAACAGATATATTGCCGTATAGACCAGTAGTCCAATTAACACAACTCCGTCCCCAACCAGCATCCACCGCTGTCTACATTCACGCACATGCTCTTTTGCAGGCAACGGCCCGCTAGCCTGTGTGTGTGTATGTGTATGTGCGCGTGTGCGTGTGTGTATGTGTGCTGCTTCAACGGCTGTATGTGTAATGTGCCTTAGAGCGTGGTCTTCGCACCGTGGGTTCAGAGAGCAGCTGAACTGAGTGATCTTGGCAGGTCCTTGAGCTGTGTAATTCATCTTGTCCACCGCACACAACTGGTGATGAGCAGTGGCTGTCGACATCGCTGCTCCATCAGTGTCTTGCACGCGGCATGCCTGCGCTCGCTCGTTGTCGTGTCCTCATTATTATTGAATTTATTTTTCAAGTCCCCCTGCTTGCTGGCCGGCCATCGCCTACATCTGCCCTTTCGGCAGGCAGTACTGCTATTATAACGGTAGCTACGGCCATGATGACTAGTATAATGCACGACAGCTGTACAAAATGAATTGGAAATTGTACGGCAGGACAGTAGGTGTACGGCACATGGTTGGTACGCCGCGTGCTACTATACCGAACGATACTGTACGGCGTGACAGCAATATATACCGGCCTTCCGTGCCCTCCGCGTCCTCCACGAGAGTTTGCCGGGAAGCTAGGCCGGAAGAAAAGACTTGAGGAGATCGCGGTGCGGGTGATGTCCTTCTATCAATAGACACGGGGGAACACTGTGTGTGTGGGGGGAGGGGGCCGTGGGCGGGGAAAAGGAGCCACTGGAGATCATCAGTGCATGCCCTGGGCGGGTCGGTTTCACCGAGGGCGGGTCGGTTCGCTCAAAATAAAGGTCAAAAGGCGTTAAGAGGTTGAGAGATCCTCTTGATGTGGCCGACGACAAGCAGGTGCAGTTGAGGTGACTTAGTCCTTCCCTTTTTTGTATTCCTTTTTTGGTGATACGGTGATCGACTGCACTGCATGTGGGGGTAGGCAGCTAGTGACCTTTGGCAGTCCTTTTCGGATCGCTGCTCTCTATTTATTATATGTAGTTAACCTGCTCCCCCGACACGTATGAAGGTGAAGGGCGCAAACTGTCAAAGTCAAAGTTATGCAGGAGGCATTGCTAGTGGTGCGATGGTGGGTTACACATTCTTAGCGAATAGTTGGGCGTCTGTGCCTTGGCGTGCCACGCTACATGCCAGCCACTGCAACCCCCGCAACGCTGCAGTCATCACCATCAGCTATTCCATCAGAATCTTACCGTTCAGCTGAAACTGTGAGTTACTCGCCTTGAAGCCGCTCTGGAAGCGGCAGACGACAACCTGGTCGGCGGCAGCCAGAATCGGCACCAGCAGGGTCAGCGAAAGCCGGCGGCAGCCTTTTGAAAGTCAGCGTCAGAGGGAGCACACCCAACCCTCCCACACATAGCAGCTAAGGCAATGCGCAAGGTATTTAGTTGCTCTGCCGGCCCGCAACACACGAACGAGGCAGCTGCTTCCCCTCCAAATAAACACGCTGTGTATGTACCTCTGTATGTCCGGGCCCCCCGCCACTTATTGCGGCCTGCTTTCGAGGTTTTTCCATTAATGCACCTTGTAACTTGTAACTTGTATTAATGCACCCATAACATTTGTCCTCTTGGATGGGCATGGAATTCTTAACGAATCCTGCTTTGGTTAGCCCGAGGGTGAGCCCGCATGCGCCCGAAGCTCCCATGAAAGTGTTCCGGCAGCCCGTCCCTCCCTCCATCCCTACACCCTCTTACTACTACGACACAAAAATGCTTCCCACCAGCCCCCGGTACGTCCGCCGACCTTTCGGACCCCCGGGCCCTCCTCCCCCCACTCACCTTGCAGCCGCCGTACCCTCCCGGCATGCGGCTCATGGGCACATCCGCCTTGCCCACCCCGCACCCGAACACGGCAGAGCTGCGCCACACCAGCTGTACGAAGTGACCCGTGCCGCGGGGTATGTTGTAGTCGTACGGGTATTGTGCCGTAAAGTCGTACAGCTTCACCTCGGAGTACCAAGCGTCGACAGCACGCTTGCAGCTCCAGTCCGGCTTAGGGTACCTGTACGACAGCAGCGGGTAGTAATAAAGACTGTCCATAAACCCTAGCTGCTTTACTGCTTACACCATCTTGCAGTGTGCAGCGAGGTGGAGCGCAAGTGAGGGGGAAAAGCTACCCATTCACCCACAGGCTGCAAAACCTCCAACGGACCTACTCTCACGCATAGATACGTCTTCTATCCTAACCTTCACACGGTTGAAACATAAACCATTATTGTGTATTTATCCAGGCCTCCGGAAGAAATCGGCGCCACATCCCGTGCACGGCTCGCCACCGTGTAGGGTACCCCCGGAGCGTTGCAAGGGCCACACACGCCCCACACTCACGAGGCCAAACCGTACAGGCACTCCCCTCCCACAGGCGCGTGCTCCAGCTCGCACTGATTCGCCGCGAGCTCCTCGGCATAGGCCTGGGCGTCTGCCGCCAGCGTGTTGCTCCAGGCCAAGTTTGGGGCTTGGTGCCAAGCTCGGTAGGTGTTCGTGGCATTGATTAATGCAACCACGTCGGAGCAGTTGCCGCCTGGCATGCGGTTGGTGTGCAGGTGACGAGGAGCAAGTAGGGGGCCATGATGGGTAGGGTGTCAGCTTCATGGAAGCCTGGCGCGTGGCTCCTTGCTGCACGATAAGGAGGGAGTGATTCGGGCTGCGATGCCCCATGGGTTATAACCTCTGTGTCGTATATCACAGCGGGGGCCCGAATTGCGTTTTCCGCCGTGCTCCTGGCTTTTTTCGTGTCATCAGTCGCCCACATCGCCCACCAACCACATAACACGGATTTGTTCTCATTTCCAGGTCTATTGCGGGACTTTTTTGATCCATTCATTTAGCTCTTTATCATCGAAATGAATCAGTGTAATTACTGGCTACGCAAACGCAGGAGACGACAGAGGGGGGCCCCGTGGGGGCTCCCAAGGCACTCGCCACCTGCCCTGAGGACTTGGTCAGGGTTGCAGTGTGCAGCAGATTCAGATATGCGGCAGTGAGGGATTCCTACCTCCGTATGGTTCCATAACGCTCGGGCTAGACAGGTTGTCAGGTGATGACATGATCGGTGTTGTTGGGGAGGGTGGTGGAGGCGGCGACGGAGGCAGAGGCCGCGGTGGTGGGGATGGGGGTGGTGGAGGCGGCGAGGGAGGCGGTGGTGAAGGCTGTAAAGGGGGCTGTGGAGGTGGTGGAAGTGGCGACGGTGGTAAGGGTGGAGGCGGTGGTGAGGGAGGCGGAAGTTGTGGTCGAGATGGAGGTTGAGGTGGGCACGGTGGCGATGGCGAAGGAGATCGGGGTGGTGGTCGCGGTGGTCGGGAAATTGGGGGTGGTGCGCGTGGGGGTGGTGGCAGCGGTGAAGGCGGAGGCGACGGCGGTGGCAGCGGTATCCTTGGAGGCGGTGGAAGGGGAGGTGGAGGCGAGAAAGGGGGCGGACGCCGCGGCGGCGATGATTGCGGCGGCGGTGGAGGGGAAGGTGGTGGCAGAGAAGGGGGTGGAAGCAGTGGCAGCGGTGGCGGCGTTGATTGTCGTGCCGGAGAGGAAGGAGGCGGACGCCCCGGCGGTGGTGGCGGCGGCGGCGGCTGTAGTGGTGTTAAGGGTGGTGGTAGGTAGGGCGCCTTTGGGAAGGGTGAAGATGGCAGTGGTGCGAGAGGACCGGGTAGCTGAGGGCGTGCTCGCTTTATTCGGACTGGTGCTGAAGACCGAGGAGGAGGTGGTGGTGGTGGTGGTGGAGGTGAAGGCCGTGATTGCGGTCGGGTGGAAGGCGGAACGAGCGACGGTGATGGGATTGACGGTGGTTTACGGAAGGATGGCGAGGGAGACGGCGGCGAAGACAACTTTGGCAGGGGTGATGGCGGTTTTCGTAACGGTGGAGGCGTTATTGGCAGGAGACGTGGTGGCGAGGGTGGAGGTGGAGGCGGTGGCCGCGATGGGAATCGTCGAATTGGCGGCGGGCGTGGAGAGCGTGGGCGTGGGGGACTATGCTGGGGGGAAAGCCGGATCGGAGGTGCATGTGTGAGGGTCGCGCCTGCAGGTGGCGGCGACAGGGAGGGAGATTGGGTGCTAAGGAGGACGGGAGCGGCGGTGCCGGCTTTGGCTGCCGATACAGAGGCGACGTACCACCAACAGTCCTGAGGTTCCTCGAGTGGGAGCTTCGTTTCGTGCTTCTTAAAGCCGCAGCTGTTATTAAAGGGCTGTTGACGTGTGGTTGGCCGGCGACATCCACGTCCCAGGCGAAACTTAAGTGTCGATCATTTCCAATATCTGATTGAAACAAGATATTATGCATTAGTGGGTTGTATTTCGCATTTGGTTCAGGAAGTTATCGTACCATGAGTGAGTGCCAAATGCCGACCGCCAGCGATACATCGCAGGCCATAAATTGCGATATGGATCAAAATTCTGGTTACTCGATGCATTTTCTTGTGTGGGTTTGGTCACTGCAAGACAAAAGGACGGCAGTAGCGTCGCCTCCACAGGCTAACAACCGCGAATACAAGGGGGAGTCGAAATATGAAATAACTGAGATTTACCAGTAGTTATAACATGGTTATTTACTAACATCAATCTAACGGCCACGAGCATCCCGATGGGGCTTCCCTTCGTATGAAAAGGGATTTCGGCTTGTCCCTACAGACTAGCTAACAAACCATTTACAGAGGTTAAATGACAATCTACTCTGTAGGAAAAAAATATTGTGCAATTGAGCAATCTATTGAATTGTACGGCGTTACGCGTAAAACCGATGGTACTCTAAAAGCTCTCTGCTCTGAGCAGGGCAGAACCTCAGATAGGATGAACAGGTGCGGCCTTTTCATCGATCAGGCCGTAAGAGCACAGCCAATATCTGTAACAGAAATGGCAATGGCAATAGACTCGTAGCAGGAGCTAATTGAGAGACATTTATTACGAAACCGAAGGTTCACGCATAGGCAGAAGGCAAATATGTTAACAAGCCTTGTCGCTACATATCATTATTGCGCGTACCTGGCTGGTTCAGGTGCGGCGAAGAGCCTGCTGCGGTTCCTGTCAAGCACTGTCCGGCTGGCACACTGGAGGTCGCAGCAGGACGCAGACGACGAGCTCGTTACGTCCCTTCAACTGACCTCCAAGACCTCCGCTTCATCCATCCGGACAATCTCTCTCACTAAAAGGTCAGATGTCTCGTTCACGTTAAGAGCACCTACCTACAAGATAAGGTCCTTTGCCATACTTCACGTTATTTTCGCTGAAAGTGTTGGCGTTATGCGCCGCTCTCGTACAGCAATTTTGAGGGTCCGTCCTCCAGCCCTCCACTGATCTGTCCGTACATAAGTCGCGACGGAGCATTGCCCAGGAAGAGCACGTATTTGGGCTGTCCTGGAACACGCGAAGAGCTGCGAGGATGACCCAAGTACAGCATGCGACAGCAAGGCAAGGTACGCAATGCCGCGAGACAGGAAGGTCGCGGAAGGACCGGCCCAGTCGCGTACGCATGTAGGCTGAGGCCTTTTAGCTAACGCAGGGGCTCTCAGAGAATTCGGAAGCTGTACATGATAAGTTATCATTGATAACATTCTCTATTTCGCCGTTACTGCATTATCGGGGTTGTGCGCCGCCGAACCTGCAAACTTGCTCATCAGAGCCGGGCCATGATTTGAAGACTGTTCGTTGCAGGAAAAGGGACTGCGAGATGACGGTGCCGTTGTCGTAGTGCGCATGCGTATTACTAACTTATCCACGCCGGCATATCGCGTGCGGTTCACATCGTCTTTCTCCATTGTGGAGGTAATCCTAATGTACGTAGAGAATTGAGGCTGGCTTTCTGATGTATGGAAATTGCATACTGCCCCTGGTACGGTATGGGTTGCCAGCGCGTTGAGTCGTGTGCTTTGAGTTATACGAGCTTCTAATGGAATATTAAAGGATGTGCCTTGCGAGGACGGCCGAGCAAGAGGAAGGGCAGGCACCGGGCTGTTGATGACTGTAAAAAGTGAGAGCACCGAGCGGATGCTTTGCAAGCAGTGCAGATCCATTAAATATATGAAATCATAATAAAATAACACTCTGTACATTTTCATTACAATATTTTGCAAGCGTAAACTAACAACTCGGGAAAGGGGGGGTATGTATGTGCTTCGTGTCTGCACGGAACTTGTTGTCCTCAGCCCGCTTTGCCTGATCATGAAATGCGAGCGAATAAGATCACAAAAAGAAATATAATATATAATGCAAGGCCATTTGAGTCACTTGGGCCAGAACTGTACTGCTCTGTGCTGACGGCAGTAGCGTCGGTTGACAGGTCGTTTAACGGTCTTGCATTTCCCCCACATAAGCCGCATGCATTGTAAGATAGCCATTATTAGTTCATTAGCTTATTATTTTTTACATTTTCATAGTTTGATATGTATCCGCGCTTCAATTTTTTTGCAAGACTACATTAGTGCAGCCATACGGCTCTCATACCGGGAAAAGATACCGATTCATTTATGAATTTCTGATTCCGTGAGCTCTGCAAGGGTTGCCAAGCTGATTCGCATTCCCGCGGATACGGCTGGAGTCGTCGTAATGGCCACAATGCTGCGCGCTTGCACTTCAGTCTTTCTTATCTCTTTCATTCAAGGAACCTGTAATGTCCTAGCCTCTGTCCAAGGTGCGTAGTGCTGTGTCTGTTCATACGGCCAGCGACAGCCCTGAGACGTTCGGATCGCTCACTTTATTTGTGCTGAGTACTGCTTTCATGGCGGAACATTCATATTTGGCTTAACCACTTCATGGGATTATTTCTTATTAACTTTATTGAACCTTCCCCAAAATTGACCAGGGCCTGGATTTGCCCACGGCCCGCAACATCTGGTTGCCGAGTCGGTACGCGAGCAAGCTATACACAAGCCGCACAAATCCAACGCAAATCTGCTTCAGTACCAGCGCAAGCTCCTGATACGCGTGTGGAAGTGGCCGGACCCCCCGCCCACAGTGCCTGTAAGGCCACCCTCAGCGCCGAGTCAACCCCCTCCTCTTGAACCCCTAGCCCCGTATCAGCCGTCGCTGCCCCCATTCACGCCTCCTGCATCTCCCACGGCACCAAATCCGCTATCACCTCCTAAGCCTCCTTCACCCAAGCCGCCACGACCTCCTTCCCCTCCGCGACCACCTCCCTCTCCTCCGCGACCACCTCCTTCCCCTCCACTCGTAAAGCGACCGCCATCCCCACCGTCGCCGTCGCCAATAGATGTTGCCCTTTCAACATCCCCAGCCCCGTCACCACCTTCACCACCGCCCCCCCTCCCACCATCGCCGACACCGCCGTCTCCACCATTACCACCTCCTACCTCTCCTTCGTATCCACCGCCACTTCCAGCCGCACCTCCGAACCCACTTCCCTACGCTGTGTACAACGATAGTATGAATGGTAGGTTGGACGTTGGACGTAGGGCGGTACATTGCCTTGATATCGCCCCTCAAAGTGCCCTGGCTGCTGGCATCCTGACTACCTGACAACAGCATGGCTCACGTTCACCTATCGCCGCTTCCAGGCACATCGTGAAACATAATGACTCGCCTTTGGATTGACTCGCCTTTGGCTTGACTCGCCTTAACCCTCTCCTAAAACAAGATGATGAGAATCGAGTAACTTTTAAGAAAAAACACCAAAATATTCAAGAAATATATATAGATAATACCCCCACTGCCTCTTTCTGTTCTCGTGTAAGGCTTCGCTGCTCTGTTACTTTCATTGGGATTAATGGCTATTAAATAAACACCCTACAATCAAAAAGAACTATCAATATTTTTACCAGTATGATATTATTGTTTCATGAATGGATTTAGCTTTATCACCTTTGGTTTGACTCGCCTTTGGTTTGACTCGTCTTTTTCTTTTGGGCGATCACACAGCGTTCATTTCCGCCACCTGTCCCATCCAGCTTGAAGAGACACACGTCCGTCCCCTCGCGCCTTCTCTTCCCTTCCAAGCAGGTAGCAGCTGCTCCGACATAAGCGGGGTAATCAACGCCACGAACACCTACCGAGCTTGGCACCAGTCTCCCCCCTTAGCGTGGGACCCTAGTCTGGCCGCAGACGCCCAAGCCTATGCGGACGAGCTGGCCGCGAAGCAGTGCGAGCTGGAGCATGCCGCAGTGGGAGGAGAGTGCCTCTACAGCGTTGTAACGTAGGTCAATGGGCTGACTCTTCGCCACATTTCCTTCTTTTGTTAGGACGAAAAAGCGCTTACGTCCTTCCGTACGACATAGCGAGGAAAATATACTGTATGCGACATTCACATGAAAAACCTTAAGACCCCTGGTCTGTCAACATGCGCTGATTCGCCAGTTGTTTGGGGGGATATTGGGATTCAACGCGGCGTTCTTGTTGTGACGACTGATCCCTTGTTTGCGAGTCCTAGTCCCCTGGACCTGCATAACTTGGCTTGGTTCTTGGCATTACAGATATTTGACATTAAAACCTGCTGCAAGTGCTTAGCGGGTGTTCATAGGGCCACTCGGCTCTGATTACACTTTTTAAAGCCATATTTTCTCCTGCCCAGGCCATGACACCCAAATCTCCAACCACCCCGTTGCTGTCGTACAGGTATCCCAAGCCGGACTGGAGCTGTAGGCGTGCTGTGGACGCCTGGTACTCCGAAATGAAGCTGTACGACTTTACGGCAGGCAACCCGTACGACTACAACATACCCCGCGGCACGGGTCACTTCGTACAGCTGGTGTGGCGCAGCTCTGCCGTGTTCGGGTGCGGGGTGGGCAAGGCGGATGTGCCCATGAGCCGCATGCCGGGAGGGTACGGCGGCTGCAAGGTGAGTGGGGGGAGGGGGGCCTGGTGGGCCGGGTAGGGCTTGGGACCTTCGGATGGTGCTTTGCGGGCAGGGGCCAGGAAGATGCGTAATGTTATGTCCGTAAGGAAGGGAAGGGCCGCGAATCGGATACGACAGTGCGGAATGGGACGCGAAGTGTGCCACGGGAAGGCACGCGGCATGTGTGCTCGCATTTTCGCACTTGCACGGGGGTGGTGGTGAAGTCCGTCAGCTACCCAGTAGGGATCACCTAGTGGTCACACTACAAGTAGTCAACCACTTGACCCCTCATGCACCCCCTCTTCAATGAAGAGTAGCGATCTGACGATGTCACCTTCCTGGCATCCGTGCAGATCGTCGTCTGCCGGTACAGGACGGGCTTTAAAGCGAATAACTTGGAATTTCAGGAAAACGGTGAGTGCGTGCGCAAGCCTTCCTATGCCGTCCCCTGCCAGAACTTGTCAGATAACGTATGTTAGGGCCTAGCTGGTGCCCATGCTGCGACTCGACCTGCCACAAGCATGGCCGCGATTAGCTTTTGTTGCGTGCCCTTGTAACACGTGCCAGGTATACTCCCCGGCAATGCCTTGTCGTCACCGTTCTGCAGCAGTAGTATTGTTCGTGACACGTAGGAAGGCCCACGCACGTTTACATGTACAGCGAAGGCCCACGTACTGTAACCACGCGTACTAGCTAGCGTCCGTACTACTCTGGTCCGTTACGCTCTTTTTGCATAACATTTTATGAAACCAAAGGGTGTAATAATGTGACGCCCACGTGTACGGCAGCACCCACCCACTCAAAGACACGTGCATCGCGAAGCACGTGTTTGTTTTGTCAATGCTGATCTTCTCTGCGTGAGTCCGTGTCTTAAGAAATCCTGAAGTCCTCTCTTGCTCCCGCCCGTTTCCACTCCTCGCCTATCGGATCGGCCGCAGTGTTCCCGCGCATCAACTAAGTATCATCAGTTCCAAGCCTACACGGGTCTGCCTCGTCTGCGTCATCTATGCCAGTCGCATGGCGGCTCGACAAACACGTTCCTGCTACAGGTTCCTGCCGGCCGGCTAATAGCCACGTTTGTGTGGCATATCTGCTGCGAAGCATATCATTTCATCATCTGTACATAGGCCTGCTGGCGTCGAGGGGCTGCCACATCGACCAAAGGCCCCGGTTGCGCGTGCTGCAAGGTAACAGCGCGAAGATTCCGATGTGTACTGCTGCATGAGCTCCGTCCCCATGTTGTGACTAGTTTTGTTTTAGTACGCGTGTCGTTTTCTGTTGCTGATGTGGAAATGGATGGAGAGCTAGCGGTATGGAAAGGCTCGAAAGGAGGGTTGTGGTGCATTAAGGCGGCAACTGCTTTCCTGCTTGATGAATGACTCGGCCAAAAGAGCCTCGCAAATCGAGGCCGGGCTGTCGGGGCCCCAACTATATTCATCATGCTTCCAATTTTGTCAGATACATGAAGCCAATCATGATGCGTGTTTTCCTTAGCCCAAGATATACGTCGCGTCGTTTGCGGTTTTGCAGATCGAACCGCCGGCAACTATTGCGTATGTATATGTCACCGACAGGAAGATTTTTGTGTGACGCCGCGAGAAAGAACAGATGCAGTTTGGACGTTTCCGCTGCGGGACCTCCATTACATTATTATTACGGTATTTAGTTGTATTCAGTTATTAATTGCTAGTGATTAGTTGTATTCAGTTATTAATTGCTAGTGATTAGTTGTATTCAGTTATTAATTGCTATGATAAGTTATTCAGTTCATTTTTATGGTCGACTTCATGTCTTCTTTATACTAGACTGCTATTCGTTGTTTCAAAGATTAGAATTAGTAGTATAATGGCTATGCTGCGGGTGAATAGAGTAGCAATGATGAGGAGTAATGTCGATGTTGCTGACATTTTTGACAGTTGGAATATTATTATCATATTGTCGGATCGCTAGACATGTGGACCATCGCAGTCCTTGGTATGACACCATTTTATTGTGCGGGTTGACGGCCTGCGCTTACGAGCACGGATTATAACATGGCGCAGATGGTTGAGTGGCCTTTCTTTGGCCAGCATGTGCTGGCCATGTCATTTACACATTGAAACGTCGCCCAGGCTACTTAGTGGCGGCTTGTGATAATATCTGCCTCGATAAATACATTTCGCATGTATTATTGCGCATGTACTGATGAATTGTTTGTTATGTGTGAGCGTCTATCTGTCGCACAGGTCGCATAAATCGGCCCGAATGGGTGGGCTGCTGTCGGTGCTACATTTATTGGTAGATGTTGATAATGTTTGTCGTCTGTTGTTCTTGAGGTCGTTTCCAACTTTGGGATTGATTGTATGTGTTTGAATCGACTCGAGTGCACGATGTGGGCATCAGTCCCCATCAGTCCCCGTCGCATCGCCCCCGACCACCAGCTTCACCAACCATAGTTCGTTACCACACTGCATTTCAATTTGCACAAGCTGCATTGTTAGAATTTATCGTGCGTCCGTGATTAGGCATGCATTGCCTGAACAAGAATGTCGCTAGGGCTAGATTTCGGTCTAAGGCGTTTGTTGGTGAACAGTGCCTACCTTGACGAACGTATCTGCGGGGACGTCGTCTGCGGCCCCTGCGCCCTTGCAACCGACCTGCAAATGCGACGCATTGACTTGCAACTGGGACGTTGGACTGATAGGTGTGTGATGCAGTACGGTGCAATCTAGGTGCATAAAACCGCTTGGCATGGGCTTGCGCTTCTTGTCACTACTGTTTGGTGGTGGAATAGGTAGATAACAGATAGGGGAAGCCTCTCTTGTATAAACAAAACATGTGTGTGTGTGTGTGTGTGTGTGTGTGTGTGTGTGTGTGTGTGTGTGTGTGTGTGTGTGTGTGTGTGTGTGTGTGTGTGTGTGTGTGTGTGTGTGTGTGTGTGTGTGTGTGTGTGTGTGTGTGTGTGTGTGTGTGTGTGTGTGTGTGTTACATGGTTGGGGGTGCGTGACCCCATACCTGTAAGACTACCCATACGAGCCGAAGGCCCAAGGGCAATACTACAACGCCTAAAAGCCACGGAGAAAAGGAACGCATCACCTCCAGCAGCAGCTACTGCGCAAGCTTTTAAAACGAAATGTGCACTCGCACGGCGATCACAACTGGAAAGGGCTATCTCGCGACTAACGTATTGTGGGCAGGAGCCGTCCGGAATCTGCACTGAATATGATAACATTGGGACCACCGTTACGTCGGAACACGCAATACGCTGTAACTTGAGCTATGCAACGTAGAGGCGTAGTACTTCATGCGGCCAATAGTTTGAGTAGTTTAAGTATCATATATCTGTCCAAAGGCCGGCGGCGGTGTGGTACATCCCAAGCCAGTTAGTACGTGCACCATGCACAAAGGAAGTGCAGTGCATTGAATAAAGCTAGAGTGATATTTATAGCTTATATAAAGCTCGCAGTTCGACTATGGATGACACGTAGAGCATGGAGCATTTGTACAGAGCAGCAGGGGTGTTCGCTGTTGCGAAGCCGACTCCAAAACCAGACAATTGTAATTTTAGCGAAATAAAATCTATGCATAAATAATATAATTAGAAGAATTACAGATGTTTCATATGACCTGGCCGCGCAAGGTATCGCATGAGGCATGATAGCACATGGTTGACGCACTTATACGGCACATCAGCCAGTGCTATCTAGCATGAGCACTCCCGCAATCATGTGACGCCTGCACATGCCTTGCTCATGTGTTCTCGTCATGTTCGAAGTCGAAAGTGGAAAGTTGTGACAGTTCCTGGTTGCTGATTGATCCTGCAGGATGCGGCCTGGTTACGAATGCCAGTTTCTATCTATAGAATTATTTAATATCTTAGATCCTAGAGGCGTTTTCTAGCATTTGCCGTGCAAGGCGTGGGAGTGCGTCCCGTGCGCAATGCAGCCGCTGCCAGGTGCGGCAAGCTTCGGAAGTATCACTGGAAAGCATGTGAAAGGAAACGTGGTGGTGCCGGTGCCCATATGTAACGGAAAGCTGGATGATGCTGAGGGAGGTACCCCTTCTTTTGGACTCGCCTCTCCATTACAGGTGAAGTAAAGTTGTCAGATGCGATTCCGTATCTGCTTCTCTGTCCCTAGCTGTGAAGCATTTTATTGCGTCCACCGTTACGAACCATTGGGTTGCTTTGGAACCCTTAGGGTTCTCCTCTGGTTTCGCAATTTGTTCACTGCTCAACAATTGCTCAGAGTTTCTCGAATGGCGCCACTCCCGTGCAGGGCGGACGCCTAGATGGGAGGCCGCCGTTGCTAAGCAATGGTGGAAATGGGCTTTCGCTTGACCAACTCACTCCGGATCCGTCCGTATCCCAAGCGAAAAGCGGTTTTGCAGATACATCCGTTTCGTATGGAAAACAGCAAGATAGACTCACGGCGCAGCTGGCGGCCAGGCAGGTGGGTCATGCGAGACAATCGGCGCCAGCCTCACACCCCAGTTGCCGCACGCACTGCGGCTATATTGCATTCAAAAACTTATGTCTATTTCCAATCGCCGGTGATCTTTCTTCACACCCGCACTCGCAGCGGCGTTCATCACATCTGCACGAGTCTTTACGCGTGGATGATGGCTATGCCGCGGCAGAGGAGGCTGGGCCGTGGGCGGTTCTTAAAAAGGACATGCAAAGTTCCACTTGGAGATCCCGATGGAAGCGACGCCTCCACCGACTAAGCTACAGCCTCCTCGTACGGCCCGGGAGCCCAAGGTTCGCACCTACCTGCCTACTTACCTATAGCTACAAGGGACCAGCGGAAACGCTCTCCCAAGGGTCAATGGCCTGGATTTGGCGAAACCGTAAAATTCGCATTCCGCATTTCACCCTACCCCCGTCACCTGCAATGATTGCTTCCACTACTACTCTCTGTGGTAGTGGATTTCGCACCATGTCTGAAATGCCTGTGCGACCCATCAATGAGTTACGGACCATATAAAATTCGTACTGCCAGCCTCACAAAGGCTCACTCATCAGCACTGCATGTCGGCGCGCAGGCTTTGCTTCGCCCTCGGTAAGCGGCACTTGGAGTATTTAATGCTGCCGGCTATCTGGCAAACGTTGTCAATTCGGCAATTCCTTGATATACTACATTTATGCCATCGTTCTGCCGTTTATGCTGTGTGCTAAATGTACATTTGTGCATTTGCAGGTTGCAGAACTGGTTTTTCGTCTGCGTGGTGATGGCGCTGCTCAGCGGCTGGGAAACACCTTTCCACTTCGCTTTCGTGGAGCCTGGCGGACTGCTCAAGTAAGAACACCGGCTAAGGGTAGGGTACGGTAGCATAAGGCCCCTCCTCCCTGGTACAGCGTAAGCAAAACCTCGGCCCCTGGTAGCAAGTTACAAGTTACAAGTTCTGCACGAATGCGGGTTCCTGCCGTCCGTAAAAGCATAAGGCCCTCGGGGGTTGTTCCCGCCGCCACACCCACGCCACCGCGACAC
Organism: Volvox carteri f. nagariensis; assembly: GCF_000143455.1. Taxonomy (NCBI): domain Eukaryota; kingdom Viridiplantae; phylum Chlorophyta; class Chlorophyceae; order Chlamydomonadales; family Volvocaceae; genus Volvox; species Volvox carteri. Next base: position 942,434 of record NW_003307570.1, on the reverse strand, counting down.
CACGACACCGCGATGACGTCATCTTGGCCCGGACCACACACCCACAGAGATGGGACATGACACAGACAGACAGACAGATTCACAAGACGTAGACTGGTAGTGCAATACCCGCTGCGGGCACCCAGCACTTGCTGATGAACGCAGGGTTTGGGCTTGGAGGGGGGAGCTCGCTTCAGGGGGTTTACGAGCGGGCAGGGCAGAAGCTTGCTTCGCTCCTTGGTTGTTTGACTGATTGCCTGATTGACCCTGCAGGCCTTACAACGACTGGGTTGCCATTGTCGAGTACATCAGTACGGCTGTCTTCGCCCTGGACTTCATGCTCAAGTTCACCACCATGTACATCGACCCGGAATCCGGAGTGCTGGTTGGGTCGCGGAGGAAGATCGCCAGGCGCTACGTAAGCAGGTGCGACGGCAAGCAATGCCTGGTGCTGGAATGAATGCGTAACGAGGGTGACTGTGAGGTGCATCGCCTGCTGCCCCGCAGGTGTGGGGTGCGTTGGGGGGGTAGGGTTGGGAAGGGGGTGAATGGTAGGTTGTGTGGATGGAAGGCCCTTAGCTGCATGCATCGAGCCGTGCACGGCATACGACAGAGAGCCCCGGCGTGTGCGGGGTTGATAATGGTGATAATTGTACAACTGGAAGAGCGATTCCGGATTTTGAGGACCTCCAAAGGCCGAGGCCGTCTCCAGGCGGAGTAGCTACAAACCCAGCACGGCACCCTAGGAGGCGGATCACCCTATTTCTCATTAACAAGCGTTTTTCGTTTCTCTTTCGTTCCACGGTCTGGGCCACGGTCTGGGCCACTGAGCCCACGGCGTAGGACCTCCTACAAAAGCATGTGCGGAAGCATGTTGCACGCTGAAGCGATGCCGCCTCAGTCTACCCTGTCTCATACGCTGATGAATGCGTGGCACCTATGGCACCTAAGGCGTGGTGCGCCCTCCCCTCTTGCCGTGCTGTCCCTATCCGGTTCCAACAGCTGGCAGTTCTACCTGGATCTGATTGGCTGGTTTCCTTTGGACTGGATCACCATCGACACGGCTGCGGCGATGGGGGCAAGTGAGAGGACGCTTGTGTGGCTGGCGTGGATAAAGCTACTCACGCTGGTGGGTAATTCAGGGCGGCGAAGGCGACCGCTACGGCGGACGGGTCTGGCATGGGGTTGAGGGTGAGGGTGAAGGGGATGATGGTGAGGGGGTGAAAACGCTGCCCGACCTGAGGGTTGGAGGATGAAGGGGAGATTTAACATTGGGCGGGGATATCCGCCAGCTTGGAGGGTGGGTGGGTGGGTGGGTGGGTGGGCTCATCACTTTGGTTTCGGATGCACACGCGCACAAGGGCCTGGCTCCAGGTGGTCAACTTAGGAACCCAAAGCTTACTTACCTATCTACACACCGCCTCTGCTGCGCACACCTCGCACCGTATCACCCACGCAACCTATCGCCTTGCCCATGTCCCCCGCGCTCGTTCCCTGACGTAACCCTGTCTTGTGTACCCCTGTCCCCACGTCTTAATGCACGTGTTCACATGTACGACCCCGTACAACATTGTGTACGAGCAACAACAGGTGCGTATGTATCGCGTCTTTGAGCTGTTCGCGAACCTCGACTATCGAATGGTGCTCAGCCAGGGTACTCTGCTGCTGACGCGCAATTACACCTACGTCTTCTTCATCACGCACTGGGCTGCATGCATCCTGTACCACATCGCCTCGCACCAGAACTTCTCGCACGACTCCTGGGTGGGCCGCAATGCGGAACGCTTCATGGGACGGCCCGTGTACGAAAAGTACCTGCTGTCGTTGTACTTCAGTACGAGCGCATTCACCGGCCTAGGAGACGCGGCACTGTTCGCATCTACCGTGCCGGAAGCGGCATTCATGGTGATTTACCTGTGAGTTGAGTTTTTGTGTAATTTATGTTGTAAACCAATATTTTCCATTGCAATAGCTCCTGTTTGATGCTACCCTGCCCTGACTTAAACCTACCTGCCGATTTAGCAATTTGAGGCTGATTGCCTGCTGCTCTGGGGCCCGCAGCTTCTCCATTTGCCTCTGACCCGCTCCCTGATTACCCCTACAGCTTGTTCAATCTGTTCCTTGGCGCCTACATTCTGGGAACGGTGACTATGCTGGTGGTCAAAGGTGACGAGCGCAGTAAGGCCTTTCGAGAACGCATGAGCAACCTCAATGAGTTCGGTAGAAACAACGACCTGCCCGAGGTGGGTTGTGGCAAGAAGTAGGGGTGTATATTTTTTTGAGCCGCGAGAGAGGCGAAAATGGGGTCTCAGGAGGGACACTTGCGCCACAGCTAAATTTGCCACACCTAAAGGCATCGGTAGCCCCACTTAAACCTCCCTTCCAGCACATATACCCCCCCGCACGCGTGTCATGCCATTTACCGTGCCGTGTCGTGCCCTGTGTCATCATCACGCCTCCGTGCAGCGGCTGCAATCAGCCATGCAGGAGCACCTGGAGGTGACCTTCAACACCGAGCAGATCGACGACGAGCACGTGCTGGGCATCTACCCAACCACCATCCGTCGCAAGGTGCTACGTCACCTCTACCTGCACCCCGTACGCAGCTGCTACCTGTTCAAGGGCTGTAAGCAGCGCTTCCTGGACGCCCTGCTCACCGTCGCGCGTGTGGAGCTCTTCATGCCGGGCGTGCAGCTACTTACCGAGGGCGACAACGTCACCGAACTAAACATCATTGTCTCTGGGGATGTGCTGGTGGCGGAAGCGGGCATCAACCTCAGTGCGGCTTTCAGCCAGTTCGCGTCCACGGACCCCTCCAACCGCTCCACGAGGCGCAGGAGCGCCAGCGGCGACCCTGGCGGCTCGGTGAGGGGCTCCATGATCATTCCGGGCAGCAGCCACTTGAAGCGCAGCTCTAGTATGGGCCGCACCTCCAGCGCCGGCCACAACTCAAGCGTGGGGAGGAACTCTAGCTGCCACGGCAGCATTACAGGTGAGCGTTGAGTGGGCGGGGGGGCCGGGCGGGGTGGACGGATGGATGGATGGGCGGACTTCTTAAGCTGGGCTGGGTTTGCAGGGAGGCAGGGGGAGAAAGTTAGATGGCTGTTGTGGTTAGCGGGGTGGGTGGGTGGGCGGGTGGGTGGGTCAGCTCAGCAGGGTAAAACCTGGCTCTTAACATCGTTTGGGGCCGTTTCTGATGGGCCCGATCGGCGGGTCCGAGAGCCAAGCGCCCTCGTTCGTTACACCATGATGCAGTTGCTCTCCGACTGCTGGCCTCGGATGCACTATGCGCTTACATTACGCATCGCTGTTTCGTCTTTTGCAACCCGTGTTGACTTAGATTTCCTGATCGATGGCACCAACGGCTTCATGGAAATGGCGACTGGGAGGAAGGTGAACACGCGCTACAGCGGGGACGCGCTGGCCGAGGTGCCCTTCTTCACAGGTCCGCGGTCCGAACTGTCTTTGACTAGACTGGGTATGAGCTCCAGAAGTCCGATTGGCCGCATGTATGCGGCCCGTGTTGGGGGCTTTGCTGGCTGGCTGCATCACCGGAGTATTGGGAGTATGGGTTCATGCTAGAGCTGATGGGCCTGAGTCCTTTTCTGGTGGGTCGGCACCGCAAGAGCTAAACGCCGTGATACATCATACCATCTAGCTAGTTTCGTCTAACGAGTTTCAGGGGGGTTCTGCTGCACTGACCGGCCATTTTCATCCCTGTGTACTAGTGCTGGTGGCAGCCAGCTAGGTAGGTAGCCACTATGCGCCCGGCCATCTGAGCTTACTGTCCCTGTTCCAGTGCTGACCTTCTCAACCCCCCCTCAACCCAAGCAACAACCTTCTTAAGCTCCAGCAAAACATCAATCCTAACACCTTAAGTAAGATGCTTTCCGAAACTTCCCCCCCCACCCGTTCACACGCCCACCCGTTTCCCTCCTCAGACGTCCCTTCCAACGAGACCATCATGTCCCAGAGCGTCGTACGGGTTTTGAGCATTCCCAAGGCCGCCTGGGAGGAGCTGATGGACCAGTACCCTCAGCAGGCGAGACTGGTGCTCACCAACCTGCAGGCCCGCACTGAGGCGGCCCTCTCCCACGAGCTACAAGAGGCCACGGAACTGACGCAGCTCACGGAGGAGCAGCTGCGTACTGCGCTTCAGTACGGCAAGGGCCGGCACAAGGCGGTGTTCAAGCAGGATGCGGCGCCGCCCATTGACTTGACAGGTTCGAACGGAGGTTGTGGTTCCCTACGTGTGGGACTGGGATAGGAGAGGTTCAGGCGGCTGGGGAGGACAGGGACCCTGCCCAAGCAAAGCGAAATCCTGCTTTCGTCTTGTCCTGGGGCGCATCCTGGTTACTCAATACGCCTTTTAGGCTTCTGTACGCTCGCCTTATGTACCATCCCTTTCCTCCCTTGCGTGCCCAGCCTTAACCCGCAGCCCTGCACGCCGCATCCCCCACCCACCCGCTGCAGAGATTCTGCCGCAGACCACGATCGATTTCCTGCACCGCCTGGACGACGTCCGCGCCATCGTCCGCGCCCACGTGCGCAAGGTGGACCAGCTGCGCACCTTTGAGTTCCTGGGCTGTGCGTCCGACGGCGACATAGAGACGCTGCGCGCCATGCTCAACCAGGGCATGAACCCCAACAGCTCGGACTATGATGGTCGTACGGGGCTGATGTTGGCGGCGTCCGGCGGGCATGAGGTGTGACGATTCTTTCGCGAAAGTTGCTGTGTTCACGTGCACGTGTTGGGAAAACTGCCGTTCCAAGATACGCTAGATCCCGGGATAGTGTCTGATTTGCTTTGGGTTGTGTGTGTGTATTACGCCTCTTTTTTTGAGTTGCGTTGTTTTCCAAGGGTGTGCCGAGCGGACCTGTAGGGTAGGGGATCACCTAGGCGGGGCTGACCGAAAAGGGCCGACCGAGCGTTTTGTTATGTACTGCTTGCCAATTTGGACGGCCGCCAGCCGAAGGCAGGGTGATGGATGCAAACATTTATAATTCGACGTGAAGCAGCCGCTATGGACGCGAATGCGTGTGTGGCTATGTGTGTGCAATAGCGTAGGCAGCAGGGAAATGCTACGGGTTGTGTCACATTGCTGGTCCAAAGTTCTTGTTCTCTGCAACTGCTGCTAACTGCAACCGCCCCGCCACTCTGAGCACCTCCTCACTCTCAATTAGCATCATAGCAACGGATCCATGATTTAATTGCAGCTGGTCGAACCGCATGCTTCCTATCCTAATTACGAAAATGAACAGTTCAAAATTTGTGGTGATGTGGCTATGCTGTGTCCTATCGCAGGCTGTGGTGCGGCTGCTGCTGGACAGCGGCGCGAAGAGTGACCAGCTCGAGTGAGTAAGCTGCCCTAGCAGCCCGTGCCGCCTGCAGTGGGGGGTTGCGCGTTGGGATTCAGCGCTGATTGGGGGATATGGGGTCAGCAGGAGGCTGTCGCGTCATACGACTGAAGCATCCACAAAGCATGTGCGTATGGCAGATTCGTCGGAATCTCTTAGGAGCACACGAGCCCGAGCGGAAAGCGATGAATATACAAGTGGAGAAGTTTATTGCTCAGTCCTGCCGTGGTGCGTTACAGTAGCTAAGCCGCCAACCGCAAGCACAACTCCGTAGCAAAGCAACCCGTTGCGAAACCCCCTCCCAACACCAACCCATTGTGAAAGTTGCATTAGTGGCCGATAGTAATGACAGGTCTTGAAAGGACCCACAAGTGCAACGATCACTGGTTGGTATAGGTCAAGAGGGTCATCACCCATGCCCCAGCCGCGGTGCTGTCTTCACCATTATGCTCTCGAAACCTCCGCACTCTTCCAGCACCCAGCTGCTGCACCAAGCTGCAATCCGCACGGTTGTTAACGGCAGCGGTCACACCTTCAGAGTGCAGTGAGTGTGTTCCAAAGCGCGGAGACAGCCCTGCCTCCACAAAGAGCCTCCACAGGGGGCCCGGAGCAGTCTGTATGGTTGAGTGGGATGGTTGTGTTAAGCGGCGTGGTATGCTGCTCCAAGCTCAGCATGCCATCCGAGTTGGCCACGACCCAGCGGAGGGAAGGGATGGTGGTGACGATGCCGCACAACCCATATCGTGTCCATCGGTGCCGCTTGCAGCACACACGGACCACTACAAGTGGGGCACGATATGTGTATCAGGGTCTGCATTTCAGGGGTGGCACTGGCACAAA
>NW_003307570.1:931710-936207 GCF_000143455.1 Volvox carteri f. nagariensis | reverse complement strand
TTCGCACCCTGTCGCATGTCAGTATCTGGTGAAATTGTAAGGGGGAGCATTAGGTGACTGCTGTCGATGTGACTAAGGCAACTGCAAATTATCCTCGTGACCCCACGGTCTGGCCAGTTGTGCAAACAAAGCAGGGTTTAGCAGCCAAACGAAAGTGCCATGCCCCTTGAAGGGTGCGTCCGCGAACTGGTGGCACTCAAGAGGGAAACAATCCACTGAGATCCAAGCCCTATTACCAGAGCAGTGGTGCACACACGTCATGTGCATGGCCACAAGGGGTCCACCTTTGGATCATCAAGTCTTTAGCAGGTTGGCTTTGATTGTCACCAGCACCCGCTGGGCGTCCAAGCACCCCTGCCGAATGAGGCTCGGTAACACATTAAACATCACCGACAGTTCCAGGAGTCTGAGATGGACCCTCCAGTTCCGATACCCATCAGCCCACAGCAAGGGCACCGTCCTCAAGGACCCAACCAACCCAGCCGCCATACGAAAACTCGGAACAGCATCTGTGTGGATGGCAATTGGGTGCGCGTGGGTAGGTTGCCAAAAGAGTTTAACCCACCCTAGACTGCAAAGAAACGTGCAATATTTGGCGACTCCGACAGCTCATGGCTGGCGGTAGGACCAGACCTGGACCGGTAAAACTGTGGACCACATTGGGGCAGCAATAGCGACATGCCCGAAAGGTCCGCGATCTCATGCACCCAGTAGGGAGTACAGCTGTTTGAACGCTGCGCAGGTTCCACCATCCTCTGCACTGCGAGTCTCATCCTTTCGGGACGAATTGAGCCGTTGATGGTGTCAACACCAAGTCGGTGAGAACCCGCTCTCACCGCTGGTAGGGCGCCCGCACCTTGGTGTGCGAAAAAACCCCAACAGGCTGGTGCCAGCCCACTGGGCACTGCACAACCTTGATAGCCGGACTTCTGAGACACGGTGGGCAGATAGCCGTGTGGTTGTGGCACTTCCCACAAGCATCCCACGGGACTTATACCTGTAGCTCGGCACCACACGGTGTTCGATAATATAACATAGCGTGCATCAGAAATTAGGCGGAATTTGGGAGTGGCCTTCTTTAGGAACAAAACCGAGGGGCAATACGCAGCGCAGTTGGCAGTCGACTCATGGTCCCGCCCCAGTGGCGACCAGTTCGGTGATCACAAAATTCAGTCTGCTGTTAGGCCGACGGTTGGCCAGGCTGTAGGGTGCTTCGCACAACAGCGGAAACCGAACAGTACCCAGGCCATGACCAGGCGGGACTGCATAAATAACTTCCAACATGCTGTTTTGGCTTTCAACCGGGCCCTCATCTGTGATGGCTGGTTGGACTTAGGTTTGTCTGCGCGCGGCAAGCTCGTCCCGGCCCTCCTTACCTTCAATGTCGGGACAACTCTCATGTCATCCACGCGCCGGGTGTGCACTTGTTCAGGGCCTGTCGGTACCGGTGTTCTCTCCGGGGAAATGCGGACACCTTGGTTGCGGGCACTGGCTTGCCGTGTCACGCCTCTTATGGGGCACTTGTGTCGGCCGACTCGAGGCCGGTCCGGCATCCGTAGGATAAACTTGCGTTTGACGCGCTGGTATAATCAGTGCTGCTGAGGGATCGCTATATTTTGAGCCAAAGAGTAACTGTAGATTTGGTCTTGTTGCCGATTGCGATGGTATTGAGCCATTGCTACGTACATAAGATCGCGCCCGACGAAGATGCACTGTTTGGTGACGACCACAGTGGTCGAAGCTGTATGACGGCCGATGTGCGGCCGGGCGCGCTGGTTGTTGCAGGCCGCCGGCCAGGAGACGGGAAAAGGGGCCAATGCTTCTTAAGTAAGCCTCTTCTTTCATTGAATAGCGGGACAAGATCGTTTAGTAGACGAACGCGTGTCTGCAAACGCGCATGAACAGGTTCCCTTGAATGGCAATGAATTAGTAGCCATGTCCTGTTCGCTGGGCACCCAGGAAGATCTTGTATATGTAGTGTGTTAAGATCTAGAGACGCGGCGGCAAGGTACGCAAAGCACGAAGGCGAAGTCGGGATGTATCGGGGAAAACTGGTGTAATGAAGCGGGAGTATGGAACCAGTGCGCTGTCTTCTTGTGCTTGCCCGGAGTGGGCACTCATGTTGGATGGTTGGGTAGCTGATGTGAAGTGGGGGCAAGGAAGGAAATTGGGTTTCTGCATACCCGCGCAGCTTTAGCACCAAAGGTGATTTAAGCCTGCCCACACAGTAGGGCACGACAGACCGATTTAATGGGTCTTGTAGCCTCTTTACCCTACCGCAGTCACGTGAGTATGTACCCTTTGCGGGGTTGGGGTGCGTCACTGTCGACTGCCAAAGTAATCACAACTGCGAGCCACATCCGGCCATAACCACAGTGAAGACGGGCAGTATTAGAGCTCTTCTCACAAGAGACTTCTGGCCACATCCAGCCTAAGCACAGCGAGTGTCCAAAATTGTTGGCCACATCCGGCCTCGTAAGCAGCTTGTGTGGGATGTTACTGGCCCCTCCAGCCTATAGCTGTCGGCTGTCGGTCTTTACCGGCTCCAAGCAGGGGAGAAAAATATCGGAACCGTTAGTAACCTTAAGCAATTGATGCGCGAGATCCAAAAAACTGCCCGGCCCATGCGGCCGCCTAAGCAGTCTATGCGCGAGGTCCAAAAAACTGCCCGGCCCATGCGGCCACATAACAGTCTATGCGCAGTTCCAAGAAAACTGCCTGGCCCAAACGGCCACATAACAGGCGATGCGCAATTCCACGAAAACTGCCTGGCCCAAACGGCCACATACACAGGCGATGCGCAATTCCACGAAAACTGCCTGGCCCAAACGGCCACATAACAGGCGATGCGCATTCCACGAAAAACTGCCTGGCCCAAACGGCCACATAACAGGCGATGCGCAATTCCACGAAAACTGCCTGGCCCAAACGGCCACATAACAGGCGATGCGCAATTCCACGAAAACTGCCTGGCCCAAACGGCCACATAACAGGCGATGCGCAATTCCACGAAAACTGCCTGGCCCAAACGGCCACATAACAGGCGATGCGCAATTCCACGAAAACTGCCTGGCCCAAACGGCCACATAACAGGCGATGCGCAATTCCACGAAAACTGCCTGGCCCAAACGGCCACATAACAGGCGATGCGCAATTCCACGAAAACTGCCTGGCCCAAACGGCCACATAACAGGCGATGCGCAATTCCACGAAAACTGCCTGGCCCAAACGGCCACATAACAGGCGATGCGCAATTCCACAAAACTGCCTGGCCCAAACGGCCACATAACAGGCGATGCGCAATTCCACGAAAACTGCCTGGCCCAAACGGCCACATAACAGGCGATGCGCATTCCACGAAAACTGCCTGGCCCAAACGGCCACATAACAGGCGATGCGCATTCCACGAAAACTGCCTGGCCCAAACGGCCTCATAAGCAGTTGATGCGCGAGGTCCACGAAACTGCCGGCCCGAACGGCCACATAAGCAGTCGATGCGCAGTTCCACGAAACTGCCGGCCCAACGGCCTCACAACAGGCGATGCGCAATTCCACGAAAACTGCCTGGCCCAAACGGCCACATAACAGGCGATGCGCAATTCCACGAAAACTGCCTGGCCCAAACGGCCACATAACAGGCGATGCGCAGGTCCACGAAAACTGCCTGGCCCAAACGGCCACATAACAGGCGATGCGCGAATTCCACGAAAACTGCCTGGCCCAAACGGCCACATAACAGGCGATGCGCATTCCACGAAAACTGCCTGGCCCAAACGGCCACATAACAGGCGATGCGCAATTCCACGAAAACTGCCTGGCCCAAACGGCCTCATAAGCAGTTGATGCGCGAGGTCCACGAAAACTGCCGGCCCGAACGGCCACATAAACAGGCGATGCGCAATTCCACGAAAACTGCCGGCCCAACGGCCTCATAAGCAGTCGATGCGCGAGGTCCACGAAACTGCCGGCCCGAACGGCCACATAAACAGGCGATGCGCGATATCCAAAAACTGTCGGCCACATCTGCCTGCGCAAGCAGTCCAAGCGCGGTAGTACTAGCTAGATATAACCTTGGGGAAAGCGCTCTCGGCTTCGTGACTTGTGGTAGTTAAGCCCGGTGTCCGGTAGTTGCTGTGGCGCATCACACCGCCAGTGCCTGAAGGGGGCCGGTGGACAGAGCCAGGGTAGGTTGCATGCCTGCTGCAGGAGCCTGTTGCGTTAGCCCAGCCGTTGAGACCCACGCTGCCTGCTGGCCGCATGAGCCCAGTGTGAATGGTGGTGGTTCGTCCGTGGGCGTCCTCGAACATGCGATCCCCCGTTGCCCAGCGTCCTGGCAGGTTGTAAACCTTGCCCCGGAAATGTGGCGAATACGACAAAGGATCTGTACAACATTATTTGTAACTGGGTGTGACAGCCGGAGAATTCAGTAGTTGTGTAACAGTATGTGTGACAGACGCTCGAATAAACGACACCGAAGTGGTACGCATTAGAATTCAC
>NW_003307570.1:930533-931552 GCF_000143455.1 Volvox carteri f. nagariensis | reverse complement strand
TGTCGACTGCCAAAGCAATCACAACTGCGAGCCACATCCGGCCATAACCACAGTGAAGACGGGCAGTATTAGAGCTCTTCTCACAAGAGACTTCTGGCCACATCCAGCCTAAGCACAGCGAGTGTCCAAAATTGTTGGCCACATCCGGCCTCGTAAGCAGCTTGTGTGGGATGTTACTGGCCCCTCCAGCCTATAGCTGTCGGCTGTCGGTCTTTACCGGCTCCAAGCAGGGGAGAAAAATATCGGAACCGTTAGTAACCTTAAGCAATTGATGCGCGAGATCCAAAAAACTGCCCGGCCCATGCGGCCGCCTAAGCAGTCTATGCGCGAGGTCCAAAAAACTGCCCGGCCCATGCGGCAGCATGAGCCGTCTATGCGCGAAGTCCCAAAACTGCCTGGCCCAACCGGCCACATAAACAGGCGATGCGCGAAGTCCCAAAACTGCCTGGCCCAAACGGCCACATACACAGGCGATGCGCAATTCCACGAAAACTGCCTGGCCCAAACGGCCACATAACAGGCGATGCGCAATTCCACGAAAACTGCCTGGCCCAAACGGCCACATAACAGGCGATGCGCAATTCCACGAAAACTGCCTGGCCCAAACGGCCACATAACAGGCGATGCGCAATTCCACGAAAACTGCCTGGCCCAAACGGCCACATAACAGGCGATGCGCAATTCCACGAAAACTGCCTGGCCCAAACGGCCACATAACAGGCGATGCGCATTCCACGAAAACTGCCTGGCCCAAACGGCCACATAACAGGCGATGCGCAATTCCACGAAAACTGCCTGGCCCAAACGGCCACATAACAGGCGATGCGCAATTCCACGAAAACTGCCTGGCCCAAACGGCCACATAACAGGCGATGCGCATTCCACGAAAAACTGCCTGGCCCAAACGGCCACATAACAGGCGATGCGCAATTCCACGAAAACTGCCTGGCCCAAACGGCCACATAACAGGCGATGCGCAATTCCACGAAAACTGCCTGGCCCAAACGGCCACATAACAG
>NW_003307570.1:910915-930402 GCF_000143455.1 Volvox carteri f. nagariensis | reverse complement strand
GACTCCTAATGTATGGTGGCGTTCCTAGCGGCAATGGAAGCTAAATAGCGGAGGTTGGTTAACCACGTGACAGCTTTCAGCAACGCCTGACCTTCTTCGGACGCATCATCCGCCATTGCTGTTCAAATTAAGTTAATGCGCTCAATAGCGACGCGCACAACCTTCACCAAGGCCCAGGATCCGCGTAATTGCGGGTGGCTGGCTAAGGGCCGGCGGCTCCGCACATTGTAAAAGATTATCGCTTCGGGCTGAGCTAACATCAGCTGGGTTAGCTCCTCGTGCTCCTTCAGCCTCCGGTCGAAGTAAGCTGTGAGTGCTGGCGAAATAACTCGCGCTCCTCAGCTAGCTGCTGTTCGAAGAGGGCCCGCATTTCGGGAGTGAGCACTAATCTTTCTGCGCCCGCAGCGCCAATTTCCATAGCCGACATTCGATTCTAGTATTGCTAAGAAAAGACGGTGCAACACATAACTAGAGGACACTGTCCCAGCAGCGGGACACACCTCTTGGTAATAGTCAAAACAACGGCAGTTAAAGAACCAATGCGCCTGTGGGACCCAAGTAGGAGCTCGGCGTCCCTTGCCGTACTGCGGTCCGGCACATGCATGCATGCATGCGCCCTACTTCCACGCACCACGGCAGTTCCTTCGCAATAACTTGCCTATCTCTACACTCATACTTCGCTTCGAGAAGTCGAAGCGTAGTAGATATATAAACAGATAGCTAAGTAGGTAGATCTATAAGCAACAAGATAGATGAATAGGTAGACCTTGTGATTATTTATTTGTTATATTCTATCTATAAGCAAATCGATAGATGAATAGATAGACCTTGTAATTATGGCCTCCCTGCCCAAGATTGTTTTGAATCTGTAGGGGTATTGTTAGTCCTGCTGTCTATTTGACCTTATTATTCTGCCTCCCGAAACTTTCGTTCCGCAAACCTGTTCGCTAATTCGGCAGCGCATTTGGCAACTCGGCCATGTGTGAGGCCGTCAAGAATGCGCACGACAACGTCATCGATGTACTGCTCAGTTACGGCGCCACGTAAGTACGAATATGCGTTACGTTTTGCACATTTTTCCTAACCTGAGCGTTACTGCAGTACGATCTCCACGCCCACGTAGCCTTGGCGACGTAGCAATTGTCGTACTACTAGGCATACATATCTGGGCGCTTGCCCTCTGCATGTCGTACGCTCCTGCATGCCGATCGGTGGGTTGGGAACATAACCATAATCCTCGAAGCCAGCCGCAAGTCCGCTCATTGTCCTCCACATCTTCACAACTCCACAACCCGCCGTTATAGCACATTTCCCCATTAAGTGCTCACCAAACGCACCCGCCGGGTCTGTGTGTTTTCCGGGTGTAAAAGACCACAGCTCCCTAATTGCAGCGATGTCATAGGTTCCACGCCGTGTAGCAACCTCCACCCCGCTCCCACAGAAGGGCCTCGCTACCGCCCCTCACGCCACCACCCCTCACGCCACCACCCCTCACGCCACCACCCCTCACGCCACCACCCCTCACAGCAGAACACGTGGCAGGCACCAATGAAGTGCACCGAGCTGTAAGAACAGACCTCCACACCTCCCCATCCCACGCTTCGCTCCCCTTACTCGTGCCCTCCCTGCCACCCTCCCTGGCCCCGTCCTTCAGCCTTGCCATGGACCCCATGGCTGTCGCCAGTGTCATGTGTACGGCAGTGTACGAGGGCGACTTGGTAAAGCTTCGTCGTCTTCTCCGCTCCGGCGCCCCCCCCGATGCGTGTGACTACGACAAGCGGTCCGCGCTGCACATCGCCGGCGCGGAGGGCAACCTGGCGGCTGTCAAGCTGCTGGTGGAGGAGGGCGGCGCGGATCCCAACTTCCAGGACCGCTGGGGGAACACGGCACTGGACGAGGCGAGGAGAGTGGGGGCCGCGCCGGTGTTGGCGTACTTGGAGGGTTTGCTGGGTTCGGACAAGCTGGCAGGCTCCGGGGTGCGGTACCGGCATAAGGTGGCGACGGACTTCCTGTCTGCGTGTGGCACGGGGGACGTTGCGCGTGTGCGCTACATCGCGCATAACTCCCAACCGGGCTGTACATTCACCGGGCTCGTGCTGGCGGCATCTAAGGGCTTCAAGGTAAGAGAGTGCCCTAGGGAACACTAGTTTCTCTAGATGCTTCTGCTGGACTGGGGCTGGGGGTCGTTTTTTCTTGGCTCCTTGAGGGGCCTTGTCGTCACATCGCTGTTTGGATTTCAAGCTTCCACACTAGTTACTATCCAATCTAGTCGTTGCATCTTATATTTTTCCTTTACCGGTTTCTCCCTTTGCTCCATCCGCCGGCTCGCGCCTCAGGGCGCCCATCCCCGGGCCTTACTACGAGGGCTCGGAGCCACAGGCTGACTGAACAGGCTGACCTGATTTCCCGACCCGAGTCAACCAGAACTTGATTTTGAATATTTTAGGATCTTGACTGTCAGCTGGTATGTTTCCCTTCTGTCGGGTCGGGTCCGGTAAAACCCCTCTGCTTTATTGCACCGTCAGGATGTGGCGGAATTGCTGCTCGCCTGGGTTCCTTCGGACCTGCTGGTTTCGGAGGGGCACATGGCACTGGTGTGCGCGGCACGCATGGGTCACTCGGCCGTGGTGGCGGCGCTGCGCGCCAACGGCGTGCAGCTGCCGGAGCCCCGGGACAAGGTGCTGCTGGCCCACATGCGCGCGGCGGTGATCAATGTGGACCTGCGCGCGGTGGCAGCGCTGCTGGGGGGGGGGGTGGACTTGCGGGCGGCGGAGAATGCGGCGCTGCTGCACACCGCGGCCTCCACGGGCTCCCTGGAGCTGGTGAGTTTTCTTGGTATGCAGGGGGAAGTGGGGAGAGGGGAGAGAAAATGGGTTTGGAGGTGGGGGGAGTGGGGAGAGTGGGAAATGGAAGTGGGGGGAGATGTGTGGTAGAGGGTGTAGTTCTAATGGCTCATAATTCCCAAGGTGGTAGCCCAATATTAGTAAACAAATGTGACTACTTCCCGGAACATCACAGTCTCTATCCAAAGCTCTCCATGTGGACGTCTCCGACAGCTCGAGCAGCGTCATGCAGACCACAGGAGCCGGACCCAACCACCCAACCTCGGGAGTCGTGGCTGCGCCCCCACCCACATACGCACCCACCCTCACTTTGTCGACCTCACCCATCGCTATCAGGTACGGCGGCTTGTGGAGCAGGGCGGCATGCGACCCAATGCCGAAGACTCCGCCGGCAAGACGCCCGCCGCCGTGGCTGAGGCCGCCAAGCTGACGGCCATCGCCGAGTACCTGCGATGGGCCTCCTCGGCAGCGGGTACGGCAGCGCCGCAGGGACTGGCGGCGGCAGCAGCAACACGCTTCGGACCTCTGCCGGACTACTCGTGCAAGGACACTCTCGATCAGCTCACCCATGAAGTGACTGCCCCAGAGGCCCTTTCCAATTCTGGTAAGTGCACTCTTTAAGTGCTAGAGCTGGGGCTTTGCGTTTTAGATCCGTCTATGCGGAGTTTGTCGTACACCACTGTATCGTACATCAGGCCCTGCCGTTCCTGCTCCCTTGGCTTTTCGACTTGATGGCTCGGTTTGCTCATATTATAAGTTTTTTGTGTGGTTCTCCCATCTCTCCATTCCTCGGGGAGAATGGGGCATTCGGGCTCCCCTTGGAGGTTACTCCCCAACATTCCGTGACCTTCGAAACCTCCGACCTCTTCCCCTTGCTCACTTTCGCAAACACCGGGGAAATTACTTTCCGAACCTTTCGCCCGAATCCCTGTGTCCGCTTCTACCACCGCAGACAGTGATGACGACGAGCCGCCTCCCATGCTTTTGGCGCAAATCGGCTCCTTGAGCCCTGTGTCGTCGTCCCGCCGCCTCGTCTCGCTGAGCTCCATGACCAGGCAGACGTCCCAACGCCGCGTGGCAGCAGGCGGCGGCGGCGGCGGCGGCGCTGCTGCCTCCAATGCGCTGTGGAAGCTGTCCTCTATGGCGCGCATTGCGGGTGCGTAGATACGGCACGAGGCCACGTGGGGGGAAGGGGATTTAGGTACATAGCGCTTGGGGTCGCTGGAAGATGTTGTTGGATTGAATTAGGTTGATCGCCGCAGCCGACTCGACTCACCGGATTTCCAGTGCTGGTGATGCCGCCCTGCGGCCCACGTTGCCCAGATAGTGTGTTAATGCAGGTGCATTGCTGGCAGCCGAAGAGCTACTAAGGCCCCTGACGACCTGGCGCCAACACAGTGTCAATCCCCCGCCCATCACTAAGTAAAACAAGATGAAGAATATTTTTCCATGTTTAATAGTTCCTCTTTTATTGAATAAGAAGTATTTTGTTATTTTATATAATGAAATTATTATTATTATATTTTTTTATATATAGATAATATTATTGATATCATGTAGACATGTATAAATAATCCCACCCACCACGCCCCCCAGCAGCCAACACGCAACCTGAGGAGCCCGAGAGCTCCCACTTGGACAGCGGCCAGTCCTTCTCTGCGCCCAAGCCACGTCGGGCGCGACGGGCCAGCCTCACGAACTTCCTGACGGGCCACCGAGTGGACGGCATCACCGTCAACCCCGCCGTGGAGGTGGACTTCGCCGCGCTGCTGGCGGGGCCGACCCCAAGTGGGCCCTCCATGTCGCTGAAGAACCCGCGGAAAGGCTCCTCGACGGGTTTTGTGGTGTCGGGGGAGCGCAATGTCTCCGGCGGCACCGCCGTCAGCAGCGGCGACCGCCGTCGCTCCTCAGCGACCGGCGGCGGTCTGTCAGGGCTAAGTACGGAAATGGGAGACCTGGCCATGTTAAGTACGGAGGTGGCGGGGTTGACGGCGAATTCTGCGCCGTTGGCGAAGGATATGCAGCCGGCGGCGGTGATGCAGGGGTCCTTCCTAGTTGCTGGGCGAGGTGGAACGCCGACGGCAACAGTGGTAGCGGCGGCGGCGGCGTTGCTTCATCCCCAGGGCTCCCGGGCCATTTCTGCTGTTACAAACCAGGCGTCGTGTGTGGCGCCGGCGACTGTGTCAGCGGCGCAAGTCGTACCTGCAGCAGCACCACCCCCGCAGCCTTTCGCCAGCGGCATTGGCGGTGACGTTGGCGGCGGCGGCTGTATGGCTAGCATGGGGCCGCAGATGCCAAGTGAGGGCGCTAAAGAGGGCGCCGGCGACCCGCTGTGTACCGTTGGTAGCAGCAGCCGGCGTCCCTCCACCTCCACCTCAGCGGCTCCGCCGGTGCGGGAGGACGCACTGGAGTCCTTCCTGCGTGTGGCGCCATCGGCGTTCTCATCCAGCAGGGCGGCTGGGCAATCGGAGTCGGTGGCGGCGGCGGCGGCGGCCCCGGGCCCGGCGGAATTTGACCCTGTCATCGAAGGCGGTGATGGCGGCGGCGGCGGCGCCGCGGAGGGCACTGGTCCGGAGGGTGGCGCTGGGGTTGAGAGCGCGAGGGACAGCGGCACGTTGGCTAACGGCGACTGGTCACATAGGACCCTGGAAAAGCGCCTGACCGCCTTGTGCCCTTCAGATCGCTGAGGCGCACCTGGCAGGTGTATATATCGCACATATCGCTGAGCGCCAGGGGAAAATGCGCCACCGGGGGATGGCGGTAATGCGTGCAAGCTGACGCCGGCGTGCTGAGCAACGCGCTCCCCGATGGTATTTGGAAATCCAGTGGCGTCAAAGCCCAGCAGGTTTGAAGTGGACATGTGCACTTCATTAATATACTAAACGTATGACAAACGCGAGGTTAATTCCTTACGTCAGCATAGCTGGCGCCGCTGACCGCGCGGCGCTTTGTTTTGTTTCTGAAGCGATTGAAAAAGTACTTCATCCATCCATATGCACTTTATCATTCATGTGCTGCAACGGGTGGTAGCTGCTGCTTGCTACTCAGAACAGCACAGTATTCTGTGTATACTTGGAGAGGGCTGTATGCATGAAACGAAGCGGCGAGCTTCACATGCATTGCATATCGCCGTTATGTACATGTTTGTGATTAAGGCGCGCGACGCTCTTACTAAGCTCTACTTTTACTAACATCAATATTTTTGGCGCAGTTTGGATCATCACCCACCATTGCTGTTACGGCCCTCTTACATACTTAAACTGTGTTTAGGTGTTTCTGACGTTTTGGCGCGCGCCGGCCGCTGCTCTGCCAGCGAGGTTCTGACGCTACTTGACGTTGTTTTTAGTAAGCACCGATTATCTCTGCAGATCATATCGCCAAGCCGCAAGCAAGCGGCGCGATTAACTCAACTATCCTTCATCAAACTATTTGTTTTTGCTTTGCGTTCGTATCTACCTCGAAGGCCGTGAGCTTTGCGTTTGTGACCGTTATTGTAGCCGTGGTTGTAGCCGTGATTGTAGCCGTTATTGTAGCCGTTACTATAGCCGTTATTGCAGCCGTCGATACCATTTCTGGAACTTGGACTACTGTTCCTGATTCTGATCCCGCTGCTCGAAGTAGCTAAGTTAATTGTGGCAGGGGAGGATAGTGGTGTGAAGCCCATGTTCCGAGCGCGCGATGCTGCATGTGCTCCTGCTACTGCTGCTACTGTTGCTGCTGCTACTGATGTTGCGTCATTACGGGACACACGTGTGCAGCATTACCCTTTAATTGCCATAACGGCCTCCCTGTTGGTAGGTGGCCTGGTCTGATTCAAGCATAGGTCCTCGGGCCTCGCTGGCCTAGGGCCCCGCGCGATTCTGCTTAATTGGTTTACTTGCTGGCTTACTTTCTAGTGCGTGGCGCATCCCATGACTGAGGCGCCTAGGGTGGTCCTTTGGCGGAGGCCCGCTAGCACCCGCTGACGGTTCTACAATGCACCTTCACCGCGTGCCAGAGCGCGCTACCCTGCTCGAGCGAAATAAGCGCCACGGCGCACATCATCCTCGACATCACCACCACATGGTATTGTGGGTAATATACGTCCCGATATCGCTGTATTGAAACAGTAGTCACGGCTACATAACCATGCAGGGCTGAGCAAATCTCCAACCGTGCGCTATGTGCGCTTCATTGGCGTATGATGTTACTGGTGATAGCGGAAAAGGACAGCTTCTTCTGAAGTTGGGGGGTGGGGAAGAGGGACTATGGAAACTTAGAAAGGCTGTTCATGATGATGCATCATCGCGCTATGTGCTACCGTCGCCGTGTGTCGCTATGTGTCCCTGTATACCGTCGCTTCACTGAAAGAGTGAAGTGGGAGCTCTGGAAACCCCATGTCCAATATGCGCTCTACAGCGTTTGTTAGCAATGTTAGAGCGATGTGCGGCTATATGCACGTATATATACGTGCATTACCTACATTGTACATGATCGGTTATGATGGCTGAGGGAGCAGTAGTGTTGTCCGGGTAGTGTTCAGGTGTGATCAGCGGTGCTGTCGGCGCTGCGGTGCACTCGTCCCTCTGTGTTGCTCTGCCCCCCACGACATTATGACGGGAAACACGTGTGCGATAAGGGGGCGGCAAATGGAAAGGCGGCGCTGCTGCATTTGGGGCGGCAGGGACGGTGTGCAGATGGAAGGTGGAAGGATTGCAGCAGCTAATAAGGAGGTCGCGGTCGCAACTAGGTGAGGTGCGTGGCGGGGCTGCCACTGCGTTATCAGTTGTAAGAAAGGTTTACTTGTGGTATGGTAGTACAGGATTGGTGGGACACTATTGCCTGCAGGTATTGCTGGCCCTCTTTCCTTGCGTGCTTGCTTGCTTGTCCTCCTCTAGCAGCCAAACAGCTTTGGCAGCGTTTTGGCCATCGATCAGAGTCCATCGTTTTGGCCATCCAACAAACGGCGTTTTGGCCATGCAACAAGTTGTGAGTTAACGAAATAGAGAAGGGACTTTGCACATTAATGTAGCATGCAGGTACATGTCCAGGCTGGTCGAGAACCGGTGATACTGAGCTTAAAGGGAAAAGAGGCAAGGTGTTCGGAAGTAAGGGTACACTTGAGAATCTAGGTTCTTTGAAAGTTCCAGTTCCTTGCTGACAGCGATCTGTGTTCATGACAATCACAGCTCCTGGAGCAACGGACGCTGTGCTTTTCGTTAGCAGTTGATTCTAGTGTCAATATTCTTAGAGGGTGTTCCTTGGCATGAAACTGTGCAGCTCTCGAAAGCTGCCCGTACAGGTGGCTGCACCAGTTCGGGCATGCAGAATGCTAAAGAAGGTAGGACCTACAGGAAAATAGAAGTTAGGAGTTTTTATTGTACCGATACTTTAAAAAAACCGTAAGCCAGTTAAACATCAAGCTAGCGTCACCATTTACGTCTCCCGAAATGAGGAATTTGTGCAGGAACCTACGACGACTTGCAGGATGAGCACATTTGCTGGGCCGTTGGACTACCTCTAGGCTTTCGCCGCGCCGCCACGTTGCCCTCTCTTGCGACGTTTTGCGTCCACGAATTTTTGCGTCAGTATTTTAGGGTTGCATGAAGCTTTGGTGCAGATAGAACGTGTGTTCCCACAGACCGGCGTTCCTTCCGTTAGCGACAACGGCGCTAGGTTATTCCGTAACGTGCAGTAGAAACATAACCGTAACCCTGACGACGTGTTTCACTAAATTCCATCGAAATCCAGAAATTGCAAACCTTGGAAGAGCTAATGTGCAGGAAGACAAGCATGGAAATCTTATTTCCTCTTCACAACTTCTTCGAGGTAGTCTTTCGTTTCTAATTATGTCGCAGTGACGGCTGCTGGGATTGCATTCCGGGGTGGGCACTGCATGGATTGAATCCCTGCTTCACCTTGCCTTCGATTCCAAGGCGCATGCTAGGAAAGCAAGCCTCGTCAGTGCTCACCCAGCGTAATCAGGGCTACTCATGTCGAGCAACCTCCGGAAGGAAGACGATCGAGACTGCGGAGCTGGGCACCATGAGTGCTTAAGGGGCCGCTGGCTTAATACAGTTAACGAGCTCAGGTAATGTGCCAGGATGCGGGCAGTGATGATAAGCCATATATGAATATCTCGATTCTTTTTATAATGGTAAATCCTGGGAAATGAGCGACATTGCCTGTCCATAGCACCTACCTGCATTCCACAGTTCAAGTTACCTACGGCGAGGTTATCCTTTTACAATGTTGATGGCCTTAATTCACAGCCTATGGTGTTCAATGAAGGGTACATAGGTTTAAACATAGCAATGGGGCAGCCAACAGCAGCGCTCGTCCCGTTTCCTTAGTGGCGTGATACACGTTACATCACCACATGAAGACATGTTAACCTTACTGTCACGGTAAGAGTAAGGAGAACCAGGGAGAGAATTTTTGCTAGCTGGCTCATGTATTTTAGGGCTTTTAGACGTTATCCGTAATTCATTGGAGGGAATGGTTGCACCATCGAATGCCGTGATAATGAAGGATGCAGGCCAACATGCTAAAGTCCTTAGTAAGTTGTGAAAATTCCGCAATCGAAGAAACCCTATGAAGTTTATCCCTAAGTGCCTACTTCCGTTGGGTTGCAGCCTCGAGATAGTAAAAAATGGCACAATCTCTTATACTTGGGTAGTGTCATGTCTCAACGCTCAAGCAATCAAGAATACGCCTCGGCGCACGAAGCATGCTTCGGAACACTTTCTCCGAAGTCCCAACATAACGTCTGTCCCTTACTAATCAAAGAGGATACCCAGAACATGAATCAAAGCGTCATTTTTTCTAAGTTGCGCCACTATATTGCCAGGCATTTATAGTTGACATTGCCGCCCTCCATTAGCAAACTTCATTCAGTGTACGCAGACGCAAATGCTTGTTCTGTGTAATCCTCAACAATATTGTAGGGAAGCATCTGATATTTGGCCATCGCAGACTCCTACCTACTGTGTAGTCTTCAACAAGGGTGCTTCTAAATCCAATGCGCTGGACTGTTCAAGCAATAATACTTAAGAATGCTTTTTGGAGGCCCAACATGTTACTGCTCCTTTGGAGTTGCAACATAACCGAGTCACGCCGTCATCGAAGCTAGAAATCCCTGCAGCTTTTGCACATCTGCAGCACTGCGTTGTGCGTTACAGCCGCCAAGGACTTGGAGTTGAAGCGCCTTGTTTTACAAACAGCCAGTCAGCAAGTTTGCCTACTTCACATCCACAGCTTCGCACCCAGCCAGATGGACTCGGTCGCACCTGGCGCTCTCCATGTGGTCAAGAGCAGCGCAGAGCTGCCTCGCGGCAGCGTCGAGGTTAGTCGTGCTTGGAGCTTGCACGGGGGATATATGCATGTGCCAATCTCCCTTGAATTTACGAGGTCCCTGTCCTGCGCGAATGCCTGGCAGTTTTTTTTCTCCTTTTGATGCTCCAACGTGTTTTTTAAGTGATGCCAGCTCAATTGTGCCTCCATACGCATGACCTGCTGCACTTAGCGGCAGCAGCAATTCCCTATCTATGCCGTACATGTTCCATGAGATAGACCCTATTCCACCACATTTGCCACTAGCTAGACTCCTGTGTGCACAACCGCCAGACCTAGCGATGCCGCCGCTCATTCATCGGCGGCAAAATACCATCCTGGGTAATGAACAAAGAGCACCTTCCTCGCATTTTAAGTCAGACTCCTTATCCTTATCTTATCCTTATCTGTAACTGAAGGCGGAGCTCTACCCGAACTGATAACACCACATCCCGTTGCCCACGCATGTTTTCAGCAAGGCCCACCACCCAACCTTCCGTCACCCAACCCTTTCCGTCATCCCACCCCCATTCCACCCCGGCCCAACTCGTTTCCCTCCTGGCAGAGCGGCATCCCCGCCGGGGCCCACTCCCAAGTCCGCAGGTTCCAGAAGCGGACCGCCCGCATCTCCGAGCTGCTGGAGGAGAGCGCCATTCAGGACAAGCTCACTGCCCTCAGCTCTGACGATGTCGACCAGCAGCATAGGAACGGCAGTGGCGGCGGCGTTACCTCCTCTATGGCAGGGGGCCGTAACTGCTCTCAGGATGGCTCGGAGGCTGGCTCCGTATCCGCTCGCATCGGGGGCGCTTCGGGGCGCCATAACTGGCGCAAACTGAACAAGGCGGTGGTGGCGACTAAAGTGCTGGTGGGCCGGAGCACGGGGCGAGGGCTAATGGCAGGCGTCCACAAACCCCATACATTTACAGCCATGCAGTCGCATAGATAATTGCACACACAAAAGCACACACACACAGACTTTTTTGCACAGATGCACATGAACGTCCTCCGTGTGCGCCGTGTGCGCGCGTGCGCACGAGCACTGCTCGACAGCACAGCTGTCCAATGCTAATGTGGCCCCCAGCGGGCTGTTAAGCTCTTCAGCTTCTCCTTTCCTGAATGAGAAGGAGACAACGTTTTCGGTTGGTGCTCATCAACGTGCGTCACCGCTGCCATTGCATGCTGGGCGCTGATTCGTTTGTCCGCAAGTCCGCTTAGCACGGCAGTAGCAGCGGCAGTGGCGGTGGCCCATAGCCGGACACCCGGACGCTGCTGTGTCATGTGTACAGGGTTTTATTTACATATTCTTACTATGATATGCGGTTTAGGAAAAACCAGGCAGACGAGCTTCTTACTCCCGTCGGCTCCTTCACCTCCTCCTAGGGCGATGCTGCAGACTTTACTTCATAGCTGGGTTCCTCCCAGCTCCAGCTTTAGCTCCAGCTGCAGGCCTTTCCTGGGAACCTGCTCTCTGGCCCTCTCTGGCAGATAGAGCCGTAGGCAGATAGCCTTACCGTTGCGTCAACCCACACGCACGAACCACTTCCATCCCTCCATATACTCGCACACTGCCATACGCCGGTCTCTTCGCCGGTCTCCTCCTCCCCCACCGTCACCACCACGACACAACTCTCGGGATCTGCTATGCGCTTTCACCGGTA
Organism: Volvox carteri f. nagariensis; assembly: GCF_000143455.1. Classification (NCBI taxonomy): domain Eukaryota; kingdom Viridiplantae; phylum Chlorophyta; class Chlorophyceae; order Chlamydomonadales; family Volvocaceae; genus Volvox; species Volvox carteri. The sequence continues at coordinate 918,590 of NW_003307570.1, read as the reverse complement.
CTGTGCCCATACTGTGGCCCCACACCCATACCAGATACGTCCCCAACAGATCCCCAGCTTATTCCAAGCGGGGCCCAACATATGGCGGCACTCCCCCGAACCCATCGCAGGCCTCCCGGCCCAACGCGCTTGCCCAGGGCCGCCAGCCAGCCCGTCAGGCCTTAGCCCAGCAGAAGCAGGTTGCGAGCAGCAAAGATATCGCTACTACGTCGAACTTCTTTCTAGGCGCTAGAGAGACGCCGTGGCTGCGGATAAAGGAGTCGCTCAGCAACGCCCTCACCTTCCTGGCCATGCGAGTGGTGATACTGCCGGAAACCTCATGGTGGGTTGGGTGCGGCTTTGGAGCCTTCTGGAAACGGGGGGAATACAAGTTACAAGTTCCGCACGAATTTGGGGGTGTCTGTCAAAACCTGGGGCCAGCTATATCTATATCTATCTCTCTCTCTATATATATATATATAGAGAGAGAGATAGGTTGGAGTTAAAGTTAATCCTGTTAAGACGAGCTGAAAGTGGAAGGCGGTTTAGATTCTGGCCCCTGCTCATCCAGGTAACCAACATCCATAGAGACAGATCAGCCATCGACAACAATCCAGCATGCGGAACTTAGTCCGTCAAGTAGGCCCTATCTCCGTACCTCAGTAACTAGGCGTCGACGATTTGACCAGGAATCGATCCCTGGATCTAACTCTGCAACACGCAGCGGTACCACTGGTACCACCGGTGTCACCAGACCAGACCGAAAACATCAACAGCATGAAGTTTCAAAGACATGAATGTTATCGGCAGTATTTGAATTTGCGCCCATGAGGAAAGGAGTCTTAATCCTACGCTTTAGGTTACTCGGCCACCGCGTATTGCGTAGCTCCCCCCTTCAAAAGGGGGCTATGGGAAAGGCAGACGGGAGAAGATGGAAATGGAATGAACTAGTGGGATCTAGTACTGTGGGGGCTTTGCGAGGGGGAAGGGGAAGGAAGGGGAAAGCTCTGCAAGGGCATACGTTGGCTTCACCAAGCGAAGAGAAGGGTACGTCGGTGCCGTGCACGTGTCGTATATACTTGCTTTTCATGCCGTCCTGCCGTACAGTGCGATCCCTTTGCACCACGGTCCGGCGCTTCTCCCCCATCATTCCATCAATCCTCAATCCTCAATTCACCCCCGTCATCTCCGTCTTCCCTGCTCGCCAACGGCCTCCCAAACGGCTGCAGGTACCAAGTGTGGTGGTTCTACTACGCGGTCGCCATCGCGATCGTATCCTGTTGGGTGGAGCCCTTTCAGATGGCTTTCCAGCACCCCGGGATGCCCACAGCCGTGTGAGTTAGTCAGTTGCATAAAAGTATACCAAGCAGCAGCAGAGCCCTCATAGCAGGGGGAGTTCAAAGGGGGAGATGGGGACTGGGCCTCAAAAACCCCCCGGGGATTGCCTCCTACTTTTACACAAAAGGGAGCGCCCTTTCCTGCCTTGCCTCTGTCCGCTGTTATCTACACACCGAGAGCTCCCTGCCTGGCTACCCGGCTCCCCCCTCCCCGATTTCTCCCATCTTGCCGCTTTTTCCCGTCGGCTAGCCTCGCCGCGCAAGCCGCCCTTCACCCCCCAGGCCCGTAGGTATCCTACTCACGGCCATAGTCCTTACCCTTGTTGGATTAGTCGAACGAACAATTAATTATTTCCGGGTGAACCAAGCAATTATCATTTGATCCAATTTTGATTCCGTTTTTTACGTCCAGCTGGATGACCGCACTGGAGTACGTCATCATCGTGACCTTCCTGCTGGACTTCTTGTTCAAGTTCGTTGTGGCGTACTTCGACCCGGAGACAGGCGTCTTGGTCACCGCACAGCCCAAGATGGCCATTGCGTACTGTAGAAGGTAGCGTCGAATGCACTGCCCAATTGCTGGTGCTGGCTGGGTGGGCTGGCGAGTGGAGGGGGCGCATCGCTGTGCCGTCAACTTGCATACGCACAACACACAGTAATTTGCGGGAAGAACACGCGAAGTGACTTGCGAGTTGTGTGACCATCCTAGGCAGCAGCAAAATAACACAAAACATTCTGGAAGCGGCCCATCAAGCAAAACTGGAGGTAGCTCGAAGTGGTCCCTAAAGGGGATGCAACTAAATGGGAAGGGACCAGGTAACATGTCCTATGTAGACATGTTCCTGACGACAGCGCCAAGCGGCGTAAGGCTGAAGAGCAAACCGTGCCAGAAAGCTGAGCTGCTGCAGCTCTACTTAGCTTGCTTGCTCGCTGTGATAACTGCGAATATATACCTCTTAGCTTGCTTGCTGTGATATCAGCGAATATACTTCTTAGCTTGCTTGCTGTGATAACTGTGGACAAAGGGAAATATATATACTTCTTGTTACTTTTGCAACAAAGTGAATGACGTGTAGCAAGAAAGGAGAGGACGGCTTTAGGGTGGCGGACGGGGAGAACCCCCGAGCCCCGAGCTCCAAACGGAACCCAAAAGCCCGGCTGCACTGCTGCCACTTCGCACCGCCCTCTTTTCTCCCTGATGCTGCAGCGTAAAGTTCTTTCTGGACATTTTGGGCTGCTTCCCGTACGACATGCTCGTATCAGCCATCGCCCGGCGGTGCGGCGCCTCTAACAAGATCGAGGATAGCGTCGATTGGCTGAAACTCATGGCGCTGGTGTGTGTGTGTGTGTGTGGTGGGGCCGTGGCAGCGACCTGGGCTGGGCTGGGGGGAAGCGCGGCTGGGTCGGCCAGGGCGAGGAATGTGGAGTTTTGTTAGTGTGTCGGGGAAAGCTAGTAACCAGGCTGGTGCTAAGTAGACTGGCCGGAGAGAAGGATCTAGTGCCTCCACGGCACCCGCCTGCTACTGCGTCCAACCCCCCAACCCCTACCCCCCAACCTCTACCCCCCAACCCCTACCCCTACCCCCCAACCCCCAACCCCCCACCCCTCCTGTCACAGTCCCGGGCGTACCGGGTTTTTGACTTGTTCCACGTTTTGGACTACCGCATGATGCTCAGCCAGGGCACCCTCATGCTGCTGCGCAACTACACCTACGTCTTCTTTACTGCACAGTGAGAGGGCTCGCGGAGCAGGAAAAAGGGAGTGCTTAGATGATGATGGGCTTCTTAGGGGTTTTGTTTTGAAGAGAGACGGTGATCTGAAGCCATCGGCCTGTTTGGGAACGACGGCGGGTTCGCAAATGACTACCGCGTCCTCCCACGACTGCGGCTACTTGCAGCCGCAATAGCAGTGGCAGTAGCAGTGACGGGGTGCTGGGTTGGGTCGCAGTTCCTGTACGGGGGAAGGCGAGTTGCACGGGGGCCGGGTGTCGTACATGGGGGCATCCTGCCGGGACGCCCTGATGTGGTTGGCAGTTGGGGTTTGTAGTACGGTGTTGGTTTGGGGTTTTAGGGGATAGGGGGTTTGCCTGTGTGTGGTGTGAGCATTCCTCGTCTCACTAGTGCCTTGCACCCCATGTGGGTGGCACCCAGCGCCCTGCTGGCAGCCGGGCCGCCTGCCTAGCAGCCCTTCTTTGCACCCGCAGCTGACCCAGAGAAAACCTAAGGCCCTCATGCCCAGAGAAGGAAATCTGAGATAGCGTTTTTCTCGCCATCATCCCCTTCCCCCCCCCCATCCTCCTCCCCCGTGGGGGCTTTGCAGCTGGGCTGCCTGCATCTTCTTTCACATGGCTCACGAGGAGCGAAATTACCGTCACGGCAATGACGACTCCTGGGTGGGTCGCAATGGCCCGGCGTTCATGGGGCGTCCCCTGTACGAGCAGTACATCTTGTCGCTGTACTTCACTGTCACGATCTTCACCTCCATGGGGGACGGTCGCCTCTATCCCTTCACCATTGTGGAGCTCTCCGTGATGATTGTGTACCTGGTGAGTCCTTGGGGTTTGGGATGATGTGGCTTTTATTTTGCTAAGAAAATTGTGTCATATTTCATAACATATGAGGTGATGGATTCAAAGCGGTCCCGGAGCAAAGCGGAAGTAGTGGTGGTGGGGTGAAAGGTGGTGCGGGTGAAGGGGGTTGTCAGGGGCGAGGAAGATATTCAGCGAGACTGCGAGACTGCGGCGACGACGAGCTGCCGGCCACCATGGCTCCCTTCCCCAGCCTTAACAGGAGCACAGCCTTAACAGCTGTCTTCTCTGGACTTGCTGTGTAGCCGCCCTGCAGCAGCCTTGCCGGATATTTGATTGCCTGTAGCCGCCCTGCCTTCCGTACTTCCTTCTCCCTTTCGGCTTTATCCTTTTCGGTTCTTCCCTCACTTCACTTACACCTCCTTCATTGCCCCCTTTGACAGCTGTTCAACCTCTTTCTGGGGGCCTACATCATCGGCACTGTGACGATTATGGTGCGTGGGCCGTCCTAGGGACATCTCTTGTTGCGCCGTTGTGCCGTAACCCCTGCCTTGCCGTCTTGATGCGGCGGTCCCCTGTGGGGCGGCTGCTTTTGGGGCCCTCGGATATGGGGGTCCTTTCCCGTGTGCATTGGTTGCCACAGCAAAGCGCTTAATGTAGAGCGTTTGTGTGTATGCACGCAGTCGGCTTTTGGTGGACACGCCGTCTATCAATTCACGAATCGTCTAATTACTCCGCATTTCGCCGGGTTCGAAGCCGCGTTCTCCAGCACCTCCAGCCAGCAATCACCCCTGCCGTCCACTCCTCCCGCGGGTCCATTCTCCCCGCTCCTCCTTCCCTAGTTGGCTCGTTTGTCTCCCTCCTAGCACTCCCTCCGCACCACCACCTCCGGCGCACGTTAGTCCGCAAACGTGCACGTGTTTTGCTGTTGGCAACGTTCCCTACTGCCACTGTGCTTCACATGTAGATGGTTCGCGCGGATGAGCACAGCAAGTCCTTCCGCGACAGCATGACTCACCTGGTGGAGTACAGCAGGGAGAACGAGCTGCCCGAGGTGTGTGTGTGGGGGGGGGGGTATGCGTGTGGGGGATGGGGGTAGGGGTGTTGTTGATGGCTTTTTGGAGTTAAGGAGCATTGGAGGTACTGGGAAGGTGGGGATCAACCCCCACACCACCACAATCACAACCACAACCACAATCAACCGGCAATGGCAACACAATGGCATCACGTGGCACGTTTCCGGGAAACCTTCCCCGTCCTCCTCAACCCCGTCCTCCTCAACCCCGTCCTCCCCAACCCCGTCCTCCCCAACCCTGTCCTCCCCAACCCCGTCCTCCTCAACCCCGTCCTCCCCAACCCCGTCCTCCCCAACCCCGTCCTCCCCAACCCCGTCCTCCTCAACCCCGTCCTCCCCAACCCCGTCCTCCTCAACCCTTTCCCTTCAGCGCCTGTACAAGGCCATGCGCGAGCACCTTGAGGTCCACTTCGACTCGGCGCAGACGGCAGACGACAACGTGCTGTCTATCTACCCCACCACCATCCGCCGACTGGTGCTACGTCACCTCTACCTGCAACCCGTACGCAGCTGCTACCTGTTCAAGGGCTGTAAGCAGCGCTTTCTGGACGCCCTGCTCACCGCGGCACGTGTGGAGCTCTTCCTTCCAGGGGTGGAGATCATGACGGAGGGCGACAACGTTGTGGAGCTGCTGATTGTGATGTTGGGGGAGTGCTTGGTGTCGCGCGGGGGTCAGCGCGTCGGCGGTGTGTACGGCATGTCGACATTGGGTGCTTCGGCGGTGGGCTCCGATAGCAACATTTCCTTTCTGACTGGCAGCAGCCGCAACGCCACGTCCGACGGCGGCGGCTCCTTTGTTGGGTCGGCGGTGGGCAGCAAAGCGGAGGTATCGGTCAATGTGCGGGACGGCAGTTTGAACTGCAGCCAGATGCATGCCGGTGAGTTGCTTAGGGTTTTAAGTGAGATGGAATGGAAAAAATATGAGTGCTTGGGAAGGGGGCCATGTGGGAGGGGGAACATCAGGTGGAGGGGAGAAAGAAGTACCGACGGGATTGGGAGCGTCTTTTGAAGGTATTTTTTATCCTCCTATTTGCTCTCTTATTTACCTTTTGGAGTCCCATGAAGTGCTAATCGTGGAGGAGTTAAGAAAGGTATTTTGTTCTTCATTACAAATGCTCCATCAGCCATTTCTCCCCCCCCCCCCCCGCTCCCCCCGACTGCCCGACACCTCACCCCTCACCCCCCGGCCCTTAGGCTCCGCCACCCCGTTGCTCTCCCCGGGCGGCGTCCTGCTGTCCCCGCTGCCCCCTGGATTACCCCCCAAGATCCCCAACCTGACCTCCACACTCAAAAAAGGCCCCAGCGACGCCCTGGCGGAGATTGCCTTTTTCACTGGTGAGAAGGATCGGACAGACGGGCTGTGATTGGCTGGCTGTCTGGTCGGCTAGTAGTGGTATAGGTGTCGGTGCGCGAAAATGACTCCGGTGCAGCCACCGGGGCGCTTAGCGGGGAGGGAGGGAAGCCGCTGGCTCAAACGGGATGAGCATGGCGACGCCGGAGCAACAGGGGCGGCGTGGGTCCGTGTGGTTCAGCGGTGGGGTAAGCCGGGGTGGGGAAGATAAGGCCCTTAGGTGGAGGCATCTGGAGGTCTGCGGTACTTATCACTCATCATCCCCGTTGGCTTCCACACATCGCGTCACCGCCCTTTCCGGCACCTAAACCCCCACCCCCCTATTTGCCGCAACACACACTCACACACGCACATGCATACACACTCACACACACACACGCGTACATACATACACACATTCACACATTCACGCATCTTACACTCGCACACTCATGTGCATTCGCGTACACGAATCCTCAGACGGCGCCAGCTACGAGACAGTGGTCGGTCGTACTCCGGTACGGGTGCTATCGCTGCCCAAGGCCGCTTGGGAGCTGTTGGTCCAGCAGTTCCCTCAGCAGGTGGGGCCCTAGAGGCGAGTGGGTGGGGGTTAGCTCGGCTTGGGGCTTACTGGTGCGGTGCTAATGATCTGACGGCCGCGATGGGGGCCCGGGGGGGAAATGCCGATGGATGGATGATGGATGGATGGCGGTACACTGGCGAATAACCCCTTGTCCACCGAATCGAGCTCTCCGTAGTCCACCACCACCACCACCACCACCACCACCACCACCACCACCACCACCACCACCACCACCACCACCACCACCACCACCACCACCACCACCACCACCACCACCACCACCGACGTGTCACTGGAGCTCTCCAGTGAATCTGTGGACGGACGGACGGACGTAGCTGCTTGGATTGCCAATCAAGTAAATGTTGATTACCACCACAAGGGTGAAACCAAGGCTCAGAGTAGGAGTAAGCGGGGGCGGCGCGGTAGTTAAGTAAGTGACGGGCGACTTAAGAGGTGGTGGGGCCAGGCGACTGGAGCTGAGGTCACTGTACGGAGGTAACGCAAGCGGACAACGCCGAGGGCCGTGCTGCTACCGCAGGGCGAGCGATGCGACGGCAAGCAGGGGGTCGCTCCCTGCACAAGGGACCCTTCCCGTGAAAGGCGAAGGCTGGCTGACGGCTGCGGTTTTGCTTCCTCGTGCGTGCGTGCGTGTGTGTGTGTGCGTGTGTGTGTGCGTGTGTGTGTGTGTGTGTGTGCGTGTGTGTGTGTCTCCGGGTGAGGCCTCAGAGAGAGGGGGCATAGGGGTAGCCAAGGTAGGGCCGCAGACAAATACGCATGCAGGCAGGGCCAGACACGTAGACAGACAGACAGACGGACACACACACAGGTAGACAGACAGACAGA
>NW_003307570.1:904500-910299 GCF_000143455.1 Volvox carteri f. nagariensis | reverse complement strand
CTGCTCAATGTCCAGCGGGCTGCAGAGCACGCTGTTGCGGACAACCTAAAGCAGGCCGCCACAGCCCACCAGCTCACTGCCTCGCAGCTGCATGTCGCGCTGTCGCTCGTCAGCGGGAAGGAGTTCGTGGACACCACGGACCCCGTACTGCTGGCACAGACTCGGGGTGGGTGGGAGTAATGGGTGGGGGGGAAAAGGGGGGAAAGGGGGGGGCGGGGGAAAATGGGGGAGAAGAGGGTGTGAGGTAAGGGTAGGGGGAAGGGCTGGCGTGGAAGGACTGCTTTTAAAAAGCCTGGCCACGCCGCCTTGAGGTGCCGTGCGGAATGGGGGGAGAGGGGTTGGCTGGGTTTGAACTGGGGTTGTTGCCGTTGGTGTGTGGGGTAAGGAGCACGGAGGGCTGGGCTCCAGGGGATGCCGTCCGTGCGGTGGGTTTTAGAGTAGACGGGAGGGGCGGGCAGGAGGGGAGAAGGCGAGAGGGAAAGACGAGGTCATTAGTGACGATGTCAAAAGCCAACCGACAACCGGAAACACAAGAAATCAATTTGCTGACAGCGTCTCAGCGAGTCAGTTGCCTGGCCTGGTTCATAATTCCACGCTTGATTATCCGCGCATTTTCCTGTTGGTCAACCCTTCCTCCCTACACACCCCACAATGTATCACCTCCCTGGACTTCAGATGCGCTGACTCACCACCAAATGGAGATGATCACCCGCCTGGACGATATTCGTACAGTGGCGGCCACACATACCCGAAAATGTGACGAGATGCGGACCTTCGAGTTCCTCAATACGGTGATATCATGCGGGCCGGGGGGAGGGAGAGGGGGAGATGGGGGGGGAGAGAGGGAGAGGGGGGGAGATTGGGAGGGCCACGGAGGGGCCCGAGCAGGTTGCCGTTGGATGTGGGGTGCGGGGAATCTGGCGGTTGGGGAGGGTGGAGCTGGGAATGGATCGCGCGCGTGCGTGCGTGTGTGTGCGTATGTGTGTGAGTGTGTCTCTGTTACACATCGATCCGGGCCTGTGTGTGTATGTTGTGGACGGGTTGGACGTGGATTTAAGTTTCAAGCGATGGGACGGGCGAGAAGAGCTTTGGGACCAGGCGTGTCCCCCGCTGTGTATTGGCGGTTCACGTTCCTCGGGATCTCCCCACGCGATACTTTGGGGGCCGCCTTTACTTTTCTCCTTCCTTGCATTTTACCGCCCAGTCTCCCTCCCCCCTCCGCAAAGACAGAGCGGTTTTGTCCTTCTTCAAATTGCGATGATGATCTTCTAAATAAATCGGACTGTCAGATTTTAGCGGACCCATGAAGCCGCAATTCGTTCCATTTCCTGCTTCAGTAGCTTTAGTTCCACTAAATCCGAGGTCAATGTGCTCCCCCCTAATAACCCCCTTTCTCTCCTAACTTCCCCTCTTGCTCCTTCCCCTCCTCCTCCACCCAAAACAATTTCTGTCCGTGCGATCAGGCGGCCCAAGGCGACGTGGAGTCCCTTCGTACGATGCTGGCTCAGGGCATAAGCCCCAACACGGCGGACTACGACGGCCGTACGGGCCTTATGCTGGCAGCGGCCAAAGGCCACAATGTGAGTGAGACAGAACAGATCTCGGTGGTGGCCGCCAGTAACCTGTTTCGCGGCTTGGCTGGGGCGGGCGGGGCAGACGGCCTGGAGCCCCCCTTTCTGACAAGCCTGCCCTGATACCTCAGGCCCTCGCCTGTGCCTCTGTTGACAACATCGCAGATCCGACCCGATAGTGAATGTCGCAGTTGTCGTACTTGCCGTTCCTGTGTCGTACCCTCAGGAGACGGTGCAATTGCTCCTGGATGCCGGTGCGGACAAGGACAAGACCGAGTGAGTCGCGTGCGCCTGACGAGGGAAGGGGCTGGGGACCTAATATGATACCAACCTAGGGGAAAGGGACGAGGAGGAAAAGGAAGTGGACGAGGAAGAAGAGGAGGGAGGGACTGGGAAGAGAGCAACGAAACGAACGAGATTCAGTGGCGGCTGTACGGCGAGAGAGATCGCCTCCAGTTCTCCCCCCACTGCAATCCCCTACTCTTCAATGCAACTGGGGGCTACCCCGGGACATACATACACACACATTCTCACACACACTCTCACACACACAGACAATCGCACGATCACACTCACACATGCTATAATGCTTATTCCTATCTGGCTTCCATATAGGAAGGCAGATAGAAATCTGCCTGGTTCTCCTTTTCCCCAAGCCCTTCGTCCAGTTCCCTAACACCCCGCCGTTCAGCTACCGCCCTATGGAACTCTCCTTGTTGAGCAATGAAACCCACCAGGTTCTTAGTTGACGGGGCGGCCTCAGCTAAGGAAAGCCCTTGCATCCCACTCCCCACCTCGCCAACCATCACCACAATCGTAGTGCCTTCGGTATTTCGGCGCTGGCGGAGGCGGTCAAAAACGAACACGACAGCACCATCGAGCTCATGCTGAAGTACGGCGCCACGTAAGTACACTTTGCACTATGGTCTGCGTAGTACGACGCGTAAATTTTGCCGTACAGTACATCTTGCTGCGGTAGGAAATTAAATTTTTCTAAACACACCCGCCAAACATGTTCAAATCCTCCACCGAATACCATTCACGGCATCCAATGCGTGCTGTCACCATTACCCTCACTACTAAGATAAACACTGCCACCGCCGCTATTACCTGTCAAGCACAGACTGGGGGCTGGCGGCCTGACGGTTGCGGCGGAGATGTGTACGGCAGTGTACGAGGGCGACTTGGTAAAGCTTCGTCGTCTTCTCCGCTCCGGCGCCCCCCCCGATGCGTGTGACTACGACAAGCGGTCCGCGCTGCACATCGCCGGCGCGGAGGGCAACCTGGCGGCTGTCAAGCTGCTGGTGGAGGAGGGCGGCGCGGATCCCAACTTCCAGGACCGCTGGGGGAACACGGCGCTGGACGAGGCGAGGAGAGTGGGGGCCGCGCCGGTGTTGGCGTACTTGGAGGGTCGGCAGAAGCGCGACGCGGGCGTGACGGCGGAGAAGAAGCGGCAGCAGGCGGCGCACGAGTTCATGTCTTGGTGCGGGTTGGGGCAGGTTTCGGAGCTGCGGAACGCGGGCGGCTACAGCTTCGGGGACGAGGCGGGCTGTGTGTTTGCGGGGCTGCTGCTGGCAGCGAGCAAAGGACACACGGTGAGGTTGGTTGGTGGTTGATATAAAAGGGCGGTTGATATTGGTTGGTAGTTGGTCGGTAGTGGAAGTCGTCCCCCTCCTCTGTCGCCCAGCTCTCCCGCACCTTCGTCTCCAGTCGCCCTCCCGCCCCTCCTGTCGCCCGTCCGAACAGTCTGCCCCTCTTCCTTCCCCTCCCTCTTTCCTCACCACTCCCGACAGGAAGTCGTGGAGGTGCTGTTGGAGGGAATGCCCTCCGAGGTGCTCTGGAACCACGCACACGTGGCCATGATGGAGGCAGCCCGCATGGCCCACCCCGACACGGTGACCGCCTTTCGCCGAGCTGGCGTGGCGCTGTGCGACCCAGGGGGCACTACCACCGCCACCTCCGCGTCTTGTCCCTCGTCAGGCCCCATGATGATGCGCAGCCTGATTGCAGATCTCCGTGCAGCTGCCCAGCAGGGCAGTGGTACGGTGCTGGAGGCGCTTCTGGCTGCCGGGGTACCCGGGACCCGGCAGCCGGGGGACAGCACCTCCCCGCTGCACGTGGCAGTGGAGTACGGCCATCTGGGAGTGGTACGGGGGTGGTTGAGATCGGGCAGTTGGACTGTTGGGGTTGGGAATGGCGGGATGGGGGTTGACTCCGCTAAATTGAGGCGCCGGGCATTAGCGGGAACGGTGCTGCACGCGCACACGTGCGCACATGTGTGGGTGTGGGTGTGGGTGTGGGTGTATGAGAGTGTATGTAAGGGAGGGCGGAGGATGACTTGGTGCAAATGCGTTCCGGAGGTCAGGGTGGGCTAGGCAGCAGAGCTTGGCCGCGGACCTGGGTTGGTGCCTGCCGGTACTCTTCTACCGTCAACCCGCGGATAGCTGGGTCGGCCTGCCCCTTCGGCACGTAAGGCGTGGATGACACCACACGCACCCGTTCCACCACGCCGTACCCCCATCTAACCACCTAACCAACTCAATCCCCAGATAGCTCTCATAACTCTCTTAATTTAACCCCCACGGCCCCCTTCCCAGGCTCGCCGCCTCGTTGAGCACGGCGGAGCGGCGGCGGATTTGCTGTCGTTGGACGGTCTCGGTCGCACACCGCTGCAGGTCGCGGAGCACCTGTCGTCCATGCGCCCGCACGACCTGCACGCCAAGGCAGTTCACGAGTACCTGGTTTGGGCCGCTCCGCTGGCGGCCGCCGGCACCGGCCCTGCTGCCCTGGCGGCGGCGGCGGTGGAGCAGTGGGGACCGATCGGCCATCCGGCCATCGATCCGCATGCGCCCGAGGTGGCGGCACTACTTGGTGAGGGCTTGGGGGCTATAGGTGTATTACTGGATTGTTCAAATTACACAATCTCTGTATATTTTACCTGTAGATATACTTTTGTTCAAGCGAAATTGAAGAGAAAAAGACGGCTTCAGGGACCTGTTCCCTTTCCCCTTTGTCGCCATTTCTAAGAGCCGGCGTTGGTGTCTCTTGTTAAGAGGAACGATTGGGGGAGCTGACACTGCCGCTGTTGCTGTTGCTGTTCCTGTTCTTGAAGTGCCTACAGTGCCAGTCCCCCGCGGCGCCCCCTCAGACCTTCACAGGCAGACCACCATCACGGCATTTGATGTGTAGTTACAAAACTTGTAGCTCGTAACTCGTAAGGGCAGCTGCTGTAGGGTTTGCTCTCTGTACCTTTTTTAAGACTTCTGGTGTGCCGCACCGCCTTCCCGGTGCGTGTGGCAGGCACTCCGCAAACCCCGTCCATCAGCGGTGGCGCCGGCGGCGGTGGCGCCGGCGTAAAGAGTTCACTCAGTCCCGGTGTCGACTGCCGTACAGACGAACGGCTGACTCTGCCATCGGCTCTTAGGGCCTCCTGCATATCCCGGGGGTCCAACACGCCGCAGCTTGGCAGCGGCGGCGGCGGCGGCGGCGGCGGCGCTAGTGAAGCGCCTCAAGGTGCGTCCATCAAAGTAACAGCGCCAGGCTTGCTCCATTAGGGAATGGAAATGCGGAATTAGGCCCTGCGGGTTTCAACATGTCCTCTCCCGTGGAAGAGGGATTCCAGCAGGACTTGGTTAGACCTAGTCGCCCGGAATCCCCCATAACACATAAAACGCCTTCCTTTTCACCCCATATTTTCTTCTCCCTCCCATGCTGCCGTTCGGCTACTGTCAACCGCACCCCTCTCCCATTACTCACCACCACATCCACGTACAGGGCCCCATCGTCAACCCGGAACCGACCCCCCGCCGCTGCACACTGTAGTGGAGGAGTGCAGCGGCGCTGTCTCAATCTCAACGGAGACCGGTAACGGTAACTTGGACGACAACAGCGTCGCGGCCGGCGCTGACGGCGGCGCCGCCGCCGCCGCTGGCGGCCTGGTGGCTATCCCCAGCCCCGAGCTTCCCACCTCCTTTTCCGTGCCCGATGTGGTGGGCATGTGGGACTCAAGCTTGCCTGGGACACCTGGGGACTCAACACGCGGCGGCACCGGCGCAGGGACGCTGCTGGCGGCGCTGGCGGCCCGCCGCGGCCCCGCTGAGGCGGCGCAGCTGTACAACGCCACCGTACAGCACTCCGCGGTGCTGCTGAACGAGCCGCCGTCGCAGCTGCCGGACGCTGCCGGAGGCATCGCGACAGGCCTACCCAGCCCGGCACCCGCTGTGGCGCC
>NW_003307570.1:898049-904289 GCF_000143455.1 Volvox carteri f. nagariensis | reverse complement strand
CCCAGTGATGCCGTCGGCAGCGGCGGCGGCGGCGGCGGCAGCAGCGGCAGCGGCAGCGGTGGGATCAGTCCCAGTTTCAGCAGCATCGGTAGCTCGCGTGTCGGGTCAGCCGCAGGTCGGGGCTTGTCCTCCCCGGCCGCATCAGCCTCCGCCGCCTCCGCCTCCACCGCCGCCGGCGGTTCGTCCATGCAGGCTTCCTGGCTTCGGCGGCGGAGCAGCACATTTTCACCGGTGGTAGAGGATGAGATAGAGCAGTACATGGCCGCACTGGCCGATGGGAATGACACTGCGCCCGCGGCAGCGCCGGCAGCGCCTGCTGCGGCGCCCGCCGGTCTGCAGGTTCCGGAGGCCCGGGAGGCGCTGGCGAGCCCGGGAGGCGCCGCACAGCGCCACTTGCCGTCGCGGCTGGGAGGCAGTCGGCTGGGCAGCCAGGGGATTTCCAGCGCCCCGTCTGGCAGGGCCGGGGGAAGTGGCGTCAGCTCCCCCGCTATACCCGGGGACGGCACGGGGCTGGTACGGGAGGGCTCGGGGGCTGCCGGGTCGCCGCTATCGCCGCGGGGATCTTTGCGGTCTTAGGTGAGCGGCAGGAGGGCGCGTGCACGTGAGTGTTAGGGCCGTGCGAGGCGAGGAGGGAGACGGTGGAGGAGGGAAACAGGGGCTCGGGGCCGCCCCGGGGTATTTCCCGGTCGGCCTCGGGAGATGCGGCTAGAGACACGAGTCTCTAGGTGACCGGTGTGAAGGAGGCAACGTGGGTCCCGACGTGGATCCCGAGAAGCGCATGGACTTGTGGGTGGCTGGGTGAACCAGCACCCGCACCCGCACCAGCATCAGCACCTTCCAGCTGGTGATTACACACACACGCACACACACGTGACATGACCCCCTGCAGCTTTCCTCCGCCTGGAACGCGCGGGTACATGTGCGTGCGTGTGTGTTTTTGTCCGTACGGGGCGCTGCGTCCCCCGCAAGAGAGGGGTCGGGGGGGTTCAGAGGGGGCCGTCCGTCCGTCAGAGCGGTGTCGCACTGCACTACATTAACTACATAGATTCAAAAATAAATAATATATGGAATAGGATAGATAAAAAGGCGTATATTTTGATTGCATTGCGTAGCTATGATAAGCACTAACGGGAAGCGCTCAGACGCAGGACGGACAAACCTGGGGATTAGATTCAACGCGCCCTCTTATCCGTTTCGAATCTTATGCGGTGCATAATTCATTCTTGAGTCACCCCCCATGTGAGGGATATACGGTTGAAGGGGAGCAAAAGTGCGACACGGCGGTGCAGTAAAGCGCTTGCGCTGGTGTTGATTGCGAAGGGAACGGGCCCCTGGTCGGTTGCTGAGCCGGCGGCTCCGCGCTGCCACGTCAGCAGGGGCCGGTTTCGTCCGGTCCCTGGGCCTGTACTGGCAACAGCTCGAGAGGGAGAGGGGGCGGGAAGGAGGGAAACCCCACCCAGGACCTTAGCCCAACGTTTCTCCACTGTTTTGTGGATTTGATTTTGTGGAGTGGGACTTAGAACGGTGGATGGGAATCGGTGGATGGGGTAAAGCAGCGAGGAAGTGAGGAAGGTTAGGAAAGGCCGCCTGTGGCGATGGTGCGGTGAAATAATTTCCGTGGCATGCGTGTTTGTGTGATGTGTGATGTGTGGGAAAAGGGCTCATATCTCCACCCTGCGGCCGCTACCCGGCAGACCCTGCCTTCCCCGGTATTTCGGGGCACCCTCATCCAATCACCCTAGCCGACTTCTCAATGGATGGCTCAGGTTCCACACCCACCACCGGCGTTCCCGGGTCAACACCTTACGTCAACTAGGGGCACTTGTATCTTCCTCCATCGAAAGGATTTACCGACCCTGATAGGTCTCGATCCCGAAACCTCCGGGGGCATCGATGTGTGCTTTGTAGTGCCTGACCTGTTTGTGCGTGACCTGTTTGTACGTATGTAGTGCCTGACCTGTTTGTATGTATGTAGGTATATAGGTAGGTAGGCGTGTGCGCGAGTGTATGTATATATGGGTGTATATGGGTGTATTAAGAACGGCGAACATCGCTCATGTGTGCCACATCCCCCCTGGCCCGCGTGGCCGAGTACGCCATTCGCAATCACAACTGACAGATGTGGCGTTCGTTCTGCCCGCAGGCCCCCCTCGAACCGCGCTATTGTTTAGCTAACCCTTCGCTCATTTCTTTTGCTGGCATTGAGACTCAAAGAACTTACCAACCAATCCAACCGACACGTCGGCATGCATGTGTGCACATGGTATACACATGCCAACGTGCGGGCGTCTCGGGGTCCCCCAGCTCCCCCCCCCATACACACACTCCCCACCCTCCCCACCGTTCCCATGTTTCCGTGTTGGAAAAGGGAACCCGACCCGCGCATCCCAGCAGACCGGATGGTCAGTCAACTCGTGCATTACGATTTTCATGGATCTTTTTTAGGTTTATGAATACTGATATTAGGTACATACTGATTTGCAGCAGCAGGTATCAGGCGCAGCAGTACGAGTACGAGTACCAGCAGCAGTACGGGGGTATGGGCACGGCTCGCAAGGCGGGCGGGGGGAGGAAAGGGGGGAAAAGGGAAGGTAGGCAGGCGGTAGGGTTGCTACTGGTTGGAGATAGTGCGCTGTCATGGAACTGACTGACCGACTGACTGACTGACTGCAAGTAACGAGACGGATTGCTGGTGAATGCTTTGGATGGACAGGGAGACAGACGGACAGACTGATGGTTGAATTGAAGCATTGTAGAATTGCCGGCGTGTGTCTTCGTTGCTCCGTGCTGCGCTGGGTGTGGTGGATGTGGATGTGGACGTGGACGGGTCCTGTCTCGCTCAGCTGTGCTCCAAGCCAAAGAACTGACGACGGCAACCCCCAGCTAGTGGCATGTCGCCGGGGCGAGGATAGTTCCCCATTACCATCCCTCACCTCACCTCACCTCACCTCACCTGGCTATACTGACATATTCAGTAGAGTCACGCAACTCACATATCTGTCTCCCCCAAACATATGACACACACATACATACACATACACGCGCGCGCGTTGTGCTGTGATGGCGGAGATGTGTGCGTATGCGTGTGCGGGGTTCCGCGTTTTCACCGATCAGCTCCTAACAGAGATACTATAGGCGTGTGCGGGGTTTTTTACCGTTCCGCAGCTGCAAGCGGCACGTACGACACGTACGGCACGTACGGACAGGCGGAGGGCCATGAAGTAGATAATGCAGCAGGGAGCGCAAAGGGCAAAGTATGTTTATACATATACATATATATAACCGGAACTACGATCCTGAGAGTGAAAACTCGTTATGGAAATGGATGTGGATGTGTGGGTGTGTGGATGGTATGGCCATATATGCACAGCACATGCAGGAGGATGGTGTGGGGTGAGGGCAGCCTGGCACGGCAGGGGTACACGCGGGTTGGGGTGGCGCATGCATGGGGTGGTGCATGGGGTGGCGCATGCATGGCCACCCCAGGGGCCCCTCCTGGTTGAACGCCTCCCTCTGGTTGAAGGCCACCCCCCAGGAGACCTTGGAAAACAATAAACACCGCATCGATGGTCCTCCCTGGTCACGCAGGTTTCACAACCTGCTTGTCGTTATATGTCGTTATATATATTGTTTTTTCATCCAGATACTCCTACAGGTATTATTGCGGATATGGCGGGGGGACGTGCGCTACATGTTCCGGAGTAGGTGGTATCGCCGTAGTCAAAATGCTATTTATATACAAATATATGTACGACGTACAACGTACAAAAGTTTACGTGCGCGATGCGGGGTTGTGGCTTCTGCTCCAAGAGCCACTGAATACGTGTTTGTATATGTGTGCACATGTGTGTATATGCGTGTATATGCGTGTGTGTGTATGCGTGTGTGTGTGTACACACGCTGCTAGTATGGCCAGCCACCGCTGGACGGCGCCAGAGGGCCGAAAGGCCTCCGCGACAAACACTTCTTACCCCCCCACTAGCCGCCATCAGCCGCAACCGGGGCCCCGGAAGGGGACGTCGACACGGCGTTGCTTATCGGCCTCATTCCCCTTCCTTCCTACCTCCCTAGCGTCGTACAACGTCGCCTTTTAACTCCTTACCGCACCCATTGTTTCAATTTCCCATGTTACATATAAATACGTCCATCACACCTAAACACAAACACTGTCACGCGGTCCCCAAAACGCACCGAGAACGGCAGCTGGCTCGCAGTCGCAGGCGTGACAGATATTACATATCCTGTCCTTACACCTCCACGCCCGACTGAGAGATTCGTTTAATCGTTTCGCCGACAAACCTGAAACCCTTGTTGTTTTGCCACCCAGCCAACCCCCGATTGCGAGCCTGAGCCGTCCGGAGCCCCTGGGCCGGAGAGCTCTGTGCTGTCCTCCGCCCAGGAAAGGGCCGACACAGCGCCGGAAAGCGGCCCTTCCCCCACTGCCGCTCTGCACTCTCATTGACCCACTCACTCACTCACTCACTCACCCACTCACTCACTCCTGCTGCTGGTGCTGGTGCTGGTGCTCTGCGAAAACGAAAGCCCTACTACTTGTTTCAAACTTGTCAGCATCTTCCGCATCGGGTCTTCCCCCCTGTCTTCAACCCCCAACAACATACAACGCGCATCGCACCTTTGACCTGGTAGGTAGGTAGGTAGGTAGGTAGGTAGGTAGGTGGAGGGGTAGGTAGGTAGGTAGGCAGGTAGGTGGGGGGGTAGGTAGGTAGGTAGGTAAGTGGGGGGGTAGGTAGGTAGGTAGGTAGGTAGGTAGGTAGGTAGGTAGGTGGAGGGGTAGGTGGAGGGGTAGGGCACCAAGACACCGTTCCAGACCGATCCACCAACACCCGGGTGCGGCGGAGCGGACCGGGGAGAGAGCTCTACTAATCTACACCACCACCACCATCACCATCACGTCCGTCACTCCGCCTCCTGGGGGAGATCCCTACCCCCAAACCCACATCAACCCCCGGCAGAACCCCCTCATACTCATCCCCCCCCAAACGGGCCCCCCATCACACACCCGGTCACACCATATGATGTATGTCAACCATATGTCCATGGTTTTCGGCAGTCCTTAACGTGCCTGGCTCCGAAACCACATCCGCCATCACCGCATTAAAAATCCTCCAGACCGTCCTCCAACTCCACCATCTCCTCCTCATCCACTCTGCTGGCGGCATTAGCTACCTCATTGCCGTACTTGCCTCCTGCCGCCGCCATACCCACTACGCCTATATTCTCCTTCCCGTCACCCAGACCGGCTACCGCCGTCTTCCGCAGTAGCCGCCGCCGCTTCCCGCCGCCGACGCCGCCGACGCCGCCGCCACCATTCCGGCCGCCGCCGCCACCGTCGGTGTCGTCGTCCAAGTCGCCGTCAGCGCCGCCGTGGACTGCTGTTGCCGAGCCGCCTAATCGTTCCCGTTGCAGGCCCCCCAGCACGAGCTCGCCGCTGCGCCAGCGCCGACTGCCACCACGCTCGCCACCGCTGGACATCCTTTCCCCAGCTGACGTTGCGGCGGCTGCTGCATCCCTGTTTGCGTCGCCGCTGCCGTCCTCCTCCCCGTCGCCGTCGCCGCTGATGTCACGGAGCTCTTCCGCTGACGGCGCCGCCGCGGGAACGAGCGTGCCTAGTTGTACGGTACGGTACGGCAGTACGGCACACCAAAAAGACACATGTGGGTCGCACGCAGGCACATATACACTTCAAAAGGGAGCGCACCGCCATTTTCCCTTTCTTCTCTCCTGCTCCGGTCATTAAGCCCTCAGCCCTTTCCCAACGACCAACCGAAAATGTGACGAGAGGTGATGACGTCAGCAACTAGCTCCGAGTTTCTCTCCGATTTGATTCAAGGGAACGGGCGCACTTGTCTGCCCTAGGGAGCGCGCGTGTGCCGTACACATGCCGTGGTACTCACGCTTAAGAGAGAAAGACACACACACACACACACACACGCGCGCACACAAACATCTCAGGCGCCATTACGTCATCGTGGGCTTACTACCCGCTATTGACGTCTTGCGTTTCTGCAATATGGGAACAACACAGCACGACACGACACAGCACAGCACAGCGCAGCACAGCTAGCAAGTTCAGCAGAAACATGTCGCCTCCAAAAAGCCTCCAAATTCTCAGGTCTCCCCTTCCCTAAGGATCACCACCATCCTGAAAAACGCTGAAGCTCCGCTTTTTTAACAGCGTCGCGGACAGCCCACCCCTCCCCCCTTTCCCCTCTCTTTCCC
>NW_003307570.1:896473-897999 GCF_000143455.1 Volvox carteri f. nagariensis | reverse complement strand
CACACACCTCCTCTCCCCTTTATCAGTCAGCAGCTGCAACCGCATTATAGTTGTATCCAAAACTCCCCAACTCCCCTCCCCGAGCTTTCACCCCATTCCCACCGCACACTCACACATACATACATACATACACACATACATACACACGTACATACATACATACATACACACGAGAGCGCTCTCTGCCTCACCCTTGATCAGCTCCTGCTGCCGCCTCGCCTGCTCCTGCCGCCGCCGGGCGATCTCAGCCAGTGCACGTCGCCGAGCATCAGCATCCCCCCCAACACCGCCCTCGCCGGGCCCCCCGTCTGAGGCCCCTACCGCCATACCACCACCACCACCACCACCACCGGCACCAGCACCGCCAGCCGGCCCCACATCCCGGCCGCCTTTGCGGCCAGGTGGCTGTCCAGTGGCCGGTGCCGTGCGGTTGCGACCCGTGGGCCGGTCGCCTGAAGACACAGAGCAGTAGAGGGTGAAGTTAAGGGGGAGAGGAAAAGGTTGGGGGGGAAATGTAGGAATGGGAAACGAAAGGCGGGTGTTGACTCCCGTGTGGTGGTGGGGGGGGGTGTGCTGAAGGTCGCCTCCAAGGACCCGCGCTCGCAATGCAGCGGGGGAACCAACCAACTAACCAACCAATTCGTTGCAACCAACCAACCAAACTACATGGACAAATAGAGAACAGAATGGCAGGCAGGAAGACAGGCAGGAAGGCAAGTATGCAGAGACGGATAAACAGAAAGGCAGACAAACAAAGCCCAACCTGTATGTATGTAAGTCTACCTCTGTTCAAAGCCCCTACACGGTAAACACATATCGATATGAGCCCCTTCCCGCCCTTCCCCCCCCCCCACACACACACATTCAGACTCGCGCCTTGCTTCACTCCGTCACTTGCCCCTTCCTCCATCCCCCCTTTCCTCATTTCCCCCTTTCCTCCCCCCTTTCCTCGTCTGTGCTTCGTCGTGCACACACATACACACACACAAACACACACACACACCCCTTTCCCCGCACCTTCGCCCTCGCTGCCGCTGCTGCCCCCCAGCGCATCCGGCAGCCGCCTCGTCCTCCCCCGGGGGTGCTCTGTGCCGCCGGCAGCCGCCTCCTTCTCCTCCTCCTCCTGCTCCTCTTCCTGCTTTCCCACCTCGGACTTGGACTTGGAGGACCTCTTCTTCGCCCTCCCTTGAGCCCGTGCGCCCGCGGCCCTGGCCTTGCCCCTGGCCCTGCCCTGGGCTCCCTGGTGCCCTGTGACCACATGGCGACCGCCACCACCACTGCCTTCATCTCCATCAGCGCCGCCACCTCGATCATTGTCATCATCATCATCATCATTATCATTATCTTCAGATGATGAGGAGGAGGAGGAGGAGGTTCCGTAGTCGGGCATCACGACGCCCGCCTCCCCTCCCCTCCTGGCCTGCTCATCCTCGGATCCAGAATCCGAGTTGCCGCTCTGGCCCTCGGAGCTATCGGATCCACATTTCTCGGATCCACTGCTGCTGCCGCTGCCACTGCTACTGGAT
>NW_003307570.1:891318-896128 GCF_000143455.1 Volvox carteri f. nagariensis | reverse complement strand
CCTCCTCCTCCTCCGCCCGCCGCTGCCGCAACTGCGCCGCCAGCTCCCGCGCCCGCTCCCCGCCCAGCTGCGCTAGCGCCTCCCCCAGTGCCCCCCGCAGCCTCTGCCGCCAAGCCGGGGAGCTGGCGGAGGGAATCTTGTAGTAGTCCTCGGCGGAGTTGCGGATGCCACACGCGTCCAGGAGGCTTACCGGGGGAAGAGGGGAGAGGGGAGAGGGGTTTGAGGTGTGGGGGGGATGGGTTGTTGTTTAGGTGATTGAGGGCTGGGTTGGGATATGGGAGATGTGGGATGTGGGGAATCGTGTGTGTGTGTGTGTGTGTGTATTGGGGGTGCAGGAAGTGGGGACTAGATGAGGGCCGGCTGGGTGGGTGGATGGAGAGACACCGGCTAGGTAGTGAAGGTAGTGACTGAATCCACGCCACCCGGCTCCGGGACCAATGCACCTCTTTCGCTCACCCCTTACCGGCCAGCTCCCCGCAATCCCCCTCAACCCCCTTCACACACATATACACATGTAACATACATACATACATACTTACTCATGCGCGTATTCCGTCATGAAGAAGTCCTCATCCTCGTCACACGTCAGCACCAGACAGTAGTCCGACGTGGCGCCACCCGCCAACTGCCACAACGACTCGGCGGCGGTGAGCTGCTTAGTCACCCAGGCCGCAGCGGCATGTGGGCTCATCCAGCGACCGTCAGCGTCGTACGCATCCTGGATCCCGGCCAGTGCCTGCAGGATCCGATCTGGATCCGGCTCCCGTACTTTGGTGGATCTAGCCCCTCCTGGAGGAGGTCGCCGGAAGGGGAGTTGCATTTGCGAACAAGTGGGGTGGAAGGCGGGATTTTAGGGTTTTGATTACTACACATACACATACATACACGCACGCACACACACACACACGCATGCAATGTCATCTGTCACTGTTCCCCCACGTACATCGACACACCCACCCTTGTTGTTGTTGAGGAAATGCACAGCTATCTCCCCCCCCCACCCCTTACATCACCCCTGGACCCCTGCGACTCCACCCGCCGGTAGAGCTCGGGATGTGGTCGGTGACTTCCCGCCCCCCCCCCACCCCTTACATCACTCCTGGACTGCGACTTCACCCGCCGGTAGAGCTCGGGATGTGGTCGGTGACTTCCCGGCCCCCCCACCCCCCACCCCTTACATCACTCCTGGACTGCGACTTCACCCGCCGGTAGAGCTCGGGATGTGGTCGGTGACTTCCCGGCCCCCCCCCCCCCCACCCCTTACATCACCCCTGGACCCCTGCGACTCCACCCGCCGGTAGAGCTCGGGATGTGGTCGGTGACTTCCCGCCCCCCCCACCCCCCACCCCTTACATCACTCCTGGACTGCGACTTCACCCGCCGGTAGAGCTCGGGATGTGGTCGGTGACTTCCCGGCCCCCCCCCCCCCCCCAACAACAACAACAACAGGTGTGACGGCGTACAAAAGGACCCCCCAGCACCCCGACTTCGGTATTTTGATTTTGTCAATCCCTGCGCTTCGTCGTACCCTCAGCACTCCCTCTCCCCACTCACGCACACGCACACACGCTCTTACCGCCAGAATGCTCCTCTGCGCCGCCGCTGCCGCCACCAGCCGCCCTCGGGCCCTTTCCTCTCCTCTCCCCCTCTTCATCTTCACCCTGCTGATGCAGCTCCTCTTCCTCCCCGCCGCCACTTCCCCCCTTTCCCCTCCCCCTCCCCCGCCCCGCCCCCTCCGGGGCCGCCGTCAGCCCGTGCTTCCGCAGCAACTTGGCCACCTGCCGGGGCCCCCCCGCCAGATCGGGCATGAGGCGCGCCATGGCTTCTAGCTGATCCCCCGCCGACCCACGGGTCTGTTGGTAAAGGGCCACCAGGCGGGTGCGCTCGGCGGCGTCGCGGGCCCGCTTGCGACGAATCGACTCGTCGTCCAGCAGGCCGTGAGCCCGGAGCAGCCGCTGGACCTGAGGGGGAGGGATGTGCGTGTGTGTTTGGGGGGGGGGCCGGGGGGTTCGTGGGTGAGTGGGGGCGGGCGGGGGTTGTGTCTGTCTAATTCATCGATTGATTGTTTTTCTCTGCGTCATGTTTTGAAGCAAGCCGACGGTAGTACAGTGCAGGACGTTACCCGGCGCCAACACAAAGCACACAAAAAAATATTAAAATACAAAATACAAAGATGCACATTCTTACTCGCAACGCCCTCCCATCCCCGGCCCTCAACAGGTGGGGAAGGCACATACGTACGTACGTACATGCATACATACATACACACCTGCTTGACGGTCTTGCCTCCGGGCAGAAACGCCGCAATCACATTCAGGTGGTCGGGTCGGGCCTTATGTTCCTCGTATAGCCTCCGCAAAGCCGCCACATCCACCTCCCCTCCACCTCCCCTCCTGCTCCCCCTCCTCTTCTCTTCCCCACCCTCCCTCCCTGCCCCTTTCCGCCGCTTCTGCTTGTCGCGCTTCATAAGCCCCATTTGTCGGAGCTTCTTCGTCACCGCCGCGGCAGGAACAGGACTGATCAGAGCCGCGGCAATCTGAAGCGGGTGATGGCGGGTGGGGGGAAGGGGGAAACTGAGGGGCGGGAGTACGGGAAGGTGTGTTTTTTGACACGGATTAATGGCGTGGGTCATAGGGCCCTACTGACGCAGAAGTTGTGTGTGTAGGGGGGAAGGAAGAAAAGGGGGAGACTGGGTGGGAGTGGCGAGGATTCACCCGGGCCCCCTCCCCTCCATATCCCATAGAGAGACACACACACATACATACATACATACGTAGTTCACACACATACATACACACAACTCTGCCCCCTTGCATCCGACACACATACATACATACACACCTTCGCCGCCGCATCCGGAGAGCCTCCGTGTTCCTCCCACAGCACCCCCAGCTCCTCCTCGTCCAGAGCAGCTACGTCGGGGTCGTCTTCGCCGTCCTCACCGCCACCGCTGTCACTGTCACTGCCTGCCTCTGAGCCTGAGACCTCTTCGCGACGGGTGCCCCGGCGGCGAACTGGGGCATCAGGTGCGTACGGCACAATCCAGGGGGGGAGTTGTGATGGTAATGATGGTAATGATGATGATGATGATGATGATGGTGATGATGATGACAACATGCAAAGCATGCATAAGTCAAGTGATGTGCGGTGCATTTGGGGTGGGGTAGGGGTGCCCCGTGTCGTGGCTGTGTGTGTTTTAACATAAGGACCACACACCCCGCAGGTGAGGGTCAATGTCTGGGAAATGGGGAGTGGCAGTAGCAGCAGCAGCAGTAGCAGTGGTTTGAGAAGGTTGGGTTAATGAAGGCGTGGGACGGGCTTTAGATGGGGAACTCTGGCCGGAGGACCAGGTTTAGATCCACATCAGGTCGAGGTTCAGATTCAGATCTTTCAGATCCAGATTCGAGGCCAGATTCAGGAAAAACAACCCCCCTCCACCCCCCCTCCTGACCCACCCTGTTCCATTCCATGTTTGACCAGCAACCTCTTGATATCCTTGCTCGTCCAACCGCCAGGTAGTTGTGCGGCGATCATCAGATGGCAGTCCGGGTCGGTACGATACCGCGAGTGGAGGGAGCTCAGGCGGGAGATCTGACCGGAGGGTGTATGTATGTATGTTTGTGCGGGGGGGGGGCCGAGAAGGGGGGTACGCCGCGGAGGGGTGGTATGTGGCGGTAGACGGGGGAGGAAGTGGGGTGGTGGGTTTGGTTGGGATTTGGGGAACGACCTGGTGTGTTAGAGGGGGAGGGGGAGGGGGTGGCAGTTTGTCCATGGGCCGCTGGGAAAGGGGGGGAAAGGCGGATTTGCAGCATATGATGGTGGTGGCGGAGGTACCAGGAATTTGATTATCCGACTCCTTACTCCTCCAACCCTACCCCCGAAACACACGCATACCTAAATACCTAGATACCCACATATATACATACATGCATACCTACCTACCTGCCTACATACATACATACATACATACTATATACACACAAACGTTCCCCAACCCCTTCCACCCTCATCCCCCTCCCAATGACACATACATACTGACATACATACCCCACACCCCTCGTACCCATACCCATACCCGCACCCGCACCTGGTTCTCCGTTAGCTGTTTGAACCTCAGCCCCATCTTCTTCAGCTGCCGCATCAGCTGACCCAGGCTCATCTCCACACCGCCGGCACCCGCCGCCTCACCCGCCGCCTCCTTCTCGCCTGCCCCCCGCTTCATGCCCTCCAAAATGAGATCAGCGTTGTGCTTCGAGGCGTTGTGCCGCTCAAACAACGACAGCAAGAGGGCTTCCTGAGCGGCATTGAGCCGCAAGCCACCGCGGCCGCCGCCGCCGTCGTTGCCAGCAGCCTGGCCGGCCTGGCCGCTTCGTTTGCTGCGGCCGTTGCCAACCCGGACCGTCTTCATGAATCGCCTTCGGAGCATCTCTGGGGGGACAGCACAGCACAGCACAGCACAGCACAGCACAGCACAGCACAGCACAGAGAGAGAGAGAGTGAGAGAGCGCAGGCATGGGGGGAAGGGAGTGGAAGGTGTTAGAGAAAAGGGGCGAGCGGGGGAGAGGGGGGGGAATGAACGTGTGCAAGTATAGCTGTAGCAGTTAGTTGGACAGTTGGGTAGTTGGATAGACATGTAGGCTGGATTGCCACACGTGGGGGTGGTACACCAGAATGCAAAATTCTGAAGCAATGGCGCTATTGGTCGGCATGCCCTCCCACCCAGCCCCCCAGCCCACCCCTCCTCTCACCCTCGCGCTCCTGAAGCGTCAGCGCCTTGCGGGCAGCAGCACCTCCTCCGCCACCTCCACCT
>NW_003307570.1:888503-890210 GCF_000143455.1 Volvox carteri f. nagariensis | reverse complement strand
GGGGTTGGAAAGGGAGACACAAGCAGACGTGGGTCCTTCGAGGCATGAGACCAAAAAGAACCGTACACATCGTACATATGTACAGCACACAAATGAGGTGTGGCAATTACATACATACACGTGGCCGAGGTTACACCCCGTGTTTCATGGGAGCGCCTTGGGGGCGCTTCCGAACAACTTTGACACGGGGATATGTTGCTTGTGGTGTATGTGTATGTGCGTGTGTGCGTGTGTGTGCGCGTGTGTGTATGTGTGTTTGTGTGTTGCACCGCTGCTGGTGGAGGAGGCATTCCATGCGGAGGGAGGGAGGCGTGACTGGTCGGCATCCCGGTTGGGGGGTTTGCGCAACGGACCGTACAAGCTCAGACACTAGCCCCCTGTCCCCCTTCCCGCTCCCGCTGCTTAAAGGAAAAGCACGGCAACCCTCCATCCCTCCCTTCCTTACTCGCAGACATACATACATACACATGCATAAAATACATCGCATCAAAAAGCCCTCTTCCTCCTCACTCCTTTCCCTGTCCCTCTTTCCTCTCCCCTTTACCCCCCAAAGCACACACACACACACGCCTACCTCCCCCACTAGCTCCTTCCGCCGCTGCTGTCGCTTCCGCCTCGCCTCCTCCGCCGCCGCCGCCCCGGCCGCCGCCGCCCCATCTCCTCCTCCAGTCCCCTCCTCCTCCCCCTTCTTCTTCCCCTCCTCCTTGTCGTACCTCTCCGGCACCAGTTTCCTAAACAGGCCCCTCACCACCCTGGTGGCTAGCAGCAGGACCCCCTGGTAGTACGGCAGCTTGCTGGGGGAGCGCAGGTCGGGGTCGGACAGCAGCATGTAGAACACGCGGAGTACGGAGACCTGCGGAGGGGGGTTGGGAGGGGGGTTGGGGGGTTGGGAGGGGGTTTGGGGGGCTGTCAGGGGTGGGAGAAGGTTGAGAGCTGGGGTCAGCGGCGGTCCTGATATACGGTGAGGATGACGACGGAAATGCTGATGACAATGCTGATGACAATGCTGATGACAATGCTGATGACAATGCTGATGACAATGACAATGATGATGATGACAATGATGATGATGACAATGATGATGATGATGATGATGATGATGATGATGATGATGATGATATTGGTAACGAAAATGATAATGATGCAAGACCACGCAACGGGGTCAAGACACTGCCGACGTGCGATGGTGTAAGATGTGCCTAAGATGGGAGGTGCGGTGTTCGGGGGGGGAAGGGGGGGAAATCAGGAATGTAGGCCGGAGGGAGGGCGGGAGGGGATCCGGGGCGCAGAACCGTTTGGCAAACGTGAGACGCGCGCGCGAGAGAGATGAGATGCGTGATGGCAGTGATGCCTGCGCGCGGTTCGTGTGTGTGTGTGTGTAGTGTGTGGGGGGAAAGAGTGGTTGTTTTGTTCGCCGCTGGGCGGCGGCGATATCCGCACTATTCAACTGCTCTGCATCTCCCCCTTCCCCCCCAATAATTGACACATCACATCACATCACATCACATCACATCACATCACATCACATCACATCAGATCACATCACATCACATCACATCACACCACATCACATCACATCACTCCCACACGGGCCATCTCAACCACCAGACCAGAAATCCTCCCTTCTCCCCTTCCCCAACCCCTCCTCTTCGCCGCCGTCCCAACCCTCTCCCCCTCCCTTCTTCCCCCTAAAACCCTTCCCCCCCT
>NW_003307570.1:886920-888453 GCF_000143455.1 Volvox carteri f. nagariensis | reverse complement strand
CTCCCCCCTCCCCCCTTCCCCCTCCCCCCTCCCCCCTTCCCCCTCCCCCCCCCACCTGGTACAGCAGGGGCTCCATATCCAGATGTTCCTTGCCCGCTATGCGGTACAACAAGGACGCTATGGCGCGAGGCACCTCGGGGGGCAGGGAGCGGTAGCAGGCTAGCAGCTGTACGGCAAAGTAGATGACGGCGGGCTGGGCCAGCTTGCCGCGGATCTTGGAGGTCAGGTCCAGGGGCCTCTCCACCCCCCCCCCTCGCCCCCTACGACCACCACCGCCCCCCGCGTCGTCGTCCTCGTCCTCATCCTCATCATCGTCATCGTCTTCATCGCCGCCATCGCCCTGGTTTAATTACACCGAATGATAGGCAAACAGGCGGGTGTGGTTTCGGAGCAGGAGGTGGGGGATCGGCGGTCAGGGACAAGATAACGGTAGGGAATTGATGTGCGCGTGACTATTAAAATGGTAACTACGTCAGAATTGTAGATTATTAGGTGAACCGGTGCCGGAAGAAAACAATCGAAATGGTGGATGCCGGATGTGAGAGAGAGAGAAAGTGTGTCTGTGTGTCTGTGTGTGTGAGAGAGAGTGTGTATGTGTGCGTGTGTGTGTTTTCGTCTGGCCGCCTTCCCTGGTCGCGAGGCTCCCTCCTTAACCATCCCCCTCAACCCCCGGTGCCCTTCCACAGGTACGAGAAACCCCCGACCTACGTCGCTCTGATCTACCCTGATCCCCGCCCCCTCTTTCGCCCCCTGCATCCCGCCCCAACCCCCCCCCCCCCGAGCTCACAAGGCCAAAATACACACACACACACATCCAACCCCCGTGCCTCCCCGGGGCTCACCTCCTCCAGCTCGTCCAGGGGGGCCTTGCCACTGCCACCAGCCCTCTTCCCCCCCTCGCCCTCCTCGCCTCCTCCTTCACCCCCCTCTCCCCCCTCCCCCTCCCCGGCGTCCCCCTCCTTCTCCCCCTCCCCCTCCTCCTGCTCGAGCTGCTGCTTCTTCCTCTTGCCGACCCCACCGCGCCGCTTCTTGGCACGAACCAGAAACCCCCCCCGCTCCAAGGCAGTAGTCTGTCGTACATCCGCAGTACGTAATGTACGGACATGATGAGGTCACATGCGTAGCTTCTAGACTGGCGAGTGGGGGCGAATGACGTCATCAGGCGGGACAGCACGGGAAGCAGCCCGCTCTCCTGCGGCAATAAAAGAATATTGCGTTGTTAGAGAGGTGATGAGGAGGGCTGGGGGGAAGGGGCCAAGAGGTGAAAAGGGGGGCGGTGGACGGGTGTATGTGTGTACGTGTGTGTTTTATAAGCCGTGAACGGGGGAAGGGGCCATATATATGCGATGACCCAAGTTGCCCGCATCAGTCGTACTCCAGGGGGGCCAGGAGTAGGGGTGAGGGGTATGGGAATCTGACGCAGGTTGGGTCCAGGCATGAGGGGATTTCAAATACACACCGTGCGGATATCTCCCCTCTCTCCCCCGACACCCACACCACCCCGGGGCAGGCAGGCTTTGCACCCCCTGCTGC
>NW_003307570.1:885480-886784 GCF_000143455.1 Volvox carteri f. nagariensis | reverse complement strand
CACCAACACCGCCAACATCTCACACAGCAACCGCATTGACACGGCCTGAGAAGGGAAGGGGGATTGTCCGGCGGGGGGGAGAGGGAGAGGGGGGAGGGAGAGGAAGGAGGGAGAGGGGGAGGGGGGAGGGAGAGGGGGGAGGGAGAGGGGGCGATGTAAGAGATGGGAGGTGGTTAGGAAGAGGGATAGTCAAGAAAGGGGGAGGCCGAAGAGGGCCGAAGGGGCGAAGGGTTATTGCATGGGCACCGAAGCTCCCACGATCGCAAAAGGAGCGCACCGTACAAACACATCAACCGTACAAAACACCCTAACAGCCCCCACCCCCCACACCCCCCTTTCCCCTTGCTGAACTATCTTAGTGACATTCCCCACACATCATCTGACTCTCCGCAGAGCACTCGCTCACATACACGCACTCCCCCTCCCCCTCCCCCCCCGGCTCACCTGCAGCTCCCAGTCCCTCAGCTTAGCACTGGTGTCCGCCTGCTCCACCCACAACTTGCAAACCAGGTGGAAGGTGTCCCAGCCCATGGTGCCGCTGACGCCGGAGAACGGGGAGGAGGAGGGGGAGGGGGAGGAGGAGGGGGAGGCAGGGGGGTTCGAGCGCTCGGCACCGCCGCCGCCGCCAGCAGCAGCAGCTGTGGCAGCAGCATTCTGGGTTGCGGCGGTGGCCGTGGGGGCCGCCCCTGGAGCCTTCTGAGGGCACCCTGCCGCCGCCTGAGCCTCCTGAGGGGTTGAGGGTTGGGGTTGGAGTTGGGCGGGGGGGGTAGAGGGTGTGTGGGTATGTGTGCACGTGTAGAGAGCACCAACACCTTAAGAGTGAGAGTTGGTGAGATTGCTCAACAATAATTGCTTTTCATTTCAGATCCACATCCAAATTGAAATCCAGGTGGGTAGTTCCCGGTGTTGGCATTGGTGTGTGTATCGGTGTGTCATGTGTGTCTGTGTATGCATGTATGTATGTCTGTATTGTGGTGCTGGTGGCCTTTTGCTCTCTGTCTAAGCCCGCAACATGAAGGGGGCTCGGGAGGGGAGCAGGAAGGAGCCTCTAGCTAGCTAACCAGGGAATCTGGTTTTCAAAGAGGTGACGGCAGACCCAGGAAGCGACTTGGACAGGACTAAAAACCCCACCGCCACCCCGCCGCCAACATCACCTCTCCTCCCCAACACGCTCCGAAAAACCCTGGCCTCTCCCCCCCAACTTACCCCCTTTTCCCGTTTCCAACTAGAGCTCCCTTCTCACTCCACCCTCTCCCCACCCTCTCGCCACCCTCTCCCCACCCCCGCCCCACCCTCTCCCCACC
>NW_003307570.1:883820-885150 GCF_000143455.1 Volvox carteri f. nagariensis | reverse complement strand
CCCACACCCACACCCGCCGACACATCGCGGCGGATGACCTCCATAACCTTCAGGCCGGGGGGAAGTGTGGGGGGATGGGGGGGAGAAGAAAACACACACGGCGGGGGGGAGGGGCAAGGACGACAGCCAGCAGTAAGATAATCCATGAGAGCAGCAGTAGCAGCAATAGAGACGCGGATCAGTACGGCACTGCGCAAACGGCCCCCGGGGGAAGAGTCCGTGGGCTGGGTCGGGAGGGAGGCAGGTGGCGGAGGAGGGAAGACACGAGCAGCCGGAAGAGGCTTTCAAACATGTAAACTCAGCCACCTCCCTCCCTCCCTTTTCTCCCTCTTTCCCCCCTCCCTCCCTCCCTCCTGGCCAAGAGCTAATACTCGCCAAATGTCTTATACCCCCGTCCTCTCTCCCTAGCCGATCTAAAATCCCAAGCGTATTTCCCGCCCCCATACACACACATACACACCCAATCACGCATACTCGCCTAACGTACGCGCCTCATCCACCGCTCACATAACCCACACACGTCATCCCCGCCGTTCCGCAAACCCCATCATCCCAAAAGCCACAACGCGATGCGGTTGTAGCACAACAATCCCCCAACCCCCTTCCCTTTCCCCCCAACCCCTACCCCCCCCTACACACATACATACACATACATACATACACATAGATACACACGCACCCAAGGTACCCCCCTCCCTTCCAACCTGGTTGTACCCGCTCTCCAACAGATCATCCGCGAAGCAACGAAGCTTCCACAGCAGTACGGCATCCCGTACGGCCCAGGACGAACCAGATGAGGAGCCGGAGGCCCCGGAGCGGCTTCCACCGTCCAGTTTGGGTGGTGCCTGAGAGCAAGAGAACGTGTGTGTGTACGTGTGAGAGGTGTGGGTTGGGCCAAGTGCACATCCATCCACCTATCCATGTATTCATTTACCCATTCAAACATACATACATATATACACACATCCAGCCTAACACACATACATACATACATACATACATACATACATACACACATACACCCTAACATACGTACATACGTGCACACATACACACATACCTCCACGATCTGTTGCTTCACTGTCGTGGCCGCAGTGCCGCCCGCAGCGGGTCTCGCCAGGAAGGTCCGCCGCTGCCCGGGGTCGTCGGCGTGCGCGATCACGAACCGCCCCCCCGCAGCCCCCGGGCGGGACATCACCACACCGGCACCCCCCGGGGCTCCCCGCAGCTTGGCAGCTGCAGCCAGCTGCTGCCGCCGCAACTGAGCAGCTACTGCCGAGTCCAGGGAACGGGGGCGGGAGGAGGAGGAGCCGGGGGGAGGGCCGGCTGT
>NW_003307570.1:865560-883770 GCF_000143455.1 Volvox carteri f. nagariensis | reverse complement strand
CGGCCGGCGGCACCTGTGGAATGGAAAGCGGCCAGCGATGGGCGGACGCCGCCGCCGCCGCCGCCGCCTGCGGCGGCGCCGGTAGGGGCCGCCGGCGCTTTCGGCGGCGCTGGCTGCTGCTTTCGCTGCTGTTGCGCCGCCCGTGGTGGCGGCGGTGGCTTTGCTGCCAGCAGCTGTTGCGGAGTGACATTTCTGTATGTGTCGTACAATATCTCCAGCAGCGTCGGCATCTCTCTCCGCAGGGGCGCCTGGGTGCCGTGTTGCGCCACCAGCAGCAGCAGCTCCAGGATGTTCTCGGAAAAGAGCAGCGACAGCAGGGAGGCCTGTGGTGGCGGTGTGGTGGTGGTAGTCGTGGTGGTGGTGGTGCTGTATGTACGGGGAGTAGTGTAGTGGACCAGACAACCAGCAGGCGCTAACTATGACGTTGATTACACTGTGGGCCGCGAGAGCCGGGGGGGACCCAGGAGGCCGAAACACAGCGGGTGTGGGGGGGCATGCACACGGCCGGTTAGTCTCATGCACTCCGCCCCCGGGTCAGGCCGCACGGGAAACGACGGCCGGCACACATCAGCGCTCCCCTCCGGGGGTGGCGCTCCAGCTAGACGGGATCTATGCCCGCTGGTCTCCTAACAGAAACGGAGACTAACTAACTAAGTAACTTTGTATTATATACATAATTATTGCCCAGCGCAGGGAAGTGCCTGTGCGCGTGCCACCGTGCATATTCCCATGTACATACGGTATGGGGGGGAGGGAGGGAGGGCACTCGCAAACACACACACACACACACACACACACCCGCGGCATCGTGGTTTGGCACCACAATAGAAGTCCGGGATGCGATTCCCTATTTGCTACCGGGGGACCTAACCGCCAACCGCCAACCACCGGCTACTGGTCAAGTATAAAACGAAACGAAACAAAACAGCAAAAGAAAGGTCCGAAAGCTCAGGATGGACACAAACCCCACTATCAAAGTCCGAGCCCCTCAAACAACAAAGAGCCGTCGCTGTCGTCGTACTGTCAGTGTCGGCTCCGGCCTCTCCACAACCAACCAACCAACGGGAACCAGCTTTACGATCGCCAAACCCGAAAGGGATACGACAGTAACTCCTTCCCCCTTTCCGTGCGTCATCTCGGCTACAGGAGGGAGGGGGGCCCCCGCGCACACCCCCTCAGCCACACACACACACACACACGCACCTGCAGCCGGGTTCTAGAAGACCCCGCAGCCAGGGTGGGGGAGGGCCGCTCGTCCGGCACCGCCAAAAGGTTTCGGAGCAGAACCAGAACCAGCTGTACGGCACCCTGCTGCTCAGGACTCAGGCGGGGGTGGGCGGCCAGGGGCTCGGCGATCAGGCCCAGTACGGCAACCAGGGCGTCCTGTGTGGGTTGAGGTTTCGGGGATTTGTTTGTTTGTATGTGTGTCGGGGGGAGGAGGGGAGGGAGAAGAGGAGGGTGTTCAGAGGGATGGTAAGGTGTGCGGGATATTTGGCTCGACTTACATTTGAGAACCATTCCTACAACATGGCAAACTCAGTTGGCGAAGGGAGGGAAGTCGTAATGATGGCAGCGTGTGATGCTCTCCTCTACTTCGGACCAAAACCCTGAGTTGAATGCTGCGTCGCAGTCTTGTACGACAAGTCGTCAAGGATGTACGACGTCCGGTCCGGGGGAAAACCCGCTTCCAGGGCGAGACGGGGCGGGGTGGCCCTGAAACCCTAAAACTCCGTGAAGCACCCAACACCCCCCTCCCGGCCTGTGTTCCTCTTCTTAGGCCCCATGACCGCTCCCACCCCCTGAAACCCTAAAACTCCGTGAAGCACCCAACACCCCCCTCCCGGCCTGTGTTCCTCTTCTTAGGCCCCATGACCGCTCCCACCCTCCCTCCTCTCCCTGAACCGCACTGACCTCCCCTGTTCGCCTTCACAGAGTCGCCCCCACCGTGCCTTTTTGCTCCACCCCGCCCCACCCCACCCCACCCCACCCCGCCCCACCCACCGGCTGCAACATGGCTTCCTTCACGTCCCGAACGAACCCCTCCTGGATCTCCGGTTTGGATGTGGCGGGGTCCACGGGCATGGTCAGGTAGGTCAACACCTTGACTGGGGGAGAGGGAGGGGGAAGGGGGAGGGGGGAAGAAAAGTGTTTTTTGCACACACGTGTGCGTGTGGGTTTGTGTGGGTTTTGACGTGACGGCGGTGCGTGGGGAATTCGCGGGAACGAGGGATAAGGACACGGCAGAGCAGGCAGGGCGGATGCAGGAACCCCTGTGCCACATGCACACACCCCTGAATATGTGCGTGTGTGTGTCTGTCTGTCTGTCTGTCTGAGTTTCGGGGCTTTTACAAACGTGCCAGCTCCCCTCCCTGGTCCCTTCCGTACACCGTCGGCCCAATCTCCCCAACCCGACCTCCCTCCACCTAAACACATTTCGAAATTAATATTCTCGTTGCATCCCACTGTTGCCGTTAACACAACTCCTTCCAAGCCACGTCACACCCTGATTCCCTCCGCATCAAATACACACGCAACTCGCACACGCACACACACACTTACATACACATTAGCATGGCCCCTGCACATATATACACATACACACGCGCGCGCACCCATGTGTACGACACCCGTACCGGCTTGCAGCGTGACATCCTTGTCGTGGGGGTACGTAACCAGCAGCGGCACCAGGTCCTGTACGGCAATGCGCCACTCGCCCAACCGGTTGAACACGGGCCTTATGTCCGGATCGTCCCGGCGGAGGAACCGCTGAAGATCTTTCAGACATCCTGGTGTTGAAAAAAACCGCCCGGTGTGGGTTTCGATATCGGGTAGGGAAGGGCGGGGTGGATGCGGATATGGGTTGTGGTTATTCCAATCAGGGCGGAAAAAAAAGTACAGTAAGGAAAAGGGATGGCCGACAGGGTGGAGAAGGGCTTTTTTGCTAAGGCATTGTTCGCGCAGGAGTGTTCGTCTGTAGAGCAATAACGACTGGGGCAAAGCGTGTTTACTTCTATATGAGCACGGGCGGGGCTCAGGTTTTTTAATGGGTGGGATGATAATAAACTGTCGCCCGCGACGTGAGCTGACCTAGCATGGATGCAGACGGCTCATGCCGTACAACCGTACATACTAGCCTAGAGGGTGTTGTCGTACATAGAAGGCGGTTGGCAATTTAGCTTTAAAATTTCTGAGCGTGACATATATATGTATTTTGGTCCAGTTCGCTGTGCTTTCTGGGTGGATGCCTCGCACCCCGCCATGGCGTTGCAAAATACTGATGCACCAACAGAAACCACCAACCACCGCCAGTAACAACAACAGAGCGCGAGCACAGGAAGGCGATAGGAACATCGCCACAAACGATAACAACTAGTCTTTTTTTCCATTCCCCAGGTCAAAGCCCCCAAAGTCAAAGCCTCCTGAAGCTAATACCGACACCCTCCGCAACTCTATCGTTCCTTTTGGTCGTTAAATCTCCTTTATCACTTGCTTTGCCTGAAGTGCCAGGTAGGATGATGCTTATAGGCGACCTGGCAGCCCTTGAGCCCTCGGCTTGTACTGGGAGGTTTGCAGGTGTGTACGGGGTACGGCACCCCGCGACCTTGTAACACCGACACGGAGCAACCCCTACGACAGTTCTGCGACCTGGAAGCCCTTATATACATACATACATACATACATGCGTACATACATATCCGGACCCCGCCAACCCCAACCCCACCCCATTGAAGGTTTTTTAGGCTTTCGGGTTTTGGAGCAACTCCCGTGCGGTATGGCCCGCCACCTGAGCCTCTAAGCGCCTGTGCCCGTCCTCTTTGCCCTTGCGGCCCAATCCCCCCCCCCCCACACACACACACACCACCCGCTCCATCTCCCCCTCACCCCGGGCCACCCCCACCCAGTCGCCTGTCGTAGTCCGTGGTCTGTTTTGTGCCCCCGGCCCCGGTCCTGGTCTAACAACGGCATGCGCGAAAAAGCTTTTCACATGTGCTGCTGTCGTTTGCGCCCAGCTTTACTCCACA
Source organism: Volvox carteri f. nagariensis (assembly GCF_000143455.1). Classification (NCBI taxonomy): domain Eukaryota; kingdom Viridiplantae; phylum Chlorophyta; class Chlorophyceae; order Chlamydomonadales; family Volvocaceae; genus Volvox; species Volvox carteri. The sequence continues at coordinate 879,748 of NW_003307570.1, read as the reverse complement.
TCTTTGCGTCCAAGCACCACATTCTTTACCTATGCAGTCCTGGTCCTTTACGTAGACTTTTTGTCCGGTGGTTGTGTCCTGCATCCACCTGCCCAGGCCGTGAGCCACGCTGATGAGCAGCTCATAGTCCACGGGGTCGGGCTGCGGCCCGGCCGCCTGCTCGTTCTCGTCGTCCTGATCGGCGCCAACATCATCTGCTCCATCATCTAAATCATCCTCCAGATCCATCATGACGATGTCACCTGCGCTGTCCTTGTCTTTGGCACCGCGAATGGCATCTTGCTGCTCCCGGTGCGCCCCCGCAAGGTTGAGCCCATAAGCCATTGTTGTTATTGTTTTTTATTATTTTTAGCAGCTACACGTTCTAATGCTTATGCTGGCTTTCGAGCGTCCGTAGTCGCGAAGTTACGCCTGTGCTGCCTATGAAAGGGCATAGCGTCTTCCCTGGCACAAAGCTTGCATTTCAAGCTGCAAGCCGGTTGTTCATTCCACAGGGCGATCACAACTGATAATCCCTTGTTGATGGGCACAGATGCTCAACGCAACATGGCAGCCCCGCCAGAACGCGTGGATTTGGATTCTCCTAACGGCTAAACAACGATCACAAAGGAAAACCGTGAGTGCAAGACCGCCGAAGGTAGAAGCAACGTGGATATTTTCGTCATATCATTTGCGAAAGCCTTCATTGGGCTTCAATAAGGCACGCCCAGTCAACGGCCAGTTCATACAGTCGCCCGCCATCCAACTAAAACAAAAGCTACAAGCTCATAGGACACTGCTGTCGCCTGCTGTCTAGTTCTCATATGAACCGACGCCGGAAACCAGCTCGGGACCCTACTCAACCTGTGGATCCTCTCCATGCACACAAGTTGAGCCTGTCCAACCAAGCCACACCGCCTCTCACCCTGGTGCCCCTTTCCCAGCCATACTGGCCCTGCCCATGCGTTCCCACTCCAGCGCACCGCAAACCTATAACCAATCCAAGCACCTTTCCCGCCTTTTTCGTCACAGACATATGAAACAATTTTCGCACCTGACAGCAACCGAAGGGTGATGTCCGACATGCTCAGTTGCGGATTTGCACATGAACCCACCACCACCACCTTGTATGACCCGCGTGAAAGGGACTGGCACGCTACCGGGCCTGATAGAGTGGATCTATGGGATGGCGCGTACGGGTGAGCCCAGTAGGGAGATGGGCCCCCCTCCATGGGCCCCCTTCGAACGCTGTCCTCTCCTCCTCTTCTTCCCAGAACGGATGTGGGACTTCGGGCAACGCCTAGAGGGGCAGGAGTGGCGGACATCCCGCTTGGTTTTGGTCAGGATTGGGCAGGCAACAGAAACCCTAGTTCCCCCTTTTACGCTGGAAGAAGTGTTGACCGGCTGCCTAACAGTAAGATGCCCGGCCAGGCTTGGAAGCAGTGCTGTCGGAGTGCTACCAATATGCGCGTTTGCCTCGAGGAGAGGAAGGCTCTGTGTCGGGTAGTGGTAGGGGCAGGTGACGGCGGGAAGTGAACCAGCTTGTCCTGGTGCTGCACGTGCTGCTGGAACACATCAGGGCGACTGGGAACTCCTTCCCACGACAATTCACAACTACCATCCTCACCCCAATTTACAAGAAGGGTGACCCCAGCACGCCGAGTACTACCGGGGCATAGCGGTTGGAGGCGCTTTGGCGAAGTGCTATGCGCTTGTTCTCCTGGATAGGCTTGTTCTCCTGGCACGGGGAAGACGCCCTCACTTAGGCACCGAGGCCAAGCGGGTTTCAAAAGAGGTTTGCAGGTGCGGGGTACGCACCCCACGACCATACAACACCCACACAGTATGTGGGAGCCTGAAGACGTTTGTCAGTAGTACCACGTCGAGGGAGGGGGCTTGGGAAACGGAGCCCCGGGAAAATAGGGATGACAACCTTTCTATTGTGCGGAGACAGAGGAGCGGAGAGGACGGGGGCGCTCCAGGGGACGGGGCCTGTACGGCGGAAGAGGCCTGTCCTGGAGGAAGAGGTGCCAGGGTTTTACATGGACGTATTTCCAGTCCTTGTCTCAACGGGTGGGTCGCTGCCGTCCTGCGCCCTGTTGAGACCTATCACACATTCCCGCGATGGGGGACCAACACATCCTGGAGCTTGGCTGCTGCTCCTGTTGCTGTTCTTGATGAGTTGTCTGGACCGAAGGGTTCCCCTTTGTTCATCCCCTAAAGGATGAGTTGCGCATCGTGGAATTGGTAGCGGCTGGGTTACTGGTTACTGGTGCTGCAGACCCTCCCCCCATTTCTCACTTGTGCGAAACGGGTAACCTGTAATAACTTGGTGTTGCGGATTGTCTGGTTGTGGGTGCAGCGTTACCGGGCAAAGAGAAGACGAGGAGGACGCGGCCATGGCGCTTATTTGTCTGGTCTTACTTCCACGACGGAGCTAAGGACCCCCCTCTTCACCCCCACCACCCCACCACTGGGCACCTGGGGGCCCTTCAGTCATAATAGTACGCATTCCGCGCCCTAGGAAGCAAAATAATCGAGGCTTCCCCATCACCGCCTCCTCCCCGGCTTCACCACTCCTCCGCCCCACTCGCGGGCCCCCCTGCCAATACCTAATTTCCTACTCATCGTTAGCCTCCTCCAAACCCTAAACTCCCCTCCCCTCCACCCTCCTCCCGCCTAGCCGCTGCAGCAAGGATGACATCCACGGCCCCATCCTCACGCTCCACATCCACAAACGAATCAAGGACGGCTGAGCCATGTGACCCGATCCGCAGTCTCCTCTTCCTAAATCGAACACCCCGCTGTAACATCCGTACACGGCTCACCCCATGAAACCCACCTCCCCTCGCCTCCCCCCCTTCTCCCCCCACACCTCACACCGCCCACCCCGGGACCCCCAAGCTCGTCAACTTGACGTACGCCGCCGCGAAGTCCGCAAAGAAAGCGTCCTGGTCCTCCGCGTAACGCTCGATATACGGCAGGCACTCCGGGTCATCCGGCAGTACATGATCCGAGGGCAGGCCGATCATGGAGGCCATCGAGTCGTTGGGATTGGTCCAGGGGCGGCGAAGCAGGGCCCGGTAGTACTCGTTGTCGAAGCGGGTGGGGTCCCCAAAGCCCTTGCTGCCTAGCGTGTGGGCACCTGCGCGTGTGTCCGTACATATGTATGTATGTAGGTATGTCGGGTTTGTGCGTATGTCGGATTGGGGTTCCCTCGTGGCCGGCGGGTGTTGGGCGCGAGGAAAAAAGGGAGAGTTAGGAGAAGCAAATACGACCAATATACATACAAGGGAAAGCCATTAAAATATGATGACACTTTTGCGTAGTGTAGTGTAGTGTAGTGTAGTGTAGTGTAGTGTAGTGTAGGGCCCCGGGGGCTCGTCCCGTTGGCCAGGGGGCCGAGGAGGGAATTGTAGGAGGAGGGGGGCAGAGTCGGTCGCGCAACGGGCCCGTAAAGCCCGCGGTCCTGTTCTCAAAAGATGCTGGTGTTATGTAGTAACCATGCCATGGGCATACATACATACATGCATACATACATCCATCTGGGAAAGGGACAGTAAAGGCCTAAAAGCTACAACTGGAACGGGAAGCGCAAGAGGGGGGCCCAAAGGGGGGCCGAACACAGCGAAAAACCCCGCTTAGCTTACCCCCTCCCTCCTCCTTCCCTCATCCCAACCGCTCCCTACCCCCCCCCTACCCGACAGCGCCACCATCTCCTGCACGCTCAGCCCCTTGGCCGCGAAGTTGGCCTTGAGCTGCTCCGCGGTGAAGTTCTCTCCGGGCATGCGGTCCGGGGGGTCGGGGGAGGCCGCCGCCGCCACCGGCCTGCCCAGCGCCAGAGCGATGTCCGGGCCCCCACACAGCCGCACCGCATAAGCCCCAGCTAGAGCCACCAGGTCCGCATCCGTCGCAACACCCTCGGCGGGGGTACCCCGCAGCTCATCACGGACCTGAGGGGGGCCGGGGAGGGGGATGTGTGTCTGTGTGTGTGTGTCTGTGTGTTTCGGGCGGGGACGTGAGGGGTTGAGGAAGTGATGCCGCGGGGGGAGAGGAAGAATGGGCCTGACGGATAGATAGATAGATAGACAGGGGGAACATACACATCAGTTGGTGGGCATATGAGATACGTAATGAGCCCCAAACAGAGCGAGACCCTACGTGAAGGGGGAAGGAAGTGTGTGTGTGTGTGTGTGTGTGTAATTGTGTATTGGTGGGTTGTTGGGGTCTAAGGAAATAACCCTGAGCCAGCTCAGCCACATACGAACCACCACCGCATAGTCGCCGTGCCATTGCATTCGAGGATGGATGAAGTCCCACCCCCTAGGGGCGGGTGCCAGGCGCACCCACGCCGCCACACGCACCCGGACAGGGGGTTACCCTGCTGGGACTGTCCTTCCCCTCCCTTGCCTTACCCCAAACAAAACACGCATAGACACACACAAACATACACACACGCACCTGCTCTATGATCCTCCACCCCCTCTTCAGCCCCGCATTTTCAGGGCGGTCCAGTTCGTACTGTATGGAGGCGTTCAGCCCCCCGTTCCCCGGGGGAAAGCTGAAGGTGCCCGCGTCGTGAAACACAAGTCGCAGCGCCACGGCCGTCTGTACGTATGTGTATGTGCATGCGGGTGAGGTGGGGGGGGGGAGGCAAGGAAAGTAAGACGCATTCAGCCGTGACGACGAAGCCCGCACGCACGCATACGACACATTGCGGGGCTGAAGCGGTGATGCGGTGGGGCGGACGCCGTCGAGGCCCAAGAGTGCCGGTGGCGGGGTTAGGGGTGGTGGGGCCCGGGATGGCAGATGAACATGACGATGTTGTTGTTGTTGTTGTTGTTGTTGTTGTTGTTGTTGTTGTTGTTGTGTCCTATCGTCAGTCCGTAGCAGCCGGGTAAGCCGTACGCCAGTACCCCGGTGCACAGGGGGGGGCACTGCGCACTAGGTACCCACCCACCCCCGGGGATGGGGCACTTGGGGCGGAGGTCGGTGGGCGCAGGGAGGTGGAGGACTGGATGAACGGAAGACTGGAGGGAGGGGTGTGGCCATGTCCTCGCCCCACCGCAGCTCCATACCCGTACACATCAGTGGTTGCTGTGGGCTGTGTGTGTATGTATGTGTGTGTATGTATGTGTGTGTATGTGTGTATGTGCACAGGGTAACCAGGATGAGAGGCCTGGAAGGACTGCAGCTCTCCTTCCTATCTATCTCTCCCACTTCACCCCACCCTCTCTTTCCCCCGCCCTCCTCTCATGTCGTGTGTCGTGGGTTGAAAAGCTGGGGCATCCTTCCTTCCTAAGCCACACCTGGCTGTTGCTTTATTGACATATCGCATTACCTCGGATTACCCGCCTCGCACCGAAACGCAGTTTGAATTTCAGGCCGTTACCTCCAATCCCCGCCCACGTTCTCGGTCTGTGCGGCGTCTCCCTCCTTTCAATCGTTCGTGCCTACTTGGCCCACCCACCTTGGCCTTGGGGATGGCCCGGGCTAGCGCCTTGTTGAGGGCTGCCTTGACTTCCCTGGAGGGAGTAACTGGGACAGAAATAGCAGCGGCGGTGGCGGGGGCTGTGGCGACCAGCTGGCCAATGGACGGCAGCACTCCACCAATTAATGCGCCCAGCAGCGGCGCAGAAAGACCCAGTACCTGGCGCCTGGAAAGAGCTGGCTGCTCTTTAGTCTGATCCCGGTCATGGCCTGCGTGCAAAAGACCGCGATGGGGAGCGTGTTGCTGACCGGACCATTTCGATGACTGTCCGGCTCCTCGCGACGAGATTGCAAGAGCTGACTGGGACCTGACCTGTCGATGGGACGCGGGCCTGATGCGCTACATCCGCTCTAATCAGAAGAGGATTGCGTTGTTTCGCGCCAGGTGTTCGGCTGGCGAGAGTATCGGGGCACGGTGGGCGATGCAGAACGCCAAACATAGCTAATGAGTGTGACAGTGCACGGATCGGGCTATCCAAAATTGAAGTGAAATGCGACGCGGGAACTTGAGAGTTCCCGAAAGGAGAGTCGAGTACGGGGCATACGGGGTCTGATCAGACTGACAACCATCGCACAGCAGTGACGGAACGCCAACAAACACTCTGTGCAGCAATTCGCATTTTATTTTGCAGATCAGGTGAACATATTTCATTGTTTAAACGAAGACAAATTGATGACTGCGCGGGCACGGACAAAGTCTGAATAAGATACGGTTGTGGGGCACACAACGCCGGCCTGCTAGCGACTATGCCCCCTGTGAACAATATCTAAGTAGGATTTATTTATGGCGCTCTTGGGAGGCACACATACGTTGCCGCGAAGGTTTATTTCTAGCCTCGAGCCTTTTCGCTTAGCTTGCGCAGCCCCTCACACACATCGACAGCAGTTTGTACGGGGCTTTCGCAGCAGTTTATGTAGCGTTGCAAACGTCTTGCGTTGCGCGGCAGGTCGGCCTGTCATTAGGGCGATGAGCTCGACGACAGCGGCCCCGGCCCAAGAGTTCCCCCAAAGCACTGCAGAGCCGCCATCATGGATGCAGAAGGTCAAGGCAAACTTCTGCAGGTAGGCAAGGGCGGACCCTGCACAGATGCGTTGGGCGGACGGCTGGAGGGGGCAATGCCGTACAGTGGAAACTAATATCCAACGGGGAGCTTTCCAGCGCGACGAAAGGACATGCTCCCGCGAACGTGGGCGCCAGCATTGCCCTTGCATCGTGATGTGCACGAAGGTGCCTCAGCTCGCTTGACTACACGTGTCTTCATACTTTGCCATTTGCCATGATGTACGTCACTGCCGTACTGCAGTACATGGAACAAATCTTTCAGTTGATCACACGCCTGGCCGTCCTGTCATATATCCTTAGCCCTCCTGCCGGTCGTCTGGCTGGATGCCCGTTTGAACTGTCTGGGTTTTGCGTAGTGATCTGTGGATGGATTTACCTTCGTCCCCAAGCTGCCTCGTCTGTCCACCACTCGCCTACCCGCCTGCCTGCATGTCCCTCCCGGGGCCCCTCTCAAGCTATGTGGGGCTCGTTTTACATGTTGCCTCTCACAGCCACGGACTGTTTCTCTTGCAACCTGTCTGTCCGTTCGTCTGTCTGTCCGTCTGTCTGTCCGTATCGCTTTCCAGACTCTCTTCCCCATTCCTACATCTTCCGCTCTCCTGATGCTGCTGCCTGCTTTCTTTTGGGGGAAGGGAGGTAGGTAGCAGACACGGAGGCCTCACATCCATTCCAAACTTCATTTACATGCGCTCTCCCCCCTCCTCTCCGCTCACTAAACCCCACTTCCCCCCTCTCCCCCTCTCTTTCCCTCCCTATCTCCGGGGGGACATGCGTGTTTGTGTGTGTATGTTTGTGTGTGTTTGTGTGTGCGTGTGTCTATATATGTGGGTGTCTCCCAGGGTATGCGGCGGCCGCCTGTCCGTGTCCAAGCCCACGGGCGACAAGGAATGGCGCCACGTGTGCGGCAGCTGCGGCTACGTGGACTACCTGAACCCCAAGATGGTGGTGGGCTGTGTAGTGGAACACCAGGGGAAGCTGCTGCTGTGCAGGTGGGGGCGGGGTGGGGGTGGGGGTGGGGGCGTGTATGGGTGTGTGTGTATATAGTTAACTGGTTCGTAGGAAGGAAATGGCGAGGATGATATGAGAGCATCTGTACCGTGTTTCTATGTTTCTGTGTATAGGTGTGTGTGGAAGTGCGTGTGTGTGTGGCGGTGGGAGGGTGAGGTTGGGAAGGGCGGGATGAATCTGGAGGGATGGATGGCGGGGGAAACGTTGTTAAGGGGCTTACCTGGAAAGGTTGTGTGTCTGTGTGGGTTGGGGAGGGGAGGGGGAAGAGGGGAGGGGGGTTATGGGGAGGGCGTATGTACGTTGAGGGTGGCACGACAGCTATTCATGTGTTTTGGGGAAGATAGGGGGGAGGTATGTGGGGGCTGGGGGCGCTGCTGGGCGGCGTGGGTTCCCAAAACAACTAGTGACGATGAGCAGCAGTAGCGGCAGCAGCAGCAGCGGTAGGAAGGACTGATGGACAGCTGGACCGCAACGCGGGCCCACTCGACCGACCCACGGGTCAGCCAGCTTCCCTCTCTGCCTACCTGGTTACCTGCCTTCCATTCCCTCCCCTTCCCTCTTGTCCCCCCATCCGGCCCCCTCCCAACCTACCCCATCCCCATGCATCCGTCTATCGCCTGTGCCTATTCGCACTCTCCCCCCCAACCCCCCCATGGCGGTCCCCCAGACGCGCCATCGAGCCGTGTCGGGGTTTGTGGACCCTCCCCGCGGGGTTCATGGAGCTCAACGAGTCCACCGTGGGGGGGGCGGTCAGGGAGACGTGGGAGGAGGCGCATGCGGCTGTGCAGGCGAGGAGGGGGGAGGGGAGGAGGGGTGTGTTTGTGTGTGAGGGGAAGGGCTTTACAGTTTCTGGGTTGGGTGTGAGGAGGAGGGCGGGAAACGGGGGGGAAAGGAGAGGAGGGGAGCCCTGGCGTTGTGAGGCATGTGTTTTGTGACGCGCTGTGAGGGGCAGGGGACGTGTGGAGGAGCATCAGGACCAGCATCACATGATGTCGTGCACAGATGCGTGTATGTATATGTATGTATACATGTATATATGTCGGATGTCGGGGATGCAAGGGGTTTACGGTGATGGTGGAGGCGGCCGCGGCCGGCGGTTTCTTCCCCGCTCTCCTCAAACCCCCCTCCCCTCACCCGCCACCTACCCCCCGCCAACTCAGGTTATCGCCCCCTACGCGCACTGGGACATCCCGAACATAGGACAAGCGTACATCCTTTTCAGGTGCGTGTGTGTGTAAGTGTTTATATTTAATTAAACTGCAAAACGTCGCGAGGAAGCTGTGATCATCACACTTGTTGTTGTTGTTGTTGTTGCGGGGGGGGCCGGGAAGTCACCGACCACATCCCGAGCTCTACCGGCGGGTGAAGTCGCAGTCCAGGAGTGATGTAAGGGGTGGGGTGGGGGGGGCCGGGAAGTCACTGACCACATCCCGAGCTCTACCGGCGGGTGAAGTCGCAGTCCAGGGGTGATGTAAGGGGTGGTGGGGGAGATAGCTGTGCATTTCCTCAACAACAACATGTGGGTGTGTCGATGTACGTGGGGGTCCAGTGACAGATGACGCCAGGCCGAGCCGAGCTGGTGTAACAGCCGGAGCCGCGGTAGCAGTGGTGGCGGTATGATACAGACTACCACTGGGGGGTGGTGGGGGTGGGGGGGGTGGATGGCTAGAGTCGACGAATGCTATGCAAGGACGTGTTTTTGCCCCAAGTGAGGAACTCTGAGCAGACGACGATATATATATATATATGTATATATATGTATATATATATCCAACTACTTATTGTTCGTTAGTAGTTGGTTAACGGACACGGCAAGCCAGGGGGAGGGGGTCATGCGTCAGCTGCACGTGTGATTCTGGTGATAGCCGGGTAGGGCCCCGCCCCTCCGCCCCCGGGGAGGGGGTCTTTCACCCCCGGGGGGAACCAGGAGCCCTTCCGTGAGTGTGTGTGTGTGTGTATAAGGGGGAAGAAAGGGGGACGGTATGCGGGCCCGCAGATGGGGGAGGGGAAATAAAACACAATGTCACACAATTGACCCACCGGAACCCACCTGCCTTACGCCCGCCCTGGACCGGCCCCCCTAGGGCCCAACTCGCGCCGCCGTACACCTATTCCTCGGGACCTGAATCTCTGGAGGTGGCGTTATTCGCCCCGGACGACATCCCCTTTGACCAGATTGCCTTCAGCTCTGTAGCCGTTACGTTGCGGTTGTACTGCGAAGATCTGCGGACGGGGGCCTTCCGCGTGCATCATGGTGAGGTGGGGATGGATGGAAAGGGGTCTATACGGCAGTGGAGTGCATGTATGTGTGTATGTATGTGTATAAGATGAGTGTTGAGGGTTGGAAATCAAAAAAACAGGATCTTGGGGGCACAGCTGGCTGGGGGTTGGGGAGAGAAATGACGGGAACGACATTGAAGGAGGCAGTCTCTGGCAGGAACCAGCTTGCTGCTTGCTTCTACCCTCTTTTCTCTCTCTCTCTCTCTCTCTCGCCTCCATCCTGTCTCTGTCCTTTCCCCGGCTTTTTCCCCCTTCTCCCCTCCCTCTCCCTTTACTTCTTTACGGCTTGGCATTACTGCTTTTCTTCCGCGCTTATTTTAGTCTTGGCGGCTAGGTAGGTAGTTTTCCGACATCTTCTTCACTACGTCATCCCGAGGTCGCCGCCTTCAAGAACGCCTTTCGGTCAGTTCTACGTCTGGTACACTCTTGCCCTGGCAGCAGCTTCACTCGTCCATGGTTCGTCTCTCCCCCCTCCCTCTCCCGCCTTCCCTTCCCTCTCCCCCCAATTTCCTTTTCGTCAACTGTGTGTGCTTCGCCGTAACCCCCCACCACCCAGGTGTCATTGACAAGAGGCCGGGTTCGTTACCCAACGACCCGGGGACGTTCCAGCTCCGAGACCATGTGGCCATGGAGGTCACCAGCACTGCAACCACCTCCACCACCGCAACCAATACCCCGGGGACAGGCGGCGGGCAGACAGGGCCAGGTTCATAGCCACCTCCACCAGCACCTCCACCAGTCATGAGGGCTCGGAACGGTGGGGGGAGGGGAACCTCCTCCAACCCGGGCCCCCTGCATGTGCTATGTTTGTGTGCGGGTGTGTGTCCGCCCTGTCTCTCTGCATCGACACGACGTCAACACACACACACACACACACAGCAGCAGCAGCAGCAGCAGCAGCAGCAGTAGCAGCAGTGGCAGCCGCCGCGGGGTGAGAGCTGTCCCAAGGAGGAGTATTTCAAGGGGGCCGGGCAGGGGGTCGGCAGCTGCAGCAGCGGCAGCAGTGGCGGAGCTAATCTGCACTGCAGCTGACGAGGACCATTCGCCAGCTCCACCTCGCCCCGCGCTCCCTGGCCTCCCGCCCACCCTTTCCTTGGCAGCAGCTTCACTCGCTCGTGGTTCGTCTTTCCCTCCGTGGCCTTGCACCCCCCTTTTCCTCCCACCCCCGTGGTGATTAAGCGGAGCGGACTGTGGAGGGAACCGCTCACCCGCACACCCCGCCACTCGCCCACCCACACCCACCTTCCAACAACAGCACCTGTGCACCGGGGCGCGTTCCGAGTCAGGGCCCTGTTGCGCCCTGGGTGGTTCCGGCTGTGGCCTATCTCGACAGGGCGCTGGCAGACCGCCTCGAGGGCTGACAGGAGATGCGGAGATGAGAGGTGCCCCGGGGGGGTGGGGGATAAGGCTCTGGAGGGGCCCCAGGCGGGTTGCCGCTGCTGTGCTGTGTCGGCCTTGGTGTTTGTTTGTAGTGGGCATCGTCGAGTGGGCATCCGACGACGGACGACGACGGCATCAGCATCCTGACGCAAGTCACTGAGGGCGTCAGCTGATCTTCAAAACGTCGAGTACACCTTCACCCCCCCACTGGTCGACCTTAGGGGCTGCGCGGGTGTGAGGTGGTGATATTGGTATTCTATTCCACCAGTGGAGGTGAGGGGCGAGTCCGATGAGGTTGGTGTTGATGAGGTTGGTGTTGCGGGTCCTAAGGAAAGTACAGAAGTGCTGATCTGGTATTTGGTGTGACAGGCAGATGGCGGAGAGGTTGGTGATGGAGTCGGTCGGTCGGTTCTGAACCTCGGTGTCTGTGTTCCCTCCAGGCGCCACTGCCGCCACCATCACCTGCTGCTGCGGCAGGTTTCTTCCCCCTTCCCTCCCTCCTCAACACCATCGCCTTGTCATCATTCGCAGCCGGGGATGGCGCACGAGGTTATAACGCTTGTGTGTGTATGCATGTGTGTATGTATGTGTGTTCCTGTGTTTCCGTACTGTTACGTTGGGTTTTAGGGTTAGCAGCGAACCTGAAACGGGTCCAGGGCTGTGTTGTGTAGCCTGGGGGTGTTGGGCATGTTGGGTAGCAGCCGGTGGGGTCGGCCCGTGCCACCCCTAGCGACCACGCACCTGGCATCACTGGCGCTATCTTGAGACTCTCCAGCTTGAGTGTACTGTCAACCGCTTTAAATGCCCGCGAGTGGCTAGATTAGGAGGGGGGCGGGGTACACCGGTAGGGGCTGGGGTTGCTGGGGTTGGGGTCGCTGGAGCTGCTTGCTGGACAGGGGGGAAGTTCTACGGGGGGGATTCTTCACAGACGGGGGTGGGGCAGGGGTGCTGACATGGAGGCGCCAAAGGGGCATGAGAGGAGTACTGGGCAGCATGCAGGTGGGGATGTTGCCACTGGGGGAGTTACCACTTCCGTTGGTGCATACCCGTGTGTGTATGGATGTATGTACGTATGGATGTATGTACACGCTGCAAAGTTTCCACCATGTACAAGCGTTACGTACGTGCAAAGCTCGCAGCTGTGTACACATACATTACCTGTATCAAGCTCGCTCGTGTAGATTGTGTAGATTCTCACGTCGGTGCCTGTGAGGGGCAATGCGGATGTGTGCGCGTATGTATGTATGTATGTCGTTGATTACACTGTGGGCCGCGAGAGCCGGGGGCCGAGGCCGAAACACAGGGCAAGGGTCGGGAGCACACAGCGCAAGTCGGTTAGTCTTGTGTGCTGCCAACCCCACCCCGACTCAGACGGCCAACACACTAGGCAGCCACTCCGCAGCCCCTCCATCCTGGGATGCGCTGCTGTGAGAACACGACGAGCTCTCAGGTCCCGCTAGATCGAGTCCACAAGTCTCAAGTAGGGCCAAGGCAAAAGCTCTCTGAAACAACCAAACAAAACACAACCAACGACAAAGGGAAGAAAAACCCGAAAAAGGAAAAAGACGGCCAGGTTCGCCCAGGCAGGGGAGGGCTCCTGATACACCTAACAAGCCCAAAGAAGAAAAACCTCCAAGAAAGAAAGGCATAGAGAGCTCGAACCACAAGACGTCTTTCAGCCACCTCACAAGAACTGTCCTCCTCTACTTCTCCCTTCCTGGGCTGGTCCAGGGGAGAAGTAACCAACCAAAGAAAAGGGACCACCCACAAGCCTGATCACCACTGCAGGTACCCGGGATAGGCCGGCGAGACCATAAACGGGACAACGTAGCCACGACACGCAGCTCCTAGGCCCTCCAGAATACCGCAGGGGGAGGAATGTAGCCCGCACGGCGCCTCCCCCTTACCATCACTAAACCAGAACGGCTGGTCCTCCAGAACCTACTCACCCTGCCTCGTACTGCATCGCTCCCACCCGCCAAGCAACCCAGTGCCGCAAAGAAGACGTGCCTAAGTAGAATGGCCCTCCTGGGGCCACAACTCCCCCTCATCCGAGCCCCACTGCTACCAACAGAACTCAATCTCCCAAACACCAGTAAACCTACGTCCTCTTGGCGCTCTCAACGCCATTTCCCCCCTCCCCTACCCGCACATCCCCTCCTCCACTGGGCTCTCCAACACCCTACAACCTCAGGGCGGCACTAGTGAGGAAAAAGGATTCCTCCCCGCACTACATGACCCTCTCCACTCCCGCACTACTCCTCTCCATCTCCCGCCTCGGGGTTTCCTTTCTCCTATACCCTTACCTCCAACCTCTACCCCCCTTCAGCTCCTATACCCCGCCCGAGCCCTGCCCTACATACTAAGCTCAAAGCTCTCTTAGGCAATAATTTCCACCATGTCGGCACACCGCAATGCACCTTCTGAAACCGACAGGATCGGGTGGTCAGGCCCCACCCTGTCCCAGCCTCTCCGCAGGATGCCCAGCACCGTGAAAGAGTGCGAACACGCCCAGAAGTCCACCACTGCCCGTGTGCAGGCTTGCTCCAAGGGGGTTGCTACGGGTGCCGCTGCCGCCATGGTTGCCTTTGCTGCTACCACCCCTGTCACTGTGTTCCACTCCTGCATTTGGTCCTCATCCCCCGGCATGTTCAGTGCAGGCCCCGTCTGCGGTCCCACCCTGTCGGCCTGGATGAAAAAGTCCATTATCCGCCTCTGCCTGGGGCCGGGTGCCTGCCCCTGCTGCACGTGCTCCCGGTTCTGTGGTCCTTGGCTCCCAGCTTGTTCCTGTCTCCTGCCCACTGCCCTCAGGCAGCATCTGCCCTCCATGGCAGACAGGGCCGACAGGGCGATTATATCCCATACAGCCTGTTCACATCCGGCTGGGGCCAGTACTAGCCAGTGTTTTTTTTTCGTTTTGGGCCTAGTACCCTATAGTAATGAACTGGGTGTTTCTTGAGGTTACAATTCCTATTTGTATAGTCGCTG
>NW_003307570.1:855599-865509 GCF_000143455.1 Volvox carteri f. nagariensis | reverse complement strand
CCCCCCCAGACACCCCCCTCAAAGCCCGTACGGTGTGCTGTAAATAACACCTGACGTCTGGAACTCCCCTCTCGGACTTGCTGAGTGCTCTGGACAAAAGGTTGTCGACCATCCGCGCTGTCAGCTGGTCCCGCTCGTGCTGAAGGGCCTGCGCTTCATGGTTGCACATGGCTTCTTGGTGTTTTCATGTGAAGACTACATTACAAACAAGTACCTGCACGCAAGGGAAGAACGTCTTCGTGAAAGGGTAGGGCTGGGTGAGGGCACACTACCACGAAGCGGATCACCAAGGCCTACAGACCAACCGCTTCACGGCAGCACCCAAACGTAGCTACGAACTACCCGAATTAGCCAACACTGTCACGTGCCGCGACACAAGAGCCACACTGGCTCGTACGCCATACGGCAAAGACACTCCGTATTCGCAGAAAACCTTAGTTTTCAACGCTTCACTTAGAAAACTGTCAGTTTTCATGCGAAGACTACGTTACAAACAAGTACCTGCACGCAAGGGAAGAACGTCTTCATGAAAGGGTAGGGCTGGGTGAGGGCACACTACCACGAAACTTCAATAATCGTGGAGGGGGCGGCCGTGCCCTTAGCCACCCAACCCCGCACAAGGCTACAGCCACAAGGAACGCTATGGGGCCGCTGCCCCCGGCCTCTCCAGGCCCCGACCCACGAGTTAACACTCGTGTCGGCTCCCAAACACCACGGGGCTGCTGCCCCCCGGCCTCTCCGGGCCCCGACCCGCGAGTTAACACTCGTGTCGGCTCCCAAACACCACGGGGCTGTTGCCCCCCGGCCTCTTCAGGCCCCGACTCGCGAGTTAACACCCGTGTCGGCTCCAAACCACCACGACCTTCCCGGGCGCACGGGCTGTGAATTACCTCTCATACCCGCACCACACTACACCCCGTTACTTCTCCTTGCACTCTTTGGCGAAGTGCCCAGGCTTATTGCACTTGAAACAGACAACCGCCGCCGCCGCCGGCTTCACCCCGGCCCCCACACCAGAGCCGGCCAGCACGCTCGCGGGTTTGGCCTGCTTGGGCTTCTTGCCCGCCACCACCTTCACGGCCTGCTTCAGCGCCTTGCACTCCTCCTCCGTCTCCGTGTACACCATGCCATGCATCTCATGCACGACTTCCCAGCCGTGGTTGTATGCAACGACCAGCTCCTTCACGACCCCCCGGAACACGGCCTTGCCGTCGGTGATGGCAGTCTCCATGGCCTCGATGTTCCTGAAGCGTTCCTCACCGGGCCGAGCCGCGAGGACGTTGCACCACGCGTCCTCAATGTCCATTACCGCATTGTAGCATTTCTCGATATGTGCGCGCTGTCCACTGAGAGACTTGTTCGCTTTGCCCTCGCTGGCGCCGAAGTCACATTTGAAATCCTCAAGGGCGACACGGGCCCACTTCACCGGTGGACCGTCGACCGCCTGCACGTCAGGCTTCGTGTCCATCAGCTTCTTAATGGTTGTCAGCTGCAGCTTCACGGCGTTCAGCTGGTCCATGGCAGCCAGCTGCTGCTTGTTCAAAATTACGCCCGGGTCAGCGGCACGACGCTCCTGCGCAGCCTTGACATCTTTATCTTCCTTAAGTGCGATGAGTCGCGCTTTTAGTTCAGTGTACATCGTGTTGTAGCTGACCGAAGTCTCGCTGTCAGAATCAGACGTTGTAATTGAGGGCACACTACCATGAAGCGGATCACCAAGGCCTACAGACCAACCGCTTCACGGCAGCACCCAAACGTAGCTACGAACAACCCGAATTAGCCAACACTGTCGCGTGCCGCGACACAAGAGCCACACTGGCTCGTACACCATACGGCAAAGACACTCCATATTCGCAGAAAACCTTAGTTTTCAACGCTTCGCTTAGAAAACTGTCAGTTTTTTGGAGAGCTCGTGGCTTTTTAGCGTGGCCTGCCTGGCATCCATCGTGACGTCCCGCCGCCGGCTGTGGGAGCAGGGACCGCACCGGACACGGTCGTGCACCTCGCCAGCCTCCATATCCGGTGCAACACACTCAGCCCATTCGAACAAAGCTGTCCAGTGCGCCTGGAAGCGACACACTCCCTCGTTCTCCCGCCAGCTCCCATCGCTTTGGCCTTTCAGCACACGCTGTGTCTGCTGGTGCCGCGCCTGCTTTTGAATCACCAGCGGCGTGTGCTACGAAGCACCCGCCCTTGAAGGTGGCAGTGGTGCCGTGGCGACATCTTGGGGTGGTGGCCCTTCCTCGTCAGAATCAAGCTGATCAGCATCTGAGTTGCTGATTGCTGCAGCTGTGTGTGGCCGCTTCGCCGGGGGATCCTCAACTTCGCTCAAATCGCTGCAGCCAGCTGGCTTCACTGACTTCAAGAGCGCAAGGAGGCCCGACTACGGTGTCTTCAGGAACCGCGGCATGCCTATCCTTATCTTCTGTATTATCTAATTCTTCTTCTAATTGTTTGGGGCATTGCGTCTGCGGAGTTTGCTTTGGTCAAGGATGAACGAATGCCCCGTTGACCTAAGTTGAATGCAACAACGGGCCGTCTATGGTGATACCATCAAATATCTTATATATAAATAGTGTATAAGCTCCAATTGGTCAGCTTTATATGTGCAGAAGGCATTTGGGGCGACTTATGGCCGAAGTAATGAACCAGTACGGCCAACTGACCCAACGATTCCATTTTTTCCAGGCTCAGACCCCCATCTGTTATTGTTGGGTATTGGCATTTTTCTTTTTTGATTTCTTGTTTCCAGCCTGGCGGTTCATGAGCCTTTTGGCTCGTCTGGACCGTACAAGCTTGAAGCTTGTAAACGTAAAACATAAAAACATAAACCCCCATCTATTCCGAGAAAGTAATATATTCCAAAACAAAAACACTGGTACTAGCCAGACTTGTTTTCGGGTGACTCCCCCTACCGCCGTTTCCTGAGAAGACTGTAGATGCCGGTCGATCTGTGCCCTCACCGCCTGCGCCACCGGGCATTCCCAAAAGTGATGCATGCGTGGCGAGCATGGCTGACCAGCTGCTCCACTGAATCCGCCACATCCACAGCGTAATTGGAGTCATGCGGGCTAGGTGCTGTTGCCTGGTAGGGGAACGCCATCCACCGCGAGCTTGCCATAACGTCTCCTTATTCTCATTCTCCCATCGTACCCCGGACCATAAGCGGGCCTGGGTCGCCCTGAATAGACTGATTTCCGACGGGCCCTCAGCACAAATTCAGCCACCAGGCGTCTTTTCCTCTCCACCATAGGCCCACATTGCAGCTGTGTCGCCAGGTGAACAGTGAGGCGTGCCAGTGGGATGGCTTCCGTCATCCCAGGTATACGCCACCCAATTCGCCCAGAAATCATGCCCATTGCTTGCGTGCTGGTCAGCAGTGGGTGCTGGTGACGGTATAGCAGCCTCCTCCTCATCCATTGCCGCTGCCATTGGATCCGTTAGCCCCCGCTGCTGTTCCTGCTGCTGCTGTTGCTGCTGCTGTCGCCGGGGCTCAACGGTTCTAGCAGCTTCAAGCCAGGCCGGGTTTATGATGAGGGCTGCCCGGATCACGGGTTTATCCCGCGTGAAGATCGGGGAAAGCGGGTCGAGGTGAGTCCGGGCCCACTCCAGCCATACCGTCCTAGGGAGGGTTGCCAGCCCGCTGCTCTCTGCCAGGGTCCAAACCCGCACCAGGTCCCCTACTGTCTGTAGTTTCCTGCAGGTGGCAAGCCCTAGGTATTGGTATTCCAGGCCGGGGCGGCGGCCCCGGTCCGTCGGGTCAGTCCCTCCAGCATTGGGGAATAGCAGATTTCCCCATAATGCAGTCGTCCAGCACCAGTCACCGGGTGTCAGTGGGTTGGTCCCGATGTCCTCTGGTGGCGGCAAGTGCCCCAGGGCTCCCACAATCCGGCTGATATCCTTCGGCAGGTCACTAGTCCCAAGCCAGGGCCCAGTTGGGTTCACGGTTGTCAGGGCCCATGGCTGGAAAGCGGGGTTTGTGAGTAGGAGGTAGGCGGAAAGCGTGCGGACCCAGGGGTGGATACCTCCGCCCACCTGCATATCTGTGTCTGTTGCGCCTGTATCTGTTCTCGTGTTGCCTGTTCCGCAGCCCTAGGGTTGTGATGACAAAACGAGCAGCCCATACCGCATGCCGGGCTTGGATGTGTTGCCGGAGGGGCAGCAGACCAAAACCTCCTACTGATGGGTGACCGTTCAGGAGTTCTTTGGGCACGCCAGTCAAGCGTCGGCCAGGATCATCCGGGCCTTGTTGGCAGTCGACCAGGCGAGCCGTGAGTCGTTCTATCTCGTCCAGCATGCGGTCTGGGGCCAGTCCGCCATGCTCCATGTGCCAGGTGACTGTCTGCAAGCCATACGCCGACGCCGCCATTGCCCTAACAAATGCTGACAGCGGGAAGCGGGACAGACGCTGCATCCACCGTTTGGCCTTCCCATCCTCTTCGTCCAGTCCGGCTGTGGCGGGGTCACCTGGTTGTCTATCGGCAGGTTCAGGGCAGTAGCAGTGGTTACCACATTAAGACCTCCGATTGTCTCATGCTGGGGGCCTGTTAGCTGGGATCCTGCTGCTGGCGCCTGCTGCTGTTGTTGCTGTCGCTGCTGGCCAATCCATAGCAGTTCCACTTTCTCCAGGTTGAGTCGCAGGCCGTATACCCGGGCAAAGGTTTCCATGGCCTGTAGGAAGGAGGGGACTGATTCCGCGCGTGTCATCTGCATACTGGCATGCAGTGACGGGACTTGGGTCGGACGGTTGCAGCTTAATTCCCACCTCCTGGCTCCGGAGCCAGCATTGGACAGCTTGGGCGACCAAGAGGTATAGCAGAGGCGCCAGGGGGCAGCCCTGTCAGATGCCAGCCTCCATGTCTACCAACCTGGACTTGTACCCGTTGACCATTGCCCGGGCTCGGGTTTTGCTCAGTAACAGACGTACCCACCCACACAGCTGTGGCCCTGCCCCCATCGCCTCCATGGCCGCTAGGAGAAAATTTATGTGTGTTGTTACAGGGTGGTATAGCTTCACCAGCGGCCCCCTTTCCCGAGGCAGTTCCCTGCTTTCCCCTGCGAGAGCTCTCGAGGGGCACACTAATCCATTCACCCCATCCGACTTCAGAATGTATTCGTTGGGTTCAGCAACTCACCACCAGCATCTAACCAAATCTAGCGGATCAACGGCGCCTCAACTTAGTTCCTGGTCAGCTCGCAAGTTGATTTATCACGTCCTACACCGTCCATAAGATGGAGGGCCACTGTTGTATCTTACTAAACCACAACTGGAATGGTGGCGTCGGAAGACACCGATTTGGAAGAGTTTCGCCCGCTTAAATAGCGGAGGATGCAGCCATCCCATGAATCGTACAGCCAATTCCGAAAAGGCGCGGTCCAGTCCGGAATTGCGTACCGTTGATCCATGCTTCCAATCGATGACGGGGCTCCGCGAGCCAGGGACCAGCGTCCCAGTCGTAGCCTGTGCTACGACCCCCGCCCATACTTCTGCAAGTATGGACTTCCGCCTGAGGCGGCGTTTACTTGTTGGCATCCATGACAGCTTCCCGCTCGCCGTCTGACCCAGAGGTCGGAGCCATAAAGATCTGACAGAAAAGCGGCAAAATAGGCAGTTGGAATTCAGTTAGTTCCAGCGAACTTGTCCAGTAACCGCGCCGAGCGAGAAAGGAAAAATTAGACAGAAGAATGTATCAGTTTGGACCCAGATTTAAGAAGCGGAATACAACAACTATCCCCCCTCTAGATGCAGCGTCCTCGATGCATGGCAAGAAACTGGCAGACCAGAACCGGGCCAAAACGCGCGGGAGTTAAAACACTTACCTTTAACCCGCAAATCTTACCTTGCCCGTGCTCGTTGCCGTGCTTCTTCCAGCAGAGGTTTTAGGTCAGGGGTAAAGTTAGCTTCTGGTTCCCAACTGTTGTGCTCAGCCGAGTACCCAACCCATTTGACAAGATACTCGTGCACAGTGCGCTTACGGCGGCGGTTTCTGCATACTTTTCGGGAACGGTAATCCAGTATCCGTTCAACCGCGTAAAATGTCTGCTTGCCTGAAAGCCAAGTAACTGGTCCTGGCTCCGTGACAGTAGGAGCAGGTTTTGGCTGAAGCGCAGCAGCAGGGTCAGTAGTACGGAAAGGTCGGACTAGAGAGACATGGAATGTGGGATGGATGCGCATGTCAGGTGGTAGTTGCAGCTCGACTGCAGTAGACCCAACCATGCGAACGACAGGAAATGGTCCCACCCAACGAGGTAAAAGCTTACGAGAACCATCCGCTAGGGACCTCAGGTTCTTAGTGCTCAGCATCACCAACTGGCCCTGCGAGAAGGTGATGGCACGTCGGGATTTGTTAAAGTAGTCCGCCGTACGTTGCTGTGCAGCTTCAAGGCAAGATTTAGCATCAGTCAGTCGGGACACAAAGGACTTGGCAAACGTCTTTGCTGCAGGCAAGTTGACGTCCAACTCCCGCCAAACAGGCAAGGCAGGGTTGTATCAGGAAAAACGGACTTTTGCCAGTCGCGCGATTCACAGCATTATTAATCGCGAATTCAGCAGCAGTTAGATATGTGTCCCAGACAGAAGGCGTACGTCCGGCATAATTGCGCAACATATCGCCAAGAGTGCGATTCGTACGTTCTGTCTGTCCATCAGTCTGTGGGTGATAGGCGGTGCTCAGGTTAACACGCATGCCTAACAGATCACCCAGGGTGCCCCAAAATCTGCTGGCAAATTGCGATCCGCGGTCGGTCACAACGTTCTTGGGGACACCATGCAAACGCACTATGTTGTCAAAGAACAGACGTGCAGTTTGCTCAGCTGTGCAGGATGATACCGTAGGTGCCAGGTGCACCATTTTCGTGAGTCGGTCTACCATGACCAAAACGGCATCGAATCCCCCCTCAGTTTTGGGCAAAGCTACAATAAAGTCCATGGTAACACTTTCCCAAGGGGCGGCCGGCACAGGCAAGGGACACAGGAGGCCGTGGGGCTTACCAGACAGGACTTTATTGCGTTGGCACAGCTCACAGTTCTGGACATAGTTCTCGGCGTCCTTAGCCATCCGAGGCCACCAGAATTGACGACGGAGAACCTCGACCAGACGGGTGCAGCCAGGGTGCCCAGCCAGCGGGTCGTCATGAAAACGTGACAGGAGATCATGACGCAGCAAGTCATCATTCGGAACGACAACCTGCCGAAAAGTACCCTCAGTGCGGATCCAAAGGCCACTGTTACGGGTTAAATGGCCAGTATTGTGGTTATCGGAAAACCAGGGATCCGTGGCATAGGCAGCTCGAAGTCGTTGCACAAGTTCAGAGGGCACAACGGGTGCTGCAGCACGGTTGCGTGTAACGACTGACAGAATGGCTGCATGCAGACAAGGGTGCCGACTTAAGGCATCAGCAACGTTAAGGATGCCTTGCAGGTATTCCCATGTGAAGTCAAACCGGCTAAGGTATTCCATCCACCGGGCTTGACGACGATTAAGGGTAGGCACGCCTTGCAGAAACGTTAGGGGTTTGTGGTCGGTTTTGAGGGTGAACGGCCGACCCTCCAGATAACACCGCCACTCCTTAAGCGCGTGCAGTACAGCAAGAAGTTCTTGTTCCCCAGTGGTATAACGGGTTTCAGCCCCCGAGAACTTCTTACTAGTAAAAGCAATTGGTCTCCCGTTTTGCAGCAGTACTGCTCCCGTACCATGCAAGGACGCATCAGTTACGACCTCCACACGGAAAGGTTGGGAGTAGTCCGGGAAACGCAGGATGATGTCTTCAGAGACAACACGCTTAAGTGTATCGAAAGCTTGCTGGCAGTCAGGACCCCAGCAGTCAGGAGATACAAAAGCCCCTTTACGTGTCAGATTTGTCAGAGGTGCGGCAATAATGGCATAGCGTTCGATGAACTTACGGAAGTAGTTCGTCAGCCCCAAGAACTTCCTTAGTTCTTGTAAATTGGTCGGGGTAGGCCAGTTCCGCACTGCAGCAGTCTTACGGGGGTCCATGCGAATGCCATCCTTGGAGACGATGTGACCAAGGTATTCGACCTGAGGCTGGGCCCAGTGGCACTTAGAACGCTTGGCAAACAGTTGCTCACGCCGCAAAATTTCAAAGACCAGTCGTAAATGCTCCAGGTGCTCTTCACGTGTCTTTGAATAGACCAGGATATCGTCTAGGTAGCAAACGACAAAACGGTCTATGTAGGGCCGAAAGGTTTGGTCCATCAGGGCTTGGAACGTGGGAGGAGCGTTCTTCAAGCCGAAGCTCAGCACAGTATACTCGTAATGACCAGAGGGCGTACGAAATGCAGTTTTCGGAATATCTGATTCAGCAATACGGATTTGATTGTACCCCTGCTGTAGGTCAATAGAGCTAAAGAAAGCCGAGCCACGCAGTCTATCCAGTAGATCATCGACCCGTGGGATAGGATAGCTGTTACGTTAAGGCTTATCACAACCAGTCATGGTGGTGTCGAAAGACACCGGATGCGATTACACCAGAGAAGGTGTAGCCATCCAGTGTACGACCCGCACTAATGTACGACGTCGCAAAAGGAAGATCTTGAGAATAGCTGAGTGAACCCCGTTGAAAAGAAGCATTGAGAGTTATGTAACTGCTCTTGCACGTTACATCATTCCCCCCCTAAATGGCTGGTCGTCCCGACAGCCAGCCAACCTTGGCTTCACCGCCACACGAGAGGAAAAAGCAGGGATTCCGGAACCCCGCTGGTGACAGACAAGTGGTTGAGAAAAGCATTAAAGCGCGAAGGCTTTTTGATCACACGGCCATGACGAGTAGTCTGAGGAGCTCGATGCGGCTTCGAGCCAGAAGCGTCAGCGTCACCCGAAAGTGTCGCCTGACCTTGGGACTTCGAGGTTGGAACTGAGGCAGATTGACGTGCCCAGTAGTCGCGCAACAAATCGCCGCAGTTAGTTAGGTTCGTTTCGGGTTCCCACGAATCAAATTCCGGGCCCTGACCTTTCCAACGCATTAGGTAGAAACGCTTTTGTCGACGTCCTTCTTTCACTTCTTTATGAAGTAGAATAGACTCAACTTCGAACTCCAATTCACCCTCAACAATCTGAGGTGGCGGAGGTAGCTGAGCGCGACCACCATCTTGATACGGACGAAGGAGTGACACATGAAATACATCATGTATCCGCACCGCAGGAGGAAGATCCAACCGATACGCAACCGCGTTGATCTTTTCCTTAACCACAAAGGGTCCGATAAAGCGAGGCAGCAATTTGCGCACACCTTTAATGGTCATGTGTTTCGTACTCAAGAGTACACGATCACCAACAGAAAGTCCTCGTTCCGAGCGACCTTTGTCAGCCCATTTCTTCATCCGATCTCGAGCAGCAGCCAAGCAAGACTTAGCTCGTTCCAAAGCATTCTGCATATCCGTACTGAATTTAACAGATAACGGATTAGACAGTTTGGCCACGCTTTGCAAGCGCGTCTTGGCCCTCTCCTCCCCCAATTTGCGAACCAGGTGAGAAGCCGGAGTTAGGGGTTCATATCCGTACATCAACCGAAAAGGAGTAGTTCGCGTAGACTCATGCAACGAATTGTTCATGGCGAACTCAGCCATCGGCGGACCATGAGGATTGATCGCCCGAAACGAAATGACGCAACATATCCTCCAGAACACGATTTGCACGTTCTGTTTGGCCATCCGTTTGAGGATGATAACCAGAACTGCGACGCAAGTCGATTTGATATCCATCAAAAAGCGACTCGAAAAAGGCAGAGGTAAACTTAGGATCCCTGTCGCAAATGACGACAGACGGAACACCGTACGAACACACAATGGTGTTGACGAAGATTTCAGCCGCTTTGACAGAGTCAACAGAGGCCTTACAGGGCACAAACCGAACCATCTTGGTGAGTTTGTCCACAAACACATAGATCGAAG